>NC_088792.1:42956341-43262662 GCF_011386835.1 Chrysemys picta bellii | reverse complement strand
CTGGAACCAGTGCTGTTCAACATATTAATAAATGATCTGGAAAAAGGGGTAAACAGTTAGGTGGCAAAATTTGCAGATGATACAAAACTACTCAAGACAGTTAAGTCCCAGGCAAACTGCGAAGTGCTACAAAAGGATCTCTCAAAACTGGGTGACTGGGCAACAAAATGGCAGATGAAATTCAGTGTTGATAAATACAAAGTAATGCACTTTGGAAAACATAATCGCAACTATACATATAAAATGATGAGGTATAAGTTAGCTCTTACCATTCAAGAAAGAGATCTTGGAGTCACTGTGGATAGTTCTCTGAAAACATCCACGCGATGTGCAGTGGCAGCCACAAAAGCAAACAGAATGTTGGGAATCATTAGGAAAGGGAAAGATAATAAGACAGAAAATATCATAATGCCACTATATAAATCCATGGTACTCCCACACCTTGAATATGCATTCAGTGCTGGTCGCCCCACCTCAAAAAAAGATATATTGGAATTGGAAAAGGTTCAGAAAAGGGCAACAAAAATGATGAGGGGTATGGAACGGCTTCTATATGAGGAGAGATTAATAAGACTGGGACTTTTCAGCTTGGAAAAGAGATGACTAAGGGGGGGATATGATAGAGGTCTATAAAATCATGACTGGTGTGGAGAAAGTAAATAAGGAAGTGTTATTTACTCCTTCTGATAACACAAATACTGGGGGGGAGGTCACAAAATGACATTATTATGCAGCAGGTTTAAAACAAATAAAAATAAATATTTTTTCACACTACTCTTTGCCAGAGAATGTTGTGAAGGCCAAGACTATAACAGGGTCAAAAAAGAACTATATAAGTTCCTCGAGGATATGTCCATCAATGGCTATTATGGGATGGGCAGGGATGGTGTCCCTAGCTTCTGTTTGCTAGAAGCTGGGAATGGGTGACAGGAGATGGGTCACTTGGTTATTATCTGTTCTGTTCATTCCCTCTGGGACACCTGGCATTGGCCACTGTTAGAAGACAGGATACTGGGCTAGATGGACCTTTGGTCTGACCCAGTATGGCCGCTCTTATGTTCTTATGTTTCATTACCATATAAGAAGTTGCCCGGAGTTTCTTGCAACTTGGTCCATAGGGGTCGGCTCAGATTTGTCAACTTTTATGTTCATTTTAAGTAACACATGGGCAACAGTAGTGTCCATAGTAAATCAGTGGCTAACCTGGTTATCATACTAAGTTATAAACCCAATAAAACTGTCAGACAATCAGGGTGATAATTATTTACTGGCAAACTTCATTTTAAAATTTCAGCCTGTCAGAAACCAGCTTATTGATATCAGTTGCTGTTTTTAATAGTAAATATTTAATATTACTTTCATGGATAAACTGAGCTCTCACTAACTGTAGTATAACAAAGGTAATTTTAAAGAATACTAGGAAATCTAACTGTTTAACAGTACTTTAGCTAGAGTGGTGTTCAGAGGTCCTAATCAATATTGAGGGCCCATTGTGCTAAGTGCTGTATAGACACATAACAAGAGATGGTCTCTGCCCAGAGGTGCTTGCAGTCAAAGGAGATTTTGTTACCTGGGGTTCTTTCAACCCAAAGCTCTTGGTAACTTTTACTCTGTGCGAGGTGGTGTCAGGAAATAAATCAGCAAAAAGAAGAACAGGAGTACTTGTGGCACCTTAGAGACTAACAAATTTATTAGAGCATAAGCTTTCGTGGACTACAGCCCACTTCTTCGGATGCATCCGAAGAAGTGGGCTGTAGTCCACGAAAGCTTATGCTCTAATAAATTTGTTAGTCTCTAAGGTGCCACAAGTACTCCTGTTCTTCTTTTTGCGGATACAGACTAACACGGCTGCTACTCTGAAATAAATCAGGGGAGACATGGCTGTCCGACCGATAGATGGCTGGCAACACAAGAGTGCTTTCACTTAAAGCTAAACTTTACTTAGTCTCAAGCACTTACACACGTCCGCAACAGGTTAGTAAAACACCCCCAGCACTTGATAATTACCAAAGCTGAGTGTGGCTCTCAAGTGAAACAGCGTCAGGCTTCCGGTGGCCAAATCTTCCGTCTGCCGGTGGGGACCACAAGATGTATCCAGAGGGAGAGTCTGAAAAGAGTCCAAAAGAGTCCCCAATCGAGTCCAACCATCTCAAGCTTTTCCCCTTTATTTATACATTAGTAATAGAATGACATGTCCCTTAAAGAAAACTTGTAAAGTAAGCAGTTTCAATGGTCAAGCAAGAGGTTCCTTCTGATTATTGATTAACCAGGTGTGGGTTTTTCCAGAGTTTGCAGTCTTGAGACCCCAACAGACATTCCTGGGGCACATCCTGCTCTCCTAAAATGCATGTATCAGCAACTTCAACATAATTCTTATCAGGAAGGATGTGGGGTCAAGCTGCCCTTTCTGTGGCACCCCAAACCCCCCTCCCCTCCTGCCTTGGTCAAGCTGAGACTGCTTAATAGGTCGCTTTTAATAATAAGCCATAGTGGTTTCAGGCACTTTACTGGTTTGCCAAAATCTCCCCATACAATTTGGTCTCTAAAATAGTAAGGCTGCATCAGGACAGAATGGTATGGGTAACTATCCTGTGAGGGGCTGACTGTCAAAACACTCTTTGAAGTCAATGGGAGCTGTGGGCACTCAGCACCTCAAATGCAGAGGAAAGAATTCTGATACCCTTACTCTGTTTAGAAGCACTTTACTATGTGGATTTTGGATAGGAACGGTCATCTGGACCATTCTTATGCCCTGTTTCTATGTATCCCCCTCCTTTGGCAGAACATGATGATCTGTAATTGCGTTTACAGTGAAATTCATATTTCATATGATTGTTCCAAATAGCATTTGGCTAGTTTCTGAGGGGAGTAAGTCTTTTCTTTAGAGAGGCCATAAGGCCCGGGAAAAGGTTTAGTTCTGGAAGATATCCATGCATGCTGGGAAGAGGACAAAAATCTGGATCATCATCATCCTTGGTGTGCTCAGGCAACTTGCTGGTTATCAAATGTAGGGTTTTCTATACGTGGACTGTATTTTCCACTGTTGTCATATTGGGTCAGTTTCATGAACATGGTAACAAAAGGAGAGACTTTTGGTTTTTCAGAATTCTAACTAATATCCTACCTTTCTCTGGGAACTTCAACTCTGGGCAGAAGGCCAGAGCAAGGCCTATGCAGCCTTTGAGTCCCCAAATAAGGGAACTTAAGTGGTGAATAGGCCTCATGCTGCCCCCACTCCCCATACGCAGGTAATTTTCTCCTTGTATTTCTTTTTGAATTGTAATGAATGGTTCTGGCAGAAATATTAACTTTTAACAATTTCAGAAAACCAGGATTTCATAAATATCAAGTTGTGCTTTTCCGGGGGGAGGGATAGCTCAGTGGTTTGAGCATTGGCCTGCAAAACCCAGGCTTGAGGGGGCCATTTAGAGATTTGAGGCAAAAATCTGTCTGGGGATTGGTCCTGCTTTGAGCAGGGGGTTGGACTAGATGATCTCCTGAGGTCCCTTCTAACCCTGATATTCTATGATTCCATGAATAGGCCTATTTTCATTAACTATCATCTACACCAGTGCTTCTCAAAGCCAGTCCGCTGCTTGTTCAGGGAAAGCCCCTGGCGGTCCTGGTCAGTTTTTTTACCTGCTGCGTCCACAGGTTCAGCCAATTGCAGCTCCCACTGGCCATGGTTCGCCACTCCAGGCCAATGGGGGCTGCGGGAAGGGCAGCCAGTATATCCCTCGGCCCGCGCCGCTTCCCGCAGCCCCCATTGGCCTGGAGTGGCGAACTGCGGCCAGTGGGAGCCGCGATCGGCTGAACCTGCGAACGTGGCAGGTAAACAAACCAGCCTGGACTGCCAGGGGCTTTCCCTGAACAAGCGGCGGCCCAACTTTGAGAAGCACTGATCTACACAATGATTTTTCCAAAGAACAATATTTTATGTTGGAAAATGTATTGATTTATGTAACTCTTTCAGCTTAAAAATCTTTAAAAAAAAAACCCAAAAAACTAAACTTTATATGCTAAGCCAAATGTAAGTTGACTGGACTTTTAACAGTTGGAAAATAATAATAAAAATTACCCATTATCTTTCATAAATTTGAACCTGATTCTTCACCAGGGAAAGAAAGTAGAGTACAAATTGGCTATTAATCAAGGGAGAGTTGACAGTGAAATGTGCTGGCACTATCAAGAGTAGCACATCTGTTACTCAGTGAATGATCATAACAGTATATAGCTCTCTTTGTCCTCCGTATGATGACTCTGAGTGCAGAGGAAGGAAACCTGTATTCCCTCATTCTTGATATGGATAATCCAGAGAGATAAACACACTTTATTGCTCTCTAAAGGTTATGTTCACAGTTGCTGTACCAACATGAACTAGTTTAGTTGCTTAATAAACAGCCCAAGTTTTCCATTTGGTTAAAGTCAGGTGCATAAATCCACATTTCAGCACTTAAATAAGTGGCCTGATTTGGAAAGGTGTGAAGAACTCAAGAGTAGTGCTGGACGAATGGATTTTTTGCTTCTCAGGCAATTCCAAAATAATAAAAAAGTGATCTTGAGTTACCCTGAAAACAAGATTTTTAAAGATTTTTGGTGAATTGCGAAGTTATAAAAATCCAATTTGGTTCAAACAAAGCAATAAATAAAATTAAAGGAACTTTTCATTTTGAGACTTATTTTTCAATTTGAAATTTTTCATTTTGAAAAGGACAAACATTTTGATTTTTCCAGATTTTTTAAAGTTTTTTTCTGGCCAAAACAATTTGACAAAATTGATAAATTCACAAAACGTTGTCAGCGAATCAGCATTTTTGCCTGAAAACAGTTTTGGTTTAAAAAAAATTGTCCAGCTCTACTAAAGACACACTGACTGACTTCATTTGGGCACCTAAGATTGAAAATTTTGTCCTTTTCCTATAAATTCATGGATGTCTTTTTCCATGGGCTGCGCAGTAGGGGGAGGTATAGTACAGTATATAAAAAATCCAAGGAGTCCTTGTGGCACCTGAGAGACTAACAAACTTATCTGGACATAAGCTTTCGTGGGCTAGAACCCACTTCATCAGATGTATGAAGTGAAAAACTACAGAAGCATGAAAGGATGGGGGTTGCTTTACCAAGTGTGAGGTCAGTCTAACGAGATAAATCAATTAACAGCAGGATACCAAAGGAGGAAAAATAACTTTTGAAGTGGTAAGAGAGTGGCCCATTACAGACAGTTGACAAGAAGGTGTGAGTAACAGTAGGGAACAACGAGTACAGTATATAGAGGCTGAAGGTTATTCAGTTTATCTTCACTGACCTGACACTAGGGTGATCAGACAGCAAGTGTGAAAAATCAGGACAGGGAGTACTGAGATAATAGGTGCCTATAAGAAAAAGCCCCGGATATCAGGACTGTCCCTATAAAACTGTCCCTATAATCCTACCTAACATATCAGGACCTGAAAAAGAGCTCTGTGTAAGCTTGTCTCTCCCACCAACAGATATTGGTCCAATAAAAGATATTACCTCACCCACTTTGTCTCTTTAATATCAGGAAAGAGTTCGTTTATGAGTTGAGGTCTATAAAGCTGTAGTAGAGAACACCACTTGCAGCTCCTTTAGGTGGCTAAAATAGCACTATTTTATTAACGCGGGGGCAAATAGCACTTTTCTCTTAAAAGCTTCTATTTCAATTTCTAACCACCCTAGAAGAGAGCCTTGTTCCATTGAATTTCCGTTCTGTTTTTGTAACATTCTCATGACTCTTACTCTTATCCTGTCCTTCCCCCACAAGCTCTTTATAAGCGTCTCGTGTCAGGAAGTGCACAGATTTTGGACTGTAGTTTAGATTTCTGGGAGGCGGATGCTGTCCAAAAACCACCAACTGATTACAGTTACTGGGTCCATCACGTACCTTCCTCTTTGTTTTCCTGTCCTCAGGGGCAACAGCTTTGAATAACAACCTTTTCCCCTTGTAATTCAAGACATAAGAACTCTCTGTGGCTCAGATCCCTTACTTGACAAGCAGGTTTGAACAGTGTCCCCATACAATGCATCCAAACCATTATGTCTGCTTTCTTTTCTGCCATGACTACTAGCATTATTTATGTTGCAGTAGTGCCTATAAGTCCCAATCAGAACTGGGTCCCGCTGTGTGCTAGGTATGCTACAAACACATAGGTCACCCTATATGTTTCTATCTGCCTTTAAGAGCGCACAGTCTAAAGACAAAATACAAGGGAAGAGGAAAACAAGATACAACTTACATGCAAAGCGGTCAGGATGAGGTCAGGTACTCATCTTGTTAGTTTCATATTAATAAAAAATGTTTAACCCTTGCCTAATACATTTGAAAAGTCATTTTAACTTTTGCCTTTTCTTCTGTATATTGTAGCACCTTTTTTTTCCTGTATATTTTTGCATCTAACCTGACTATTTTCATTTCTACCCCTTTTTGTTGTTAAAAATTACTTTCAGCTCTTACTTTTTTGTATTTAACCGTATACCTCTTCTAGGTATATTTTAAAAACTAATCTTTGACATTTACTTATTCAAAATATTTGCCCCTTGCCATGCTCTTAGCAGAGCCTTAATATATAAAAAAAAAAACCCATGCTTGGCTGCGGCTGGCCCGGTCAGCTGACTTGTGCTCACCGGGCTAAAAACTGCAGCCCAAGCCTGAACACCTGCACTGCAATGTTCAGCCCTGCAGCCTGAGTCAGTCGACCTGGACTTTGAGACTCAGTGCGACAGGTTTTTACTGCAATATACAGATGTGCTATGGGCCCAATTCTAATCCGTCCACTCTCCCCACTATGTACTTGGGGCACCTGAGTGGTTCAAGGGGGCTATTTGCAGTTCCTTGATCATGGGGTTGTTGGTATTTGGGCCCAGTCTCCAGTGTAGGTTAGAGTACTCAAGGTGGAAGAGAGATTGGGGTGCCTCGTATTACTACAGCCGAACCTGGGCAGACTATGCCAGCAGGACTAATTTGGTCCTGTGTCTGTGAAGTGCTTCTGGATTCTTGGATCATAAGCGCTATAAATGCAAAATGTCATTTGAGAGCAGAATTTCATCCCATGTTAGCTCCCGTGTAGAACTACAAGAGGTACACTTCTTATGAATCTTGCTTTTGCAAAGGTTATTGTATATCTGCCACTGCTGCATTTATGGTAGAAAAAATGCACAAATGTTTACAATTTCTCTGTATTTTCATTATGAACGCACTGTATGTGTGTGTGCACGCATGTAAAATAATTGTTTTACTACTGGGTGTGAAATTCAGCCTTATTTGGGCTAGTTCCAGGGATACACGCTCTTGAATCATTGTTGGTAGATAGCCCATAAGCTGACCCTCTGCACAGTGATGAATTTCATCCAGTGCCGCTATTTAGATTTCTATATCATTTTTATTTTAAAAAATGTAAACAATTTATAGTTCATGCTTTTTTCCAGAACCTTTGCAAGATTACAGTAAAATTGAGAGTAGTAAAATAGAGATTACTATAAAATGGCTTAGTATTTTCCCCCCAGCAACTCAGCTGACCAACGTTTTCAGCTGTATTGTGGAGTGTATGTGTTTATAGTGAAGTATGAGTTGTGACACATGTATAGCTGTAACTAATCTGAGAATTAAGATGTGCTAGCCCTGCTCTTAAAACAGTGTGGCCTAAAGTGAAAGTCTATAAACTTAATGCAATTGTGATTACCATTGTGCTTTTGAAATAAGATATCTTTCTTTACGTTATTAATCTATCTCTAGTTAAAATGACATTTATCACTTCCCATTCACTGTGATAGAAGAGACAAATGGGGACATATTAAACCAAGAAATACATAATCTTAAAGCTACTGGAATCTCCAGTTCAAGAACCTTTCCACCCACATCCCCACCAACAGCAAAGAATACTAAAAGTTGCCCTGCAAAAATGCAATAAAATAAATAGCTGTTGCCCTTTTTGATTCTCTATAACCTCTGAAGAAGGCAAGAAAGTTCCTTCCATCCACATTTTTTTTCCTCTACTTGTATTTTTACATTATAAAATTGAGTTTTGTCTTCTCTGCTTTATTGCAAGACTCTGTGGAGAACTAATGGGACTGACATCAAATACCAGTCAAATGAAACCTGAACAACACAGCAAGAGGCAAGTGATTTTTATTCAGAATGTTTAAAACTTTGTTTTTGCTGACCTCTTTTTAACACAGACATATATAGTTGTGAGAAGGTGTCACGGGGTATTCACTTACCACAGATGGCTCCTGGCTGTTCTGGGGAATAGCTTTCTTCTAGGCCTGGTGCCTCCCCTTGGGGGTTTCTCTCCCCCTCCTCTCACTCTGTGGTCCCTCACTCCAGAACCTGCAGCTTCCTCTTTGCGACTCGGCCCTCCGCCCAGGCAGGGCCGGCTCCAGCTTTTTTGCTGCCCCAAGTGGCGAAGAAGAAGAAAAAAAAGATAAAGCTGCGATCGGCAGCACTTCGGCAGCAGCTCTACCGCTCCGCTTCATTCTTCGGCGGCAATTCGGCGGACGGTCCTTCCCTCCGAGAGGGACTGAGGGACCTGCCACCGAATTGCCGCCGAAGACCGGGATGTGCCGCCCCTTTCCCTTGACCGCCCCAAGCACCTGCTTCCTGTGCTGGTGCCTGGAGCCGGTCCTGCGGCCAGGACACTATGGGGTTTCCCCTTCTGGGGTATGGTGTCTCACTGGACCTGCTGTCCAGGCAATGCCACTCCCTCAATGGCTGGTAGGGGAACCTGGGCCCACCTACTACTCTGGGTTCCAGCCCAGGGACCTTACAACATGCAGCCAAGGTCTAATGAGTTCCCAGTCTTGCTGTTCTCTCCCTGGGATGCTTCCTACTCCGCCTCCCAAAGGCTGTCTTCTCCACCATTCTCTGTTCTGGCTGCACCCTTCCCTGAGGGCCAGGCTCCTATGCTCTTACTCTTTCCCTGAGTTCCCTCCTTCTTTCTTTAATGCACAGATGGTTATTGCAGACTTCCTCACTATAGCCCTTCTGTTGCCAGTTTCTTGGCTTTACACTTGTTCAGCCTACACTTGCTCAGCTGAGCTTCACCTTCCAATCATGGGTTGCTTCTCCAGCATAAGCCCCCCCTGTGGGGCCTAGCACACTAATTGGATCTTTCTCAGCTTCCTTAATTCTTTCAGGGCTGGTGTGGGGTGAACACCCCATCACAGAAGGAGTCTTTTGTTCATAATTCAAGAACAATCCTCTCCCTGCCATAACTAAGGGTTGAGAGAGCTCCCAATCTACATCTCTGGTGCCTCCAAGGGAAACATCCAGCAAGACAGGGAGAATAAGACTTGACATTTCTAATGTTGCCAATATAAAAAAAGAGAGGAATAAAAATACTGTAAGATCTTCCTTCTATATTGTAAAGATACAAAAAGGGTCATGTTTCAGAAGACTCAGATCATATACATTTACCAGTCCCCACCTAGACACGTTCCACTCCATGTGGCTTTTATCCAATATTCTGAGATTCTTCACATTCAGAAAATAGCAAACTATTTTCTCTAAATTTTATTCTTTTTTTAAAACAAATTCAGCTAGTGCCAACCATGCAGAATTTCACAATGCATCCAATATATAATGGAGATTGCGCTGCAAACCTTAATTGGAGTAGTAACAGCCAATACCTGCTATAATTATGTATTTGGCAGGCTCTGGGTAATCTGAGAATAAATTCATGGGAGATTAAAGTTTGACACATGAGGAATTATAGGCTGGTGCTGAATAGGGTCTAAAGAAAAAGCACGTTCTGTGTGATTGACATTTACTCATTTAGGTTTTGATGATCTCTAGAAGAAGCTGTATCCACCTCCTGCATTTGACCGCAGAGTACCTTGCTGTGACACTGGGTCTATCATAGCTGAGTGGAAAAAGTCCCTAAACTTTCCCTGCTGACAAAAAAAATGCATTATTAACTGGACTATATAGATTTCCCTACTCTTCCTATCTCTCATTTGTGAAAATGGTATTGATTTCCCTGTGTTAGTGGTTCCTCTCTACTCATCTTTTAAACAATAAATCTCTCATAAAGCAAATTCATCAGAGCAAAGCTTTCCAAATAAATTGCCTAGGTGACGGCATGCCATATTTCACCTGCAATTTCCATCCTCTGGGGGCTAGATAAGTGAGACTTAAACTGATATGAAGAGCTTGCTTCAGATCAGAGGAACAGTAACATCACATATGAAATGTATCAAGAATCACTGTCCTTGACACTAAATGATTTGTTTCTTTCATGCAGAATGCTCAATCAGACATGTGGGTTTAAACTTTTAAGTTGTTCTGTTTTGTGAAGTTCCAAACTGCATATTGATTCAAGCAGAAGCTACTTCTGAAAGGGAATTCCAGCCCCTCTGTGAGAGAAATGCAAGTGAGTCTTAATGACACAGGGTTTGCTGCTGATGTTTACATCACCAAGCCTCTGACAACCTCTTCAGGACATTCCACTTTTTCAAGATGCAAAGCCATATTACTTGGACAAAGTTTCCCACAAAAAAAATCTTACTTGCTCCTGGAGTTTTAATACACAGGAAAGTTCTTTGATCATGAAAACAAACTGCCAAGATGGTAGTTGTGAGTATTGTTTTAGTGTTTATGAGGGAGTGGAGAAGAAAGAGCAGCACCTGAGAGAGATTAGCTCAAATGCCCCATGGGCAGCAGCATTGCCTCCTGCCTAAAGTCAACAAGGGTTGTGATCCTAGCCTTATTAGACTCTGAGGCCTATCTCGTGGCTCTGCAGATGTGTTTGTTTTGGAAGATCCACGATAAAACAAGAGGGAGGATATACAAGATATTACAGAGATCTTACAGGACAAGAGGTTACAATCCCAGGGGATGCTTTGTGCATGTGGCCTCTGAAAATGAAAAATGTCCATGTAGGTAATATTTGCTTTTTCTATATTCCCTCAGGGACATAAAAATAAAGAACAGAAGAAAATGATGTTTTATTTAAAAATATGGTCCTGGGTCACTAAGGACCAGTGGCTATTTCTCTCTGTAGAATTAAGTGGAGGGAAAAGCAGTAAGCTTTAGCCTCAAACATAGATAAGGTCTGTGGAGATGACAGGAAGTCAGGGCTGAAGATGTGAATCTGCAATGGCTAGAGCAGTGGTGGGCAACCTGTGGCCCGTGCCACTTCCTGCAGCTCCCGTTGGCTGGGAACAGCGAACCGCGGCCACTGGCAGCTGCGGGCAGCCGTGCTTGCAGATGGTCAATGTAAACAAACTGTCTTGCTGCCCGTCAGGGGATTACGCTGACGCGCCGTGTGTGGCCCGTGGGCCACAGGTTGCCCACCACTGGGCTACAGACTATAGCTGGTCAAAAGTTGGAATGTCCATTCCATGAGAATTTCCAACATTTCAAAATTTTCTTTAATTCTAAATTGAAACAAAAAGACAAAATATTGACATTTCCTATGGAAGAGAAATTCCAAATGACTTTGTTTGGGAAATATTGAAACGTTTTGTTTTGATAATGTCAAAGTGCTTTGTTGTGATAAGTTCATTTCAATGTCATTGTTTTGGAAGTGCTTCAACCTATGAAGACTTTGTTGAATCAGCATTTTCTGACAGAAGGTTGTTCCTTCAGAAGATTCTGAACAGAGTCTGAATTTGCTGTGGCCCGACAATCTCAGTTTATATTCTCAACAAGCATGGAAAGGACAAGCAATTTGGTTGAGGAAACACTATATTTGCACAATGAAGACCAGCTTAATACTGTTTTGAGAGCCACTGGAGCATTCTTAGGCAAACAAAGGTTGGAGTGTTGCAGAACAAAAGCCCTCAGTATCTGAGAGGATTACATACACTGGAATCCATGTTTGCTCTAATGTTTAAGGTGTGACTAGAAAAAGTTAACTTTAGATGCTTAAAACTAAGGACAAAACATCTGTTAAAATAATACATCACTGATTATCATATAATCATAGGCCTGGAAGGGACCTTGAGAGGTCATCTAGTCCAGTGCCCTACACTCATGGCAGGACTAAGTATTAATCCCTGACAGGTGTTTGTCTAATATACATGATATTATACATTATATACATGAATTAAGACCAGACCCATCTCCATTATCCAAACCACTAAGAAAATTGCATATTAAAAGTATTTTGGCCAAGCCACAATACCTGGCCTAAGAACTGTTGAATGAGATCTAAGCTTATTAAGTCCTTAGGAAGTTGAAAACTCACTAAATGTGCCACACAATGCTGGGACCCCAGGCCCTTGTATATGGTGGTGCTTTGGTTCATCTTTTGACTTGTCTGTTTGGAATGGTGTTCCATCCTCACTGGCCATTTTTCCTGAGAGCTGTCACTTCATTAAGCACACACCTCTTGAGCAGTCTTTCCAGAGAACAAAGGGAAATCAGAAGCAATAATAAAAGGAATAATAAAGGTATTACAAATGGATAGAATATTTAACAGGGAGAACAAGGAGGAAGAAGCAAGGCATTAAGCCAATTATAAGAAGGAAGGCTAAAGAAGCAGCAAAAAAAGAAAAGAAAAAGGAAGAGCAGGATTAGGAATAAAAGAGAAAACACACAGATCTAGGCCTAAAGAGGTCATAGCTGCTGCCTTCCACAGAAATGAAATCAGATAGGGATCCTAATAGCCATTGATTGTTAAAGAAAGGAAAAATATTGCTATAAATAGGTACAGTAGAAATTTCGCATATGAACAGGAGCAGGAGAGGCAACTACTAAATACAGTTAGCACAAACATTTATGAAAGTGCAGTATACACAACTGAAAATGGAACAGATGGCGGACAATGGTGATTTACTGCATTTCAGATCCTGATGGGGAGTGATTTATTTCAGGTCCTAGAGGAGAAAGAGATGAAGTATGTACTTTATTATCTGATACAATGCTGCGGAAGAGAGCAGTGATTTTGAAGGGTTTGAAGAGATACATATGGCTGATAAGGCGGAAGGAAACAAGGACAAAGTTTAATTAAGACATGGGAAATCAGAAAGAAAACGCAAACACTGGCAGGCAGATGGACTTGATGACCTAACAGGTCTTTTCCATCTCAGATTTGCAAGAGTGTAGGTCAGCTCCATGGTGACCGTGGGATCTGAATGACAGATACTGGAATATCATGACAGCACTTGGCTTTCTGGAAGGCTTCACTAGGACTGTCCAACAAGAGAAGGAAATGTTAAATGCATTTGAAAATATGAAAGCCACTGATTGTCAGGGCTCTGCTTTACCCCAACCCCTCCCCTTTATTTTCTAATAATGCAGTAGCTCAAAGGAAGCTCTCAATTGCATGAATCAGATTTTTTTAAAATGCTGGCAGTACACAGAATGCAGCGTCTCTCTTCATTCTGCCCCAAGACTAACACTCCACAGCTACTCCTAGAAGAGCTGCAGCTCAGGTTTCAACTTCTTCTGATGTCACATTCCTAGTCCCACAAAGATTTGGCCAAAATCCGTCACCCAAAAGGGCAAGTTGGGGCCATATATTTTCCAATATGAAAGGGAAGGGAAAGAATATTTAAAACAACCCCCTTGAGGACATTTTAAACACAAAAAAGATCAGGAAAGGGCTTTTTTAAATTGGTCCACTGCTAATAAAATGAGCTTAGTGATATGTAAGGAGCCAGATCCTCAGCTGGTGGGATAGCTCTACTGATGGCTTCAGTAGAACTACATTGGGTCTCCAGTGGAACTTCAATAAAGCTACAATACTTAATCATGCCTCAGCAAAGGGAAAGGACTAGAGGACCTCTGGATGTCCCTTCTAGCCCTAGGGATTCTATGACTGATTTACACCAGCTAAGAATAGTCAGTGATCATTTAAATTCACTAGCAGTGGTTTTCCAAGGACTGAGTTGTAAGTGGCGTGGCAAATAATTGGCCTGGAGAGGTGGGGAACTGCCTCAACCCACTTCAGTCATTATTTTATGATGATAAAACAAAGTTCTGGAGTAGCAATTCCCTGTGTAAAACTGTCAATAATATAGTATGTATATAACAAAACCATCTGCAGCGCATTCTGCTTATGGAGACATACTACTGTCAAGATCATTCGCAGATGATCTGGCATCAGATAATTCTTCTATGGGCTGTGGTGGGGGTAGGGAACATAAGTAGTGACTACTGTTGGTCAACAATTCACTAAGGCTTGGAGTCTGTCTAGCCTTTACATGGGGTAGGAAAAGAGGTAGTAAAGAGCTTTCTTCTAATCACGGAGTGACTGATGTAAGGGCTGGGTAGAATTGCAGTCCCTGTGCTCTTGGCTATGGGCCTACCCCCATCATGCATCAACAACAGAGCTTAGGGGGGCATAGCACTCTGTGTATTCTCTCTGCACACTGGGAAGGATCTGGAGGCATTTTCTGAACTCTGTTGCTCCCGCTAGTGAGGGGTGGCTCTGCACTACTTCTAACTCAGGCCTGGTTCTGAATATCACCAAATAACCCTAAAAACGATATGTTTTAAATAGAGCTGGTTGGATAAACATTAGTGATACATTAGTAAAATCTGACTTGTGATTCAGTTTAGCCATATTCATGAATCAGTCAATCAATCAGTTCCTCCTGCGTGGCTCCTCCAAGCAGTGCACAGGTCAGAATCTAGCCCACAGTGCTCAGTTCTGAGAAAATCTGCAGGCTATTATCTGTTCGGACTAATGATTTGAACAAGTCCAGATAGTGAACACATTCAGGAAAATCTTGGTCAGAGAGCAGGCAGCTTGTGAACAGGACAGAGGCCCACATGTATCAGACAGTATGTATAATTCACAAAAAGAACAGGAGTACTTGTGGCACCTTAGAGACTAACAAATTTATTAGAGCATAAGCTTTTGTGGGCTACAGCCCACTTCTTTGGATGCATGTAGAGTGGAACATATGCATCCGAAGAAGTGGGCTGTAGCCCACGAAAGCTTATGCTCTAATAAATTTGTTAGTCTCGGATACAGACTAACACGGCTGCTACTCTGAAACCTATGTATAATTCAGTCAGCTGTAGCTTTATAAACAATACACACAGTGCATCTTACCTGTAGTGTGTGTCCATTGTGTGTCTGTGTGTGAGATTACAAACATAACTGGAGCAGGCCTTTGATATATATATATATATATATACATATATACATTCTTTTATTTAACTATGTTCTAGAAGAGGAAAGAATAAACATTAACAAACAATTTTGACCTTCCCTAAGGCTTTGCCATGAAATCATCTTGTAATTTATGGTTTGATTTTTTTCAAAAAAGACTTTTATTGGATGAACAAACTTGTGTGCATAAAAGAGTTCATCAGTCAAGAATATATATATACACACAATCCTTAAAGATGGGGCTCCTCGTTTAAAAAAAGAAAGAGTAATGAAAAATGTTTTGAGTATGAACTGGAATCCAGACAAAAGCGGAAAAACCTGCCCTATTTGTGTTTTATGGTACACTGGTATCTTTTCAAGGTTATGCTTGTGTGTCAGCACTCAACAGATCTAAGGTGAGATAAAGCATCCATTCTCTTTTTTGCAGAGCCTCTGGGATCTTTAAAACCAAAAAAACCCTTATGATTTAACAACCTTAATTGTCTCACACTGGGGTTAGACAGAAAAGCTCATTAGGACATACAGACATAGTGCAGATGTTCCACTGATGACAAGCCAGTACAGGGAGTATATTTCTCTTTTGCCTTCTCCCCGTTTTTAAATTTCTTGTCTAACCCCATTCCCCCAACACATTTACCATTGATATGAATGTCTAGAGTGACATTTATTAGTAAGAATGAGACTGCAACAATGTTAGCTGTCTTGCAGTGTATGTAGTGTAACAAGAGCCCTAGCACTGGTGACCATGAGCACAACTGAAAGCTGTCCTGCAATGTTATTCCATTCTGTTAAAGTAAGTCTTTTGAGGGGGAGGAAGCATATTCCTCTGTGTGCTGTGAATTCTAATCTGTGTTTATTTATTGCTGTGTATCTAGTGATCTGCTGGGCTGTCAGCACTAGGAAATGCGCAAAGCATCAAGATGCCAGGCTCGCCAGGCAGCTAAGTTGCTGCATTTGTGTCACAAATCCGATCTGAGTGAAAGCCCTGTATCAGCTCTGGGATCTGACTCAGCTGGAGTGATGAGCTTTCCCTGGTTTGCAATGCCAAACTGGCCTCTCTTCCACAAGGCAGAAAATTTGCAGGGCAGCTGGATGAAGAGGACCTGTGACACTTTGACCTCTGCAGTATATTTTTCAGACTCCAGTGCATCAGGAGAGCTCAAAACATTACTTTTAGAAGTGTTTGTTTAAAAAGAAGTTTCCCCCAGTCTGAGGAAGATTAAGAAATTGCTCCAAGTTATATTTTCATTTTGAAAATTCATCTGAAATATTGAGCAAGAAAGCGATGAAGAGTCTAAAACATGTTCTGTGAAATGCTTTGGGGACTTTTGGAAAAGCACCTAAGAAAGAGAAAAAGGAAGAGAACAGAGTGCCCCCAAACTGCTATTTTGATTAGAACAAAATTCTCCAAAGAA
Source organism: Chrysemys picta bellii (assembly GCF_011386835.1). Classification (NCBI taxonomy): domain Eukaryota; kingdom Metazoa; phylum Chordata; order Testudines; family Emydidae; genus Chrysemys; species Chrysemys picta. The sequence goes on along the minus strand of NC_088792.1, from coordinate 43,246,167 downwards.
AAATCCATGAAGCTGAAACAGAAGATTTTTAAGACAACTCCACAGCACTAAAATTATCACTTTGCCACCATTAGCTGAAAATAGGGGCAAAAGTAAATTAAATTGTCAGGAAATAGGGTGGCAAGTTGCTGGCAACAGCAAACCATAACATTAAGATAAATAAAGTAACAGTTGGAATGTGAACATGCTGCCCTGAAAAACTGAGATAATTGTTTACAGTTTGGGATGTGTGGAATGTTGGCATGCGTCCAAGTAAAAAGCGGAGCATGCTCAGTACAAATGTGGGCTAAAGGTGATCTAAATTGGTCAGTGGAGCATGCTCAGCACAGAAATAGGCTAACGTTTACAGACCATAATACTAAAGAGGCCATAATATTCGGTTACCATAATATTCAGTACAGCCTATAATATCCAAAAGTGGTAAACACTGACGCAACAATCATTTTTCCAACAATTGTGATTGGAGAATAAAGAGAAGGATTAAAAAGTAGCCAATAGAATGTTTGCAATGATCATAATGTGGGTGTGCTCAAAAGGGGTCTGATGACTGGCAAAACTGTACAAAAGGCAGTGTGCCAAAAGGGATTTTTAAGTCATCGGTTATGGAGAGGGAGAAGTCAGGAGCAGGAGAAGTAGAAGGAAGAAGAAGAAGCAGGACCAGCTGCAGGGTGAACGGCAGTAGAGGTGGCTGCTGGTACAGAGCAGAAAAGGACCATGACAGCAGACGGAGAGACGCCTCCAGAGAAAGTGAGTGTGCTGATAGATAGTTATAAGATAGATATAGGCATGTATACATACTAAATTAATAAAGCTGTGTGTAATGTATGTTATATTAATCTACATGTAGAGTGTGTCAGGATGTGTATATATAAGGATTGCTGTTAGCAAACTGCAGGCGAGTGGTCACCGCATGCAGAGCTCAGCCACTTAGTATTGCTCTAACAGTATGTCATTACAGTTTGGGTACTTTTAGCCTGTACCTAAGTATTATGTTAATAAAAGGGATTCATGTTTAGATTATTGTATCAGGAATTACTGTTTGCACCAAAATAAACAGGTGCCTTGTTTTGGAATAATACTGCCTGTGTGTCAATCATTTTTATCAGAAGTTTGTATCCATGTCCTCTCAGGAAAACAGGTCCCATCTGTTCTGGGGAGTATCCAAAACGAGAAACCTGGGTAAACCCAATATTCCTTGCCTGTCTTGAGAACCCATACCAGACAGAAACAGATTAGAGGACAGGTGGGCTGTCTTAGAGGGGACTCTTGGCAAACCTGGGAGGGGAGGGACAATAGGTGAGCTATTCTGGGGGTACCCTAAATTTGTTTTGGGGATAACAAAACCATATAGAAAAAATCATTTGGGACTGGCTTTTCAAAAGTCCTTCCCTCCCTCTTCCAAAACCCGTGTTGCTTACGTAATATGTTTTCTTCTTGACATGGCAAATAATTCCATGGCCATTTTCATCTTCAGAAAATACTGAGATGCTTCAAGCATATCATAAAATCCATCTGCACACACAGAAATAACATGTAGTAAGTGTATAGCTCATTTACACATGGACATACTGCAGAAGTATGTTGGCTCCTACAATATTTTGTATATTTCTAACTGGAAGAAACCGAGAGTAAAGCCAGTTATACCACTCATCAACTTCCAACTTTCAATCAGGGCCGGCTCCAGGCACCAGCTTACCAAACAGGTGCTTGGGGTGGCCACTTCGGAGAGGGGAGGCACGTCCAGCTGTTCGGCGGCAATTCGGCGGACTGTCCCTCACTCCTGCTCGGAGCGAAGGACCTTCTGCCGAATTGCTGCCGCAGATCGCAACTGCGGTTTTTTGTTGTTGTTGTTGTTGTTGTTTTTTGTTTGGCTGCTGAGGGCCAAAACCCTGGAGCTGGCCCTCCTTTCAATTTTGCTTTCCTCCTTTGTTGAAGAAACTGTGAGAAGACCAAGAGCTCTCCTAGAGCCAACAAGAACTAAAGAACATGCAGATGGTGCTCTCTCTGGCTAAGAAATTAATAACGAAGAAATTTCCCCTCCACCCCAAGGCCCTCCAGTTGTGGAGAGGAATAGAGAATCTGATGGCAGCTCTGAGTAAGGGACAGTAACGGCAGTGAATTGAGGTTAAGTGCTGCTGAGCCTTTTATGGATGAGAATTACCATTACAATTAGTGCCTATGGACAGGAACTCTCTTCCTCTACGACCAACAAGTCCAAAAATTAACCTCCTGTGGAACAGATGTTCATATGCCTTTCCTGATCTGCATAGCACACCACATTTATCCTTTCTTGTTAACTCCACTGAATTTTCTTCCTCGCAATGCATTCTACACTGGTTTGAAATGTTTCACCAACAATTAATTTCTTACTACCAAAGGTTATGGTGGATTCTCCACCATTGAACATTTTAAAATCCAGATTGGATGTTTTTCTAAAAGACATGCACTAGTTCAAACAGGAATTAATTCAGAGAAGTCCTACAGCCTGTGTTATGCAGCAGGTCACACTAAATTATCACAATGGTCCCTTCTGACCTTATACTCTGTGAAAACTGGTATTCTATGTCTATGAGAGAGAGGACATATTTAAACCATAGCTTCAGGGCACATTCAGTTAGTGGAACTTCCTAGGCTAGCAGCTCTGAAGGCTAAATTCTGAAGGCTGAATCAAGTGCTGTAGTACCTGAGCACTCTTGTTACCAAGTGGTTTGAGCAGGTAAATTTTAGTCTATTTACTATATTAAGTTCAATTGCTATACTCAAAGCATTTTAAGGAGGCACAATTAAGTACTAAAAATGAGGAACTGCCAAACTTTAGGTTGCATGTAGAATTGTACTTTGTCACAGTATTCCATACACACAAGGGGCAATCAGGATCCAGAGACCCACCCCAGGGAAAATTAGGTGGTCTGAACCACAAAGAGTAAGCAATTGAATCAACTGGTTGTATACCATGTTATTGTGGATAACTGTGTGACAATAAGGTCTTTTGTGAAAGCTTGTGTAACCCTTCTGCCTGTCTGAGTTGGCAGCAACAAGGGCCGGGTTCAGTATCTAGGGATTCCGTTTCAGTAACACAATGCAAAACCGGCTCAAGCCCCCACCCAGTGACCTGGGACAATTACATACCACCCCCCGGGCGCCGCTAAGAGGCAATACTTCCCCTCTCGCAAGCACGGAGTCTGAGTGTAGCAAAATCCTTTTAATAAAGGAGGGAAACAATGCGGCATTATGTTGGGGAAACATCACAAACAGGATTCATAACACAAACCATGAGCAAAAGACACCCCCCCCCCTCCCCAAGTAAGTTTGGCAGTATCCTTTTCCCCTCAGGGTCTTAAGTCCAGCAACCCAAAAATCGCCCAAAAGTCCAACAACCCCAAAGTCTCTGTCCCTGGTCAGTGCAGCCCCAGAGTTCAAAAGTTTATCTGCAGAGTTTTACCTCCCAGCCTGGGTGAGTGGCAATGGGGAAGGGGGGCACAGGGGTGTTAAGGGGCACCTTATGTGGTCCAAGGCTGACTGCCCCACCTCTCCGTGGGGTTCTGCTGCAGCCTTCACCGCGAGACACTCTGCCAGCTGCTCTGCTCCACACAGCCGTCCCATGAGCTGCTCCTGCCATTCCGTGAACTGCTCTGCTCCGCCAGCCGCTCCGCTCCACCAGCCATCCCGCAAACTGCTCCACTCTGCCAGCCGCTCCACTCCACCAGCCGTCCTATGAGCCACTCCAGCCTTCCTATGAACTGCTCTGCCAGCCGTTCCACAATCTATCCTCAGGCCCCCCTACTACTTAACACAGCACTCAGTGATTTAAGCTCTTTAGTGATTTCAGCTTGTAGTAGGGGCGCCTCAGTGGTGGAGCACCATTGGCCCAAAGTGAATTCAGCTTAGAAGCCTGTAACTAGACTCCTAATGGAATCAAAATTAGGTCTGATATTCCACAGCGGAGAAGGGGGGGTGTGCAATTGGTGTTTCAGGCCCTCAAAGGGGGCCCGTACCATCAGGTACAAATACTTGTCTTCAGCCTCTCTCAATTCACTGGGTTGTGGAACCCATGTTCCTTGTCTAGTGAGTGCTACTTAGTTGATGGCGAGTCCCTCTGTCATAAAAGAGTTCCACTGTACTTGATTCACATAATCAGGGTAACAACACTTTATTCTTCCTGCCCCAATAACAGAGAAACTGGGGATCCCACAGCAGCCAAAGTGACCATTTGGGCTGCTGTGGGCTCATGCTAGGCAGGGTGAGTGTGCCTATGCAAACAAGATCAGCCCCTGAAGTTCTTTTCCACAACTCATCACAATTCACCACCAGATGTCAGGGTAGAGCTCATCCTGACTCTGCTTACACTTGTAATGTTCTGAACTTGGTCATTAGAAGATATGTATCCAGATTGTGGTTATGAATGTATGCATGTGTAATTGTAACTAGGTTACAACTGCCAAATCACCTTACAACAAGGGGTGAAGTCATCAGTCATGGAAGGGCACCTCTCTGTCTAGTTGTTTACAGAAAACTAGCTGCAAGCATCTAGCATTGTACAACCTGGAGAAAGACAACGGTGGACCATAGTTGTATGCAGTTTTGGTGTAGCCATGTGTAGTGAGCCGGTGTGGCTCCCCGCCGCCCTGGAAGGGGAACAGCCCATCCGGAGGCCAGAGTGGGTGGAGCTAGGGAGCTCTGAGCCCACCCCTCAGAGGGTCAGGCGGCGACCCGGAAGTATAAAAATTCGCCCTCACACCTCAGTCAGGCCCCAGCCGCCGGAGAGACCAGACGTCTCCAGCCTTGCTCGTGGCTGGGAAGACCCCGTGGCCCAAGGCGCCCGCTACCCGGAGGAGCCGCCGGACTTGCCGAACAATCTATGGCCTGACGAACCCATGGTCCAGGATCTCCCCGAGGCCAACACCAGCCCCCAGGTAGGCCCCGAGGGGGAGTGTGGAAGTAGCCCGGGGGCAGCCGACCCCAGTCGGGCTGCAGCACTGCCAGAACCTATGTCACTGTGTTGCGGCCAGGATCCCCACTGACTAAGCAGCGGGCCTTCTGCCGCTGCTAGGGCTGTGATGCAGTGGAGTGGGAGGGCCTGCATCCCCCCTGCCATCCAACCCGTGGGTGGCAGTCTCCCCCTCTCCACGGCCTTTTGAGGCTTGGGCCTACTATTGTTGCTCAGCCCTGACTGAGGGCCTGAGCTCCTGACTCAGTGTTTGTTGCCCTGCCCTGACCTAGGGCCTGGGCTTAATACTGTGTACTATTGTTGCTCAGTCCTGACTGAGGGCCTGAGCTCCTGACTCAGTGTTTGTTGCCCCGCCCTGACCAAGGGCCTGGGCTAAATACTCCTGCTTGCTGCTCAGTCCTGACTGAGGGCCTGAGCCCTGACATAGCATTGGTGCCCGCCCTGAACCAGGGTCGGGCTTACCTGTGTTCCGGGACCGCAAGGGCTGCCGAGGGAGATCCTGCAGCCGGACAAAGTACCCAAGCACCAGTAGGTAGTAAGCCGGTGTGGCTCCCCACCACCCCAGAGAGGGTCGAGCCCCGGCAAACACTTGTACACCATGGTATTCCCAGGATATTAGAGACACAAGGTGGATGAGGTAATATTTTTAATGGACCAACTTCTGTTGGTGAGAGAGACAAGCTTTTGAGCTACACAGTGCGCTTCCTCAGGTCTTCCTCTGAAGAAGAGCTCTGTGTAGCTTGAAAGCTTCTCTCTCTCTCTCTCTCTCTCATCAACAGAAGTTGGTCCAATAAAATACCTCAGGCACCTTGCCTTTCTAGTGGAGGACCATTACAGTTAATGGAAAGACATTGAAATGGAAAAGAAAACCCCAGTCTGGAAAAACTAAGGAATGAGGGAGTCCCCCCAACCCCATGCTCTATGTAACCATGAATTACCATAGTTTGAGAGAAAGGAAAATAAACAAAAAAAACACCCCTCTCCCACAAACCATGTTTAAAGGGAAGAGGGTTTGAGGAGAAGGCTATTCAGAAACCGAGAGCCAGTATCTAGGTGGGCTGCTATCCATGGAGCACTGGATCCTCTCTAGGACAGAGGGTGTTCTGGAAAACTGTTCAGAGGGCACGCTAGATAACTTGTATTAGAAAAGGGAATTTAGCTAATATGGAAGTGTAAAGTCTGAGATTGTGTCTCGTTTATTTTTTGTGTAACTTGTATGTGTTTGCTTCCCCTTACTAGTTCATCTTTGAATCTGTGGATTTTTTATTAAACTTTGTTTATTTTTACCCCAAGCAGGTCTCTGTTGTGCAAAGTGTGTGGAGTGTATGTGGCAAAGTGAACTGATAACTGGGGGGGGGGGGGGGGGAGGTTTCACTCCTTTAGGGGTGATGAACCAGAGAAGAAAAGTCAGTGTGTCTGGTAATTAAGAACATGGGGAGATGGAATTGGGGAGGCTTGGGTGTAGTTGAGGTCACTCTCCAAGGAGTAATAGGTTGGTGGAAGCCAGGATTGAGACCTTTATGCTTGCAGGCTGGCTATGGGTTTTAGGGCTCTGAGCCATAACAGAACTGCCTTCTGTGCTGGGCAGAGAGCGGCAGCTGCAGACTGGATGCCCAGCTCTGAAGGCAGTGCCTCCATCAGCAGCAGCACATAAGTAAGGGTGGCATTACCATGCCCGCTGCAGAGCTCTACCCCCTACCTTTTTTCCTACCATCATTTTTCCATTCTCCCTCCCTCCACCAGTTTGTGTGGCTGTTCCTCTCACTCTGCCCTGGTTATGGCCCTGCCCAAAACTCTCTGAGATAATTTAATGTACTAATGGGGGGGAAGTGTGTGTTGCAAATCTCAAAATCGATTGAAAATTATGAACTGTGCACAAAAGCTAATTTAAAATAAAATTGCGGTGAAAGCCTAATATTGCATAATCCACAATATCGTGAATGAAGTAGGACCTTAACCATATGTCTTTAGTTTCATGATCACATGCTATTTCTCTAGTAAATTATTATCATGCATCTTCTACAACTATACATTAGAAGAAGAACAGGAGGACTTGTGGCACCTTAGAGACTAACAAATTTATTAGAGCATAAGCTTTCGTGGACTACAGCCCACTTCTTCGGATGCATATAGAATGGAACATATATTGAGGAGATATATATACACACATACAGAGAGCATGAACAGGTGGGAGTTGTCTTACCACCTCTGAGAGGCCAATTAATTAAGAGAAAAAAAACTTTTGAAGTGATAATCAAGCTTGCCCAGTACAGACAGACAGTTAGATAACAAGTGTGAGAATACTTACAAGGGGAGACAGATTCAGTGTCTGTAATGGCTCAGCCATTCCCAGTCCTTATTCAAACCGGAGTTGATTGTGTCTAGTTTGCATATCAATTCTAGCTCAGCAGTTTCTCGTTGGAGTCTGTTTTTGAAGTTTTTCTGTTGTAATATAGCCACCCGCAGGTCTGTCACTGAATGACCAGACAGGTTAAAGTGTTCTCCCACTGGTTTTTGAGTATTTTGATTCCTGATGTCAGATTTGTGTCCATTCATTCTTTTGCGTAGAGACTGTCCGGTTTGGCCAATGTACATGGCAGAGGGGCATTGCTGGCACATGATGGCATATATCACATGCAAATGCAAATGCAAGCAGATGGATATCATACCAAAAGGACTAAAGGTAAAAAATCCATTACAATCTACATATCACACAGACTATGCTGAGAGACTGTGTCACACACTCTCAAAGAAACTGCAAAATCACCTGATCAGCATCCTATACAGCAAACAGGGAAAGATTAAGAATGAGCTCTCAGAACTGGATACTCTCATAAGAAACCAATCTTCCACACAAACTTCCTCATGGATAGACTTTACAAAAACTAGACAAGCCATTTACAAGACAAACTTTGCCTGTCTACAAAGGAAAAAGGACACTAAACTATCTAAACTGCTACATGCCACAAGCAGCCACAACAGCAGTTCCCTTAACCCACCCAGCAATATTGTTAATCTTTCCAGCTATACTCTTAGCCCAGCAGAAGAGTCTGTCCTATCTCGGGGCCTCTCCTTTTGTCCCTCCAGACCCATGAATATGATACAGTTCTGCGGTGACCTAGAATCCTACTTTCGACGTCTCCGACTCAAAGAATATTTCCAACATACCTCTGAACAGCATACTAACCCACAGAATCCTCCCTACCAGCACTACAAAAAAAAGGATTCTGCGTGGACTCCTCCGGACGGTCGAAACAACAGACTGGATTTCTACATAGAGTGCTTCCGTCGACGTGCAAAGGCTGAAATTGTGGAAAAGCAACATCACTTGCCACATAACCTCAGCCATGCAGAACACAACGCCATCTACAGCCTCAGAAACAACCCTGACATCATAATCAAAAAGGCTGACAAAGGAGGTGCTGTCGTCATCATGAATAAATTGGAATATGACCAGGAGGCTGCTAGACAGCTCTCTAACACCACATTCTACAGGCCATTATCCTCTGATCCCACAGAGGATTACCTAAAGAAACTACACCATCTGCTAAAAAAACTCCCTGACAAAGCACAGGAACAAATCTGTACAGACACATGCCTAGAACCCCGACCAGGGGTATTCTATTTGCTACCCAAGATCCATAAACCTGGATATCCTGGACGCCCCATCATCTCAGGCATTGGCACCCTAACATCAGGCTTGTCTGGTTATGTAGACTCTCTCCTCAGACCCTACGCTACCAGCACTCCCAGCTATCTTCGAGACACCACTGACTTCCTGAGGAAACTACAATCCATCGGTGATCTTCCAGAAAACACCATCCTGGCCACTATGGACGTAGAAGCCCTCTACACCAATATTCCACACAAAGATGGACTACAAGCTATCAGGAACAGTATCCCTGATAATGTCACAGCTAACCTGGTGGCTGAACTTTGTGATTTTGTCCTCACCCACAACTATTTCACATTTGGGGACAATATATACCTTCAAGTCAGCGGCACTGCTATGGGTACCCGCATGGCCCCACAATATGCCAACATTTTTATGGCTGACTTAGAACAACGCTTCCTTAGCTCTCGTCCCCTAACGCCCCTACTCTACTTGCGCTACATTGATGACATCTTCATCATCTGGACCCATGGAAAAGAAGCCCTTGAGGAATTTCACCATGATTTCAATAATTTCCATCCCACCATCAACCTCAGCCTAGATCAATCCACACAAGCGGTCCATTTCCTGGACACTACTGTGCTAATAAGCGATGGTCACATAAATACCACCCTATACCGGAAACCTACTGACCGCTACACTTACCTACATGCCTCCAGCTTCCATCCAGGACACACCACACGATCCATTGTCTACAGCCAAGCTCTAAGATATAACCGCATTTGCTCCAATCCCTCGGATAGAGACAAGCACCTACAAGATCTCTATCAAGCATTCTTAAAACTACAATACCCACCTGCTGAAGTGAAAAAACAGATTGACAGAGCCAGACGAGTACCCAGAAGTCACCTCCTACAAGACAGGCCCAACAAAGAAAATAACAGAACACCACTAGCTGTCACCTTCAGCCCCCAACTAAAACCTCTCCAGCGCATCATCAGAGATCTACAACCTATCCTGAAAGATGATCCTTTACTCTCACAGATCTTGGGAGACAGACCTGTCCTCGCTTACAGACAACCCCCCAACCTAAAGCAAATACTCACCAGCAACCACACATCACTGAACAAAACCACTAACCCAGGAACCTATCCTTGTAACAAACCCCGATGTCAACTCTGTCCACATATCTATTCCAGTGACATCATCATAGGACCTAATCACATCAGCCATACCATCAGGGGCTCGTTCACCTGCACATCTACCAATGTGATATATGCCATCATGTGCCAGCAATGCCCCTCTGCCATGTACATTGGCCAAACCGGACAGTCTCTACGCAAAAGAATTAATGGACACAAATCTGACATCAGGAATCAAAATACTCAAAAACCAGTGGGAGAACACTTTAACCTGTCTGGTCATTCAGTGACAGACCTGCGGGTGGCTATATTACAACAGAAAAACTTCAAAAACAGACTCCAACGAGAAACTGCTGAGCTAGAATTGATATGCAAACTAGACACAATCAACTCCGGTTTGAATAAGGACTGGGAATGGCTGAGCCATTACAGACATTGAATCTGTCTCCCCTTGTAAGTATTCTCACACTTGTTATCTAACTGTCTGTCTGTACTGGGCAAGCTTGATTATCACTTCAAAAGTTTTTTTTCTCTTAATTAATTGGCCTCTCAGAGGTGGTAAGACAACTCCCACCTGTTCATGCTCTCTGTATGTGTGTATATATATCTCCTCAATATATGTTCCATTCTATATGCATCCGAAGAAGTGGGCTGTAGTCCACGAAAGCTTATGCTCTAATAAATTTGTTAGTCTCTAAGGTGCCACAAGTCCTCCTGTTCTTCTTTTTGCGGATACAGACTAACACGGCTGCTACTCTGAAACTATACATTAGAAGTCAGCTGATTTTAAAAAGTGAGCAAGTACTTTTCCTTGTGGCTTTATTGTAGATTTTTCTAAGGTGCCCTTCACTGTGGTATTTAAACAAAAGTACACCTCCCCCCTTATTTTGCTGACACACACATATGTACTTGGGCATGGGAGTCAGGGATTGTATATGTATGCTGGAGATGGAGCGTGCATAAACCTTACAACATGAATGCATGTGAACACTTGAAAAACCTGCCTCTAGATGCAGAGCAGATGTGGTACAGTTTGAATACCAGTAGCTGGTCTGCTGAAAACTGCTTTCAAAACATAAGCAGAATATGGCAGCGGTGAAGTGGCTAGAGAATTTGTGTGTTTAATCAATATGTTTGCTTTAAAGGAGTTAAAATTGAAAGCCATGTTAACAGCCATGTAGGAATGAAGTAAACCTCATAGGATCACTCCAAATAGCAGTTAGACAATCAGAAGCATGATGCCCCTCATCAGAAGCTAAGAAGGAGCTAGTCCATGATAGAGGAGATAGCATTTCTCCAATGAATGGAGGTTAAACGAAAAGAAGAGGCTTCTTCACAGAATGCTGTTCTGAGTTTGGAGTGAGGTGTGGGAGGGAGACAACATGCTGGATGTTATACATTAAAAATACATTAGCTATTATCTTTGGAAGATTCTTGTCATGTTTTATTGTCTCCAATTATTTTTCCTCTTCCCTGGTTAGTTACACCAAACCATGTTTTCCTGTTCCATAAGTAATGCACATTTATAGTGATTTCATAAACATTTGTAAGTGTTTATATATTCAGAGTGGCAAGAGAATGTATTTGCTGGTGTAGCCTGGATATGTAATATATAGGAAACTATCCCATTAAAGTAAATGTCAGTGGCTTCAGTTGTTTTCCATTATTTCCAGAAAGGAGGGAGAGTTGATGTATTTGGGGCAAAAGTATTATTAAGTGAGAGCATGTAGGTGAGAGCATGTACATAAACAATAGGAGAGTTTCATTTAAAAAGGGAATCTAGAAATAAAAATTAAGATATACAGCCTTCCCTCTTCCCCCAGAAGGTTTGTTTCCTGGAAATAAATAAACCACTTAACAAAAGACTCTTGCCTGAGGAGAACAATGGACCAAATCTAAAGAGATTAATTTCCCCACCTGTTCCAGAGTTAGTGGAGAGCAAAAAAGTCATTACAGCCAAATTTTGTAACACACCGAGTAGTATTTACTTTTCACACATGTATATACTGCCATTGCAATCAATGAGAACTATGGAGTCAGTGAGATTACAGCATTGGATAGAATTGGAGACCTAAACCCTTAAATATTGTCTCTTTTTTAAGATGCAAGAGTGTATGTTCCCCCTCCCCAAAAATCACAGCTGGGTTGAGACCAAATACAGAAAATTCCCCCATCGAAAGGAGATTTTGTTTCAGAAGTTACAGTCAAATGAAAACAGAAGTTTTTAATGGTGCTTTGATACTATGATTACAGGTGCCTTGGGAGTCTAGGTTAGATACACATGGCCTGATTTTCAAAGGGGCTGAGCACCTGTGGCTCCCATTGACATCCGTGGGATATGTGGGTGCTCAGCACTTTTGAAAATCTGGCCACTAGGGATTTGATGTAACTGCAATTATAGCATTTGCTCCTTTTGTTACTGCTACTTATAATTAGCTTTGAGCCAGGCAACATTCCTGATGATGGAAATACTCATAATGACACAGAGATGAAGTTTAGGAGAACTGAGAAGTTCAAGAATAAACAAAGCCCATTTTTTCTAGGTTATTGTTGCAGACTCACCCCTGGAATTTGCACCGGGCTGATGTTTAGAGTAAATAAGCACCAAATTACTGAATTCTCTGAGAAAAAACAAAATGGCTGCATAAAAAACGTCTGCATTACATATATTCCATTTATTATTTGGGCCATAGTCTTAACTCCAGATGTAATCCTTCACATTTTTCTTTTTACAAGTTTATTTTCCTTGCAAGGAATAAGAACATGGAATAGATTTTTGGTGGGTCTTTAGACCAAAGTGAGAAGTACTGAAAGTAAAGAATGAAAAAGGCATCGTACGATATCTGCCGGCCATGATCCACTTCACAGGCTCAAAATCTTTGAGGTGCAAAACACCTATGGAGTCTTTTTTGCTGGGTGAAATTTGTCTCTCTCTCTCCCTGCAACAAAATGGGTTTAATGTGGGGAGCAAGTGGGGATGAAAGGGAAAGGAAATCTATTCCCAGCTTCTGGGCTAGGCACAGCATAGCTCAATAGTCTCTCCATGGCCACAGCTTCATTCTATGGGCCAGAATAAAGGCTGAAAGTCCTGCACACACTTTTTGAGGGAGTTTTCAGCCACTCAATATGCATATTTTGTTATGCACATTATCATGGACTAAGCGATCGTGCCTCTGGGTCTTCCTTAGATACCCATAAACCTCTTCCAGGCTGTGCTACAGTATATGGAGCTAGCATGGAGCCCAGCTGTGTCATGCCCAGAGTCCCTTCTGTATGTCTGCTCTGCAGACACCAGCCGCTACTGGTGCACCACATTTCCTCTGGTTTTACTGCTTTATTACTCCTTCTCTAACTGGGGTAAGTTTCACCCCTGAGTAGAATAGGCCCTGTGAGGAGGCTTCAGAAGAGGTGTTCGCATTAGGATTCATTTCTCACACACACAGGTAGTGACTGATAAGAAGACAATAAGTAGAATAAGAGATCTGAGGATCTTGACTCATCAGCTAACTAGAAGACCATTGCTGAAACAGTGGTTCTCAAACTCTGGGTTGTGACCCCAAAGCGGGTCATGATCCCGTTTTAATAGGGTTGCCAGGGCTGGTGTTAGACTTTCTGGAGCCCTTGGATTTCGGCTTCTGTCATCCTCCCCACATCAGGTTTCGGCTTCAAACCTCCCCCCTCCTGGGGCATCAGGGCTTGGGTTTGGGTTTGGGCTTTGGCATCAGCTCTGTGAGGGGCTATGTAATAATTTTCGTTGTCAGAAGGGGATTGAGGTGCAATGAAGTTTGAGAACCGATGAGATAGAGGAATGAGGGTAGTTACCTGACTTGACCAACGCTGTCTGGGATTGAAATTTTAAGAAGTGTTGATGTGTACCCAGATTCCCATAGCAAGTGAAACTCAGTGCACGTAGCTGCTGGGTAGAGTAGTTCACTTTCAAAGGACATTATGAACTATTGAGTCAGTAATTCACATTTCAAAGAACAATCTGCACGTACATATGCTGTAAGCAGCAAGTGTTCCATTTCTTATGTCAGCATGCAGTCTCCACAGCCAGACTTGTTTTCTATTTTGCTTTTGTCTGTTTTATGTGGAGCCTATTATTAAAACCATCTGAAAGCATCACACACATTTTTATGTTTTACTGCCTAAAGTCAGGCCCCCTACATCCGTTTTAAGTGCCTAAATAAGTGGCTGATTTTCAGAAGTGCAATGCTCAGCACCTCTGTGAAACAGGGTACTGACCGAAGTGTGCTGTGGAGTGAGGTGCATACTGTACCTTTAGGCAGTGACGTTTGAAAACTGTAGCCTATGTACAACAGAAACAAAATACTAAAGGAAAACAGCTTTTAAAAGTTAAGATTCTAAATGAATAACAGAATAAGATTACATGTTGACTTTACAATATATTAATTGGTAATTGTAGCAGGGTGGCCAGGGGTTACTCTGCAGCCTCCCAGTCCCCTTTTAACTTCCTCTTACAGGCTCCTAATGATGCCCACAGGCTTTCACAGGGATAACACCACGCCTGACCAGGGCTGGTTTAATAACAGAAACAGTTCTTAACAATCTTCAAGGTCCCAAAATAAAGTCAATCACCACCCAACAGTCCATACTTAGCTGTGGTGTCTTCTGTCACAGCCAGAGCTCTTTCTCTATCCAGTCTGTTCTTCCAGTTATTCCTAGCTGGAGCTTAGCCTTCTAGCACTAGCCTCTATTCCCCCACTCTATGCACTGTCTCCTACTCCCTGGGCTCCAGTGGCACAGTTCCCTTGATCTCAGGGTCTTCACTGAAGGAACCCTTCACAGCCAGTGCAGTCCAGTTCACTCCCAGTCTGCCCTGCTCCTTTGCAGCCTCCTGTTGCTCTTTATAGGACAGTCACTCTGAGCGCTCTCAGGTGCATCTCAGTTTGAAATCAGGGTTGGGTACCTCCAGCCCTTCAGGGGAAAGCCACTCTGTTAGAGTAATCTTTAGATAAAATAGTTGAAACTCAGTTCTACCTTTATTAATGGCAAGCTATCTGGTAGGTTATGACTAATGTGAAGTTTTTGTCACGGATATTTTTAGTGAAAGTCATGGACAGGTCACCGGCAATAATGAAAAATTCACAGAAGCTCATGACCTGTCCTTGACTTTTACTAAAAATATCCATGACAAAATGGGTAGCCTGAGTAGCTAGCTGGGGGAGGGGCTGGGAGCAACAGGGTCTCCCTCCACTGGCAACTCCAAGCTGCTGGGGTCCCTTTTGGCAGTGGATCCCTCCTGGCGCGGAGTCCTGCCTGGCGCCCGTGGTGGCTGGGAGCGGCAGTTCCCCCTGCTGCCCATGGTGGCTGGGAGTGGCGGGGATTCCCCCGCAGGCTGGGTCCCCCGCTGGCACCCATGCAGGCGGGAAGCTGCGGGGCCCCCTTGCCTCCCGCGGCAGCTGGGAGCAGCAGATCTCCCCTGCAGCCCATGGTGGCCGGGAGCGGTGGTGGGGAGCTGCAGGGCTCCCCCCCCCACCCACGGTGGCCCAGAGCTGAAGAGGTACCCCATGGCTCCCTGCCTCTGCACGTGAGAGAGGACCCTGCAGCTCCTAGCTGGCTGAAGTCACAGAGGTCTTTGGAAGTCATGGATTCCGTGATTTCCGTGACCTCCGTGAATAAATCACAGCCTTAGCTATGACCACTGCTTATCATGCTGTTCAGAATAAATGCACTATTTCCGTGTGCTTCCCCTGCCTGTTTGTTGTACTCAGCTGTTGTCTCCCATCTTATACTTAGGGTATGTCTATACTATTCACTGGATCGGAGGGCAGCGATCGATCCAGCAGGGGTCGATTTATCACGTCTAGACTAGATGCGATAAATCGACCCCCGAGCGCTCTCCCGTCGACTCCTGTACTCCACCAGACCCAGAGGCACAGGCGGAGTTGACAGGGGAGCATCAGCAGTCGACTCACCACAGTGAAGACACCGCAGTGAGTAGATCTAAGTACGTTGACTTCAGCTACGTTATTCACATAGCTGAAGTTGTGTAACTTAGATCGATTCCCCCTCCCCCCCCCAGTGTAGACCAGGTCTTAGATAGATAGTTCTGCTATGTGTTTGTACAGCACTTAGCACAAGGGGGCTCTGACCAGGGCTCTCAACATTATCACAATACAACTAAAATAATAATACACTTCACTGCCAAACCTGAGTTCAGGATTCCATGTTTCCCCAGCCAGGACTGATGACATTAACACTTAGAGCAAAGAGTTGAGGAAAATGTTAATATTTTGGAGTACTTTGATTGCTTGTGCATGCAGGGGAAACATAGGAGCATGAATTCAGGATGTGTCAGGTATGTAAACACCATTGTAAATGTTCTGAGAGAGAAAACAGTTTTCACAAAAGCTTTGCAGCTTAACTTGAAGGCTGGGACATATGTCAACCAAAACAAGGAAATTACGGTTAACACCCCCTGTCCATTTCAACTCATCCTACTAAGTGTGGGGACTGAAGAGATTTTAGATAATGTTATGAAATATTGCAGCAGTGATGCATAGGCTTAACTCAATAACATGAGGCCTGAATGTGCCTTGTCCAAGATTTTCATGAGGGGATTGGTGATTTGGGGGCACCCAACTTGAGAAATCTTAAATGGTTCTGATTTTCAGGGGGTTCAGAGCACTTACCCTCTTAAAAACACTGAGGCACCCAAAATCCAGAGTCACATTGAAAATCTTGGCCCTTAACTATTGAATTGACTTGGTTATTTCAGCTTATACCATAGCCTTGATATTACTTAAACAGTTACTTTGTGTCTTGATCAAAATTCTCTTTGGTTCCCCGATTCAAATATATATTTGCTTGTCTCCATTCCTTTTCTAGATTCTCCCTTGGGCTGCAGGGAGGAAAGAGTCATCCCAGCATAAGAGAAGGGCTTGGTAGACAGCAAAAGCAAGATCATACAACTTCTAATTCGATACATTCTTCCCCTCACCCCAAAAATTATGTTGTTGAAAAACACCATAAATTACATATAATTCCACAATAAACTCTGTTTTATAGAAAAATGGGACAGATCCCTTTGGGATCCATGGATCTGAAGTTGAAAGGAGGGTTATTAAATATCAATATCTCCATCCCACTTGGACTGCTATACACAACAGCTTGGGAAACTATTATTTTTATGGCATTTCAATTTCTTAGAGTTTGAATTATATATGACTTCAGCTGGATGCAGATTGCAGATAATGGAATAAGCAGATCTTTCCAGCAGGCCTAAGAAAAAGAAATAGCTTAAACCACAATACCCAAATTCTTCATTAGCGCAGTTTTACTTTATTCCACTCACAACTGTTACCCATTAGTGAAGCAAAAATAAGATGCTGAAAAGCACCCTCATTGCACACTGCACTGAGGGGGGAAAAGTGGTGCAGTTTGATTACTTGGTATTACAGGTACAAAAATTATACAATAATGGCCCATCCAGAGATTGTTATTATTTAGTATTGATACGTCACCATAAGCTTGCCTGGCACTTCATAGAAATGAGAGAGAAATAGATTCTGCTCTGAAGAACTTGTAATCTCTCTCTCTCTCATATGGCACCCATTTTAGGTGAGGAATTGAGAGATTAAGTGTTTTGCCCAAGGTCACCCAGGAAGTCTGTGGCTGAGCCACCAATTGAACCACGTTTTCCTGAGTCTTAGTCTTGGGGCCATAACCCCAAGGGTTTCCTTCCTCTCTTCTGGTGTGTTAGATTAACCCAGAAAATAATGACAGCTAGTAAAGGAGGATGTAGGGAATGGAGAGGACAAAGATTATAACAAATCCTAACATATTAATTAACATAGTAAGTTTGTAATTCCTGAGGGTAGGGATGAGGGAGGGCCTGAGAGGAAGACAGAGCAGAAGAGGTCAGCAGTGGAAAGATATCAGAAAGAAATGGGTTTTGAGGAGGGATGGGATTTGCAAGCTGCTCACAGAGTCAGGGTGCTACTTCTGGACATAGGGGCAGGATGCAAGCGAAATACAGATGTGAGTAGTAAGAAGCAAAATGCAAAGAGAGCAACAAGGTGAGAAGAAGGGGCAGAGCATAGGGTTGGTTTTAGCAAGAGGGAGAGGCATCTCAGATGGGGAGACGTAGCAGCAGGAGAGACATTCAGGGAGGTGCATGTCTAGATATTACAGCTTCTGAGTTAAAAACTACGTGTACTACATCAGAGTAAACTGTAAAAGCAAGAGCACTGCAGGGCACAACATGCCATCTCTCAGTTACCACTGCTTTGCCATTATGATCCCATTCAGCACTGTATCCTTGAGAGTTCTTTCTAGTATTTCATCAAATGACTTGACAAGGTTCAGTGAGTTACTAGGTCAAAGATGAGTCACATGGTCAAATTCAGGCCTGCCATAAGTAGCTGTCAATACCACTATGTACATCAGAGCTGAATTGGGTCCATAGCTATACGTTTGTCCATTGCATAGGCCATAAAAAGATAATCGGCTCATTTCCCCATAGATGCTACAGGAGATGTTCCTAAATCACTAAATAAGTACATTTCCATGATAGGCAGCATTACATACACTATAGAAAAGGAGGAGGGGCATGGTATACAGCAGAGAAAGTATTTTCATGCTCTTCAGTTATAATGTGATCTCTGTGATTCATGCTCAGGGCACTTCTAAATTCTGGAGCTCATTACATACACCTTTCCCTTCCTATAGACGCCTGTAACCTCAGAGGAAGAGAAAGAAGACTCTTGTAACATCCATAGTCTCACACTTCATAAGAAAGAAGGGAAAATGCCGGAGCATGATTTAAATCCTGTTCACTCTGGGATTTCAGAAGCTGCTGTATGTTTCATGGCACAGGTTCAGAGGCATTATCAGGATGCAGCTAAAGCACAGAGCTGGTGGAAAACAGAATTTCCATCCTGTGGGAAATTTTGACATTTCTGAATTTGTTTTTGTTCCAAACTAGAATGACAAATTGAAATTTCTCACAGAATGAAAATTCTGAAAAAATTAGATTGAGAAACATTGAAGTGTTTTGTTTCAGGAATGTCAAAACATTATAAATATTTCTTTCAAAAAGTGGGATGATCCCCTTCCTCCCCGTTCCGGCGCCACTGACTCAGAGGAGAATGGGGTGGGGTATGGAGAAGCCGCTGTAGGTTTAGAAAAGCATCTGAAGTTCTGCAGTTCCCTGCAGCTGTGCCACCAGTGGGAAGGAGGAAAAGGTGATTTAAAAAAATGACATTATTGTTTTTGTTATTTTTGCTACATCTATGGGGCTTTTAAATTTAATTGTTTATTTAAAATAACAAACCAACCTAATTCATGAGTAGTGAAATCTTCCAATCTATTTAAAAATTGTGTTTGCTGTATCTCAAAACTGAAAGTGTTGCTGTCTTTCTACATACAGAAAATCTTAGTAAAGAACCTATGGTGAGTACACATTATAAGTACAAAAAACGGAAGATAAGAGAAGATGCTCATTGGGACTCCCAGAAGGGGTTAGGAAAGGGCATAATGATTACCATGAAACTGGTCTTTTGCTTGTTTGAAAACAATCTATTAGAATTAGTGAGCCTATTCTCAGTTACACAAAGACCCCTTTGCCACACTGCCCACTTTGGCAGTGTAAAGATGCCTAAAAGTAGGTGTACATGTGTGAAGAGGTGTATTACAGCGATGTCTGCTTGAAGGTCTCTTTTACACCATCTGAGTGGCATAAAGGGCCCCCATCCTCATGTAAATGAGAATCAGGCCTAGTATGTTAACTGGTTTTGATTTGCTGCCTGATTTATATGGCTATTTTCTGGTCCATATGACTTTCAGTGGAGCTTGTGCTCCTATGTCTACACTACAGTTAAAAACCCATGCCAGCTACCTCAAGCTTGCAGGGATCAGGACAAGGGGCTGTTTAATTGTAGACATTCAGGCTTGGACTGGAGCCCGGGCTCTAGGACCCTGCAAGATAGGAGGGTCCCATACCTCGAGCCTGAACATCTACACCACAATTAAACAGCTCCTTAGCTCAAGCCCTGCGAGCCCAAGGTAGCTCCCCAGGTGTCTAAGTGCAGTGTAGACAAACTCTCAGGCACTTCTGAAAATCTAGTCTCCACAGTGGACCACTTTTCTGCTGCTGCACTATCTATTGATTTGGAAAAATAACTGCCTGTAGATCAGGGAGCAATTACTAGTGTGTCAAACAGCATCCACTCCTATCTCCTGTCTGTAGCATATACAAATCTTACGGACAGAATAAAAATGAAATGAAAATTTCTTATCTCCCTCATTAATGGTGCCAGGTCCAACACTCTGGCCTTCTTTCTATTATCTCTGAACTGCTTCGTGGCACGCATAATGTCTCTGCTACTTCAATAAGAGCTGGTAAACAGTCTGGGTAAATGCTGATACGGTCATTCGGAAATAGAAATTGGCCCATTGCTCTAGCAGCTTTTAACACAAATTGGCACAAATTCCTTCCTAATAGCTTCACCCACTGAGGTTAGCCAGAAGTGAATATGGCTCTTTGCTTCAGAATGATAGGGATCCACAGAAAAACACTCCATGGTGCTATTGCAGCTGCAGAGATTTTTCCTTTTGGGTATCTTGTTACTAGAGAAGAGCCCTCCATCAAACTTTGTAAGTGCAATAAATCAATCAGCCACTGTCAAAAACACTGTAGTAGATCATTAGTCTCATTTTTTTTCTGGGACCCCTGCTTATTCTCAAACGCTGTATCCGGGCCTTATTTCCAATTCATCCTTCTTCCTAGTTAGTCTTTTGTTGTCCCTGATCAACCCTGTGATAACATCTGCATGCTCTGAGTCTCTGGCTTCCGCCCCAGAGGCTCCCAGCTCTACCCTCTTTATTCTCTTTGTAAAAGCCTCAGCTGTCATTTTTATAGTTACCATAACACTCTGCAACCAGTCTGAATGGTTAAGAACTAGATACGAGCTCATTGAAATGGAGCTTTTAGCTGTCTACAATCCTGGCTCCAGACTTGTGCCACATGGTGTGGCCTGGTAGTGGCTTTGGCTGCCATCTTTCCTGTCTGGAAGAACAGATCTTGACAGGAGAGTGTCCTAGCTTTTAGGCAATCTGAATTTTCAATCCTAACCCTCCCCGGTAAAATGGATTCTTTCCTTAGTGTAGTCAATCAAGGTGTGACTTTCCTGGCACACTATCTAGCATGGAGGGAGGTGCTCTCTGCCCCATGTTCCAGCCTCTTCTAATATTTAACGGTAGATGGCAGTAAAATATGGCCCAAGATTCCTTTTACAAATCTACCACTGTGCATGATAGTCAGCATGGAGGTGTTGTGGGATTATGAAAAAGCCAAACCATCTACGGAGACGCAACAGATGCCTAGCCTCTTACAGGCCTAGGGCATGAACGGCTGAGTCCAGATTTAAGTCTGGCTCTCCCATAAGACCTTGCTGCCCAGTTCTGATATACAATGGTCCCACGCTATTGATTTGCTGAGCTAATTTTTGCCCAAATGTAATTTTAAAGAAACAGTAACATCAGGGGCATTTGATCTGCGCACATAATTATCACTGGCTATTGTAATGTGCTTCAAAAGTGTCAAAATGAATCTCTACAAAATTCATGGACTCTCTGTGAATTTCCTCTGGCCCTGTTCATCTGTTATTACAGATGGAAACATCGGGTTTCTTGGGGAAGATTGAGCTCATGCTTAATTCTCAGTCCCTGGAAAAATCATGGAGCAGGTCCTCAAGGAATCAATTATGAAACACTTAGAGGAGAGGAAAGTGATCAGGAACAGTCAGCATGGATTCACCAAGGGGAAGTCGTGCTGACTAAACTAATTGCCTTCTATGATGAGATAACTGGCTCTGTGGATGAGGGGAAAGCAGTGGATGTGTTATTCCTTGACTTTAGCAAAGTTTTTGATACGGTCTCCCACAGTATTCTTGCCAGCAAGTTAAAGAAGTATGGGCTGGATGAATGGACTGTAAGGTGGATAGAAAGCTGGCTAGATCGTCGGGCTCAACGGGTAGTGATCAATGGCTCCATGTCTAGTTGGCAGCCCGTTTCAAGCGGAGTGCCCCAAGGGTTGGTCTTGGGGCCGGTTTTGTTTAATATTTTTATTAATGATCTGGAAGATGGTGTGGACTGCACTCTCAGCAAGTTTGCAGATAACACTAAACTAGGAGGCATGGTAGATACACTAGAGGGTAGGGATCGGATACAGAGGGACCTAGACAAATTAGAGGATTGGGCCAAAAAAAACCTGATGAGGTTCAACAAGAACAAGTGCAGAGTCCTGCACTTAGGACGGAAGAATCCCATGCACTGCTACAGACTAGGGACCGAATGGCTAGACAGCAGTTCTGCAGAAAAGGACCTAAGGGTCACAGTGGACGAGAAGCTGGATATGAGTCAACAGTGTGCTCTTGTTGCCAAGAAGGCCAATGGCATTTTGGGCTGTATAAGTAGGGGCATTGCCAGTAGATCGAGGAACGTGATTGTTCCCCTTTATTTGACATTGGTGAGGCCTCATCTGGAGTACTGTGTCCAGTTTTGGGCCCCACACTACAAGAAGGATGTGGAAAAATTGGAAAGAGTCCAGTGGAGGGCAACAAAAATGATTAGGGGTCTGGAGCACATGACTTATGAGGAGAGGCTGAGGGAACTGGGATTGTTTAGTCTCCAGAAGAGAAGAATGAGGGGGGATTTGATAGCAGCCTTCAACTACCTGAAGGAGGGTTCCAAAGAGGATGGAACTCGGCTGTTCTCAGTGGTGGCAGAGGACAGAACAAGGAGCAATGGTCTCAAGTTGCAGTGGGGGGAGGTCTAGGTTGGATATTAGGAAACACTATTTCACTAGGAGGGTGGTGAAGCACTGGAATGCGTTACCTAGGGAGGTGGTGGAGTCTCCTTCCTTGGAGGTTTTTAAGGCCTGGCTTGACAAAGCCCTGGCTGGGATGATTTAGTTGGGAATTGGTCCTGCTTTGAGCAGGGGGTTGGACTAGATGACCTCCTGAGGTCCCTTCCAACCCTGATATTCTATGATTCTATGAATACATAAGACAGAGACAGGAGATAGGAATGCTGTTTGCTGCTCTGTCATATGCTTACTATGATAGCTTGAGGCAAGTCATTCTGCTTCTTTTTCACATCTATAGAATGTAGATACATATTACCTACCTACCACACAGTGGTGAGGTGAGGCTTAATTCATTTTTAGACCCTTGAATAGAAGATGGGTAAAAAAGACCACATGCCCACCTGAAAAGAAGAGATTTGGGATGCAGAGGTGATTTAGTAATTTCACTCTGACTGAATTTGTTTAAAAAATATCAAGAAAGAAGCCAACTATGAATTGCTGCAGCCATTCCCCATAGCATCCTGACTTCTCCTCTGCTGTTGTCATCTATTGCTTTTGGAAAAACAATATTACCTGATACATTCCAGTTTAGCAAGGAATAATTGGAATATACTTTATGAACTGCTACTACAAAACAAAACATGCTACATCAGTTAGGAGAATGCAATATGTTGAATGCAAATGAAAACGTCTAAAAATTAAGTTGAGAAATTATTCCTATTCTTTTTTTTTTTTTTAAATCAGATTCTATAAACGCAGGGTAAGGCAGCATGCTGAAAAGCTAAATGTCCCTCAAATACAATGCACAGTCAAAACAAGCAACAGTCCTTAGATATTAAATACATTCCTGCTGTGTCACATCATGGTGCCGGCATAAACTAAATTCAAGACTTTTTATTGTCAAGAGGCACTAATATTAGACTACATTTCAATGTGGATGTTTGCCAACAATCCGAAATAAAAAGCTCCCTCGTAAACAATTCCTAAAGGCAGTGCCTTGGGGAGATGGTATTTCATTAAAAAAACATTTGTTAGAAGTATAGGAGTATGTTGCTTGATCGCCAGTTGGCCGATCTCTCTCTTGTGCATTGCTGAATGTTGATAAATGTGAGACCTGAGGAAGAGCTCTGTGTAAGCTCGACAGCTTGTCTCTCTCACCAACAGAAGTTGGTCCAATAAAAGATATCACCTCACCCACCTTGTCTCTCAGTTCCCAAGTGGCTTTTCAGATAAAGATGTGCCACTCTGCTTTCAGATCTGCCATGCTAGCAATTCAGCAAACCAACTTGAGATTCAGAAAAAGGTGTGCAATTTTCAGGAGATATTTAAAATTGGAAACCTGCAAAGTCTCTTAATGCATCATTTAGGAGAGGACAGGAAAGTTTGTAAAAATGATCCACATAAATGTGACAAGAGTTTTTTTCTCATTAACATGTAGGAAATTACAAGAAAATCATATTAGCGACAAACCTCTGACTCTTCACTTCAGACATTACTGTGTAGGAAGTTTAATCTACAAGGAAGCAGAAATATAAAACACAGCTTTTGATCAAAAGTAACCGTTTGTCATCTGATGTCCCTCTAATTTGGTTTTCAGTGAGATTATATGGCTGCAGCCAATGGATTCCAGCCAGGTCCAGCAATGAATGGAGTGGAGTTTTGTTTGTTTAAATTTAGTATCTGAACATGTTTTGCCCATCATTAAAATTAAGTGGAATTGCTCAAAATTGAACCATAGATGTTCAAACTCAAAAGGACTTATTAGGTCACCTAGTCCCTTCGTCTGGCCAAAGTAGGATTGAAAACACATTGGAGCCTTCTGGGTTTGTTCTAGTCCTTTTTTTATTGTACTCAATCAGTATATTCAAAAGTTTAAAAAACAACCACAAATGCCAGTGTAAACATGCTTCAGGTACATAGGTAATATAAAATATTGCACATATAAAAGTCATATGTTCAGTATTTCTTAATGATAATATTTCATCAGAGTAAAAGAGTCGTGCAGATGATGTGAATTTATTTGGCTGGCTGGCCTTGTTTCAGAAACTACTACACACAATTCAATATTTACAAAAGATGAACTCACTGCCTTTTCCTGTGTGCGTAATTCGATCTGAAATGTGGAGGATGCAGAAAGGTATGAACCCTGCAGGGTGTGGTTTGCAAGGGTAATTGTGAAATGAATGCAACAGTTTGTTTTGCAAGGGGTCAGAACAAATCAGCATAGGGAGGGCTGCTGTCCCCAGTCTCAAGGGTTTTTTGGGGCTCAGGAAGTGGTAAGGCACCTTCCTTACCTCCTCAGAAAACAAGAGGTTGGGGGAAACTCTCCTCAACTTAATCCTCAAGGATTTCCTTGCAGACTGATGTGAAGCATTAAGATGGACCTTTAGTGCTCAGGTTTTCTAGCTATTGACACAAAGTTTATGGGTCTGTCCATGAGCTGGCTGCCTGGATGTCCAACTGAGCTATTTCCAGATCCTTTGAAAGGTTCTTGGGATTGACAGTAGTGACCTTGCCTGCTGGTTTCCCCTGCCCTGAAGACAGCTGCCAGCAATCCATAAAAGCCCAGCAGGTAGCAGGATGGATCAGAAAAGGCCACTGGCCTCCCTGAAGATAGGAATCCCAGGTGGTTGGTGGGAAGGGAGACCAGCTAGGAAGAAGGAAGGAGAATGAGGAACGTGTGTGTGTGTCAGAAAATGAACGCCCTCCTCCTAGATTCACAAAACATAGCAAATTTCAAACTCAGGACAAGCACAGGATGGTTCAAGGTTTTATGCAGATGGTTTGCACAGCTCTATAGCTGGATGAATCCAGCTTAAATAAAGGCCATTTACTGATGTTATAGAAAGAGTTACTGGTGAATTATGGATCTAGTCTTTTGGATCTTAGAAGCAGCAAAGAAACAAATGAACATTTTATTGCTTTACAACAAAATGTCTTTCCTTCTGTGGGTCATCTCAGCCTTGGATGATTTGCATCCTACTTTTTATATAAATGCAAATTCAGTGCACCTTCTCTGCAAGACTCTTTGTAATAAGAGATAACTATAGGATACTCTACCCAAAAACTTAACTTCCTGAAATATCTTAAACACATTGTTAGGTCTGTATTTTATAATTCCTTTAAATCAATCAAGTGTTGTCACCTATGACACAATAGTCATGAATTCAACAAAATATGCAGTAGCATTTTTAAGAGGATATTTTAATGAAATAAGTACACAGAAATAGTGGTGAGAAATTCAGCCCTAGCAAAAAGGTGGGCAAAAATTCCCACAGATTTCAATTGATGTTGCACTAGTTTTCACCAAAAATGGATTTGATCCACTGAATTTAGTGCTGCCATCTACAGGTTGAAAAGGGTATAACATCTTTAAAATATGTTATTGTATGCCCCTTCCAATACAATTATATTTAAATTCCCCTGCTCCCCAAATCACCCTTGTAGCCAAGAAAATTGTTCTGAATGTGCAGGCCACTTGTCTACTTACATATGAGATAAGCAAATGATTTCCATGATATGATTTACTTCTCTAAAACTCCGAATCTACAATTAGATTTGATACTCTTCCCAGAAAGGTGGAAAAATAAATAACTTGTGCCCCATGTATAAAGTCCTTTAGAGACTACCTTTCTGCTTCAGAAGTACTTTCACAGTACCAATATATTGCTTGTCTCCCTGAGCCACAATTTCATAAAAGTTCTTATCCTTAGGGAGGTGTCAAAAATATTCTGCATGATACAGTAGTGTTTGAAAGCTTTGTCCTGATCCCTCTTCTAGATGATACAGCAATGCAGGCATTTCATCTTCGCAAGGTTTGGGTTATTCTGAAAGTGATTTAACACACCACATGTGCTCAAAAACATCTGTCAAAATCTAGAGCGACTGAAGTATAGTACAAAAACTCTTTGCACAGTGACGGATTATGTCTTTAAGGCAGCGATAAGGCTGATTTCTGCCCAGGATCATCATCATGTGGTGAATTTTCAGAAATGTTGCATAGATCAGATTACAACATCATGGCACTTGCAATTTCAAAGGAAGACTGTTGGTAGAAGAAATCCTTCATTTAATCTTTAGCACACTTCTAGGCTTGAGCGGGACTCTGAATTGAACTTTCACTCTCCTCTTTTATGCATCAGTAGTCTTGTCATTTGTCAGTTGTTCCCTGTCAGCCATGTCATCTTGAGGAGGTCTAGCTCTGTCAAAGAAGCCGCACTACAGAAAACAAGCCAACAGAGAAATCACAATAAGGCAGCCGCATGACTGTTCATGCAGCTCATGCTCCTTTCCTCTAACCTCCATCCCTCACCATGTTGAACCTTAACTTACGGGCTCTTCTTCACTCTTAGCTCTCACGTGGAGTCAACAGAACTAGTTGCATAAGTATGAACTACTCACTTGAATAGGAGTTGTGGACTTGGGTTCACTGTTTATAAGCTCTTTGGAGCAGGGACATTGCCCTTTATATTGGTAATTACAGACATAAACCCACTATATATTGGGAATTCCAGGAGATTTTAAGAATGCACTGAGTTGTAATAGAACTATTCTGCAAAGTACTGACCACCCTCAGCTCTTATCAAAGTCAATGGGAGTTGAAGGAGATTAGCATCTTATGAGATCACCTTAAATGCCACCATTTTTTTGCTCTGTAGCTACTATATATAAATAAAATATTAAATATATTCTACTGAATTTAAGGTTCACTTCTGCAGGAAAGGCATAAACAGCACCAAAGTAGTTACATCATAAATGTCCCATCATATGAATAAATACACAATAAAAATGAACACAAAAGGAGTGGCATAAAACATCTGACTGAGATAAGTATAAATCATTGTAATAAATTCAAAGAAATGAACAGTAGAAATGTCTGCCTTGCTTCCATCACTCATACACAGTTTGTTACTTTTTTCTGTCCAATTAAATGTATTTTTGTAGAGAAAAATTAACAAGGGAAACGTGCTCCAGAGGAAAACATTAGAAACGCTGTGAATAGAGAAAAGCCACCCAGTCCATCATATGGTACCTGTCCTTTCAGAAGAAATGGCACTTCTGTCCATGTAGGATGCTGTATTATTATTATTTAGTACATGTATACAATGTTCAAAGTAGGAAAAGTGCTTTACTCCTTGAGCAGGGACCTTGTCTCCCTATTGTTTTGAAAAGCACCTTCCATTCTTTGAATGCAGTCCTGGCTTCACTGATGTCAGTAGCAAAATTCTCATTGACTTCAATGGAGCCAGAATTTCACCCTTCGGTGCCAGCGAGATAATACAGCATTCTCAATGGACAATAGCACTTTGCATACCCTGGATGCTATGTTGCACTGTTATATATTCTTCCGAATGGCACGTACAGTCTGTCAGACCAGCTAGATTATTAATTATTTTCTATTCATAACATTCGTTGTGAAGACAGTGGGAGCTTTAGGTGGAAGAGGAAAGCTGGATTGGACCCCAAAGTGTAAACAAAAATCTAAATTTATAAAAGCTGCTTTTGACAACTACTATTAAAAGCCTGATTTGAATTTTGACATCAACAGTGACTCTAAATGAGACAGTTTGTGTTTATCCCAATTCAGAAGTGATTAAGTAAGGCACAATTACTGAAAGAATTTCAAATCAGTGAAATAAAGTGACAAAGGGATGAGCAGCTGGCCTTGAGTTGGGGGGGGGGGCATTTTACAGGGCCAGAGTAAAGATCATTGAGAGATGACACTTTTTCCAAGGACTAAGTGATGGGTATGAAACTACTTCAACTTCTAGTGTTATAAAGGGATGTTTCCAGGAACCCTGAAGAAGCAGATTGTTTTAAAACCTGTGAAATAAAAATCAACCAACTCACTGACTACAAATCTTATGACTTGTAATTTAAAAAAAAATCAGAGACAACCTGGTAATATTAAAAGAAATCTCCTTAAAAGTAATCTCCTTCCAAATTGGGTGAGGGATTGTATAATTACGTGCTAACAAAAATGGAAGTTCCTTAAGGATTCAAGGAAAACAAAACAAAAGTGCTTTATGAACCTAAACACTCCAGAAAAAAGATCATAAGTCATGGGAATCAGAGCCAAACCCTGTAAAACCATTTATAACCAGACTTTCATAACAATGAAGACTTTGAAAACAATGTCCCTTCACAAAAGTCAGCTACATAAGCATGTCGTCATATGCCACATCAAAGAAGACATAAGTCTATTGTTGCTTTTGCTCCAAACTCTTAAAGGTCACAGATTCCAATTTCTCATTCTCTCTATCTCTCTTTTTTTTTTTTTTTGGTTGGTCATCCTAAATCTTGTAAGCATCCTTCCAAGTTTCATTAAGTAAATAATAATACAACATACCTTCCACAAAGCTAAGGTCAAAATAGCCAGAACCAACAATCCAAGGAGTATTGCTAGTATTATAACCCATAAAGGGATTACAAAGGAGACATTTGGAGTAGCCCAAATGATAGACGTTCTTATCTGAAACGAAAAGATATGAGGTGTAAATGAACAAAGTTTCTGTAAGAAATGAAACCAGAAAATGAAACACAATGAAATTGCCAGATTAGAAACATATACTGCCCACAGTTCTTGTACATTAACTTTATTTGCTGCAACTTCTGCAGCCTTATTTACAATAATCCTTAAAAATGGGGTTTGCACAGACAAATACCTCTTATATTAGATATAATATAAAACATTTTCACCCACTGAATATAGAATCACTCTGAAGCTCACCAAACTAACAGTAAACATTTCAAAACCATACATGGAACCAAACTCTGCTCTCAGTTACACCAGTGTAAAATCCAGAGTAATACCATTGACTTAAATAAAATTACTCTGAACAATGGTGTAAACAAGAACCAATTTCAGCCTAAGTTCTCTACTGGAACTAAAATATGTACCATCTACGTTATATGATGTAATTTAAAAACTTTTGCTGACAAACCAATACAATTTTTTTTAATATTACCTTATGTTTCAGCTAAGCAGCCCAAGAGCTAAACTCCTCATATAGAATTTCATCCATGTAATATAAGCATAATGCACAAAATACCGTTGTTTTTGAACTCTCTCTAACATTATTCTGTCATACTTAAAGGACGCTTAGTGTACATGTAGAATGACCATTTTAATGTATTGTGAAGTAATTGGAAAGTATAGCAACATCTCTTTCATTGTCTGTGGCTCTAGAAAGCAGCAGGTGTGGATAATATGTGAATTATGAGGTGTTAAGGTCTTCCCACTAATTTTACAAAATCATCTAGATTCCAAGCCTTCATTGTAACAAATGACACTAACTGCCCTTCTAGCTTTTTCCCCTCCGGTCTTCCCAATAAATTATCTCCTGGCTCTCTCCTCCATACCTCATACCCAGTTAATTCTACTCCCTCAGATACTGCTCAAAGCTCTCCTCATCAATCTCACTTGTTACTTTGTTTCTCTCTGATGTTTCTAGGTCGAAAGAGTTAGCTTGAGCTTTCCTTTATCTTCTTACTGATAGGTTACATCCTCTGCTATCTTTCTCTATCTTTCTCCTTTTCCATTGCACTAGGAAGTTATTTCTGTCTTGGGTTTTCTGCTGGACCCATCTCACATACTCCTCTTCAGCCTAAGCAGAGTAAGTTTGTGGCAGATGGAACTCATCCTGCTCTTCATGATGGAATGCAACTACCAGGCCGTCTCCAAAGCAAACGGATTATATGCCTTCTGAAGCTGTCTTCTACTTTTACTGCTTGAGGTACCGCTAGGAAATCAGAATCCCTACTTACTGAGTCTGTTGCTTACTGCTCGTCCCTCTGCTCCATTCTAGGCTTAAATACTTTAGTCCAATATTGTATTATCCTTCTGGTGTTGGCCAAGATCTCCCTCACTCTCTCTCTTGGCCCTCGTCTTGCCAGCTAAGTCTCTTTTTCATCAAATTCTCCCATGCAGATTCCCGTTCCCTTATAATTAACTCATCAGGATCTAGATTTAGCTGTTCTGATGCTCCTCTCCCTTACACCAGTGTAAAACAGAACCGTCTCCACTGAAATCAACAGAGCGACACTAGTGTAAACTAGTGAAAGAGGAGAATCGGGCCCAACTTTTTCAGCCCTGCCACCAATTCTCTGTTTGCTAAGCTTTGGCTATTAGCTAACTGGCCAATTATAACCAAATAGTTCTGAACTTACTCATTCACTTTAATGGAGTGTTCAATTTGAAGACTGATGATAACCCCTTGGTCCTTAGAATGAGTCATTTTAGTGATTAAGATTCTAAGGGCAGGTCTACACTACAGCCGGGATCGATTATCTGAGATCAATCCACTGGCAGTCGATTTAGCGGGTCTAGTAAAGACCCGCCAGATCGACTGCAGATCGGTCTTCAGTCGACCCCTGTATTCTACCCCGATGAGAAGAGTAAGGTAAGTCAACAGGAGAGTTTCTCCTGTCAACCCCCCGCGGTGTAGACCCCGCAGTAACTCGACCTAAGATACATGGACTCCAGCTACGTTATTCACGTAGCTGGAGTTGCATAGCATAGGTCGACTTACCGCAGTAGTGTAGACAGTCTCTGTGATGGACAAGTGCCAAGATAACGCCACTCCTTCCATCTATGTTTCTTGCTCTTTTTTTTTTAAACAGTATCTCCAGCTTCCTTTCTGAACCTGATCTTTCTCTTTCTTTCTTTCTCCCTCCCTCCCTTGATCATGGCCTCCCTCTCTTTTTGTGAGCACCAGCAGCCCCTATTCATGTTTCCAACTACCATCATACCTAACTGCATAAGCCAGTCCTTTCCACCTTTTCCATCTTGGTGCCTCTGGTTCCTGATCTGAGGCAGCACTTGCAGAGTTAGCAGGCGGAGGGTGGTGGGAGGATCAGTATGGCCTAATGAGACACATCTATCTACACTTCTAGAGTGCAGTCACTGTAGTATCTGGACTCTTTTACCTGATTCTATGTTCTGGATAACAGTACTGATCTAGCAAGGCTAGAACACTTATCTTCCAGCTACAATGTACCATGTTGGTTCCCCAGAAGATCCTCAGAAACTATCCAGTCCTTATGGTGTTTAACACTAAGATTGGCCAGAGTCCCATTGGTTAAATGCCAACATTGTTAGACATATTGTCATTGATCTTGCAATGGACACATTCAGCTACCATGCTTCTCCACTGCAGCTGGGCACACTTATTGAACCCTGATACTGCATTCATTTGTAAACATGCTCCATGGGAATTTGGATGCAAATATGCAAAAAATCATATATTCTTTATCCAATTAAATTAAGTGAAATTTGTTTCCTTTCTCAAATAAACACCACAAAACTCCCACTACCCTCCAAACACCCCCCGTCCCCCCATAGCAGGGTAAAAGGAAACAATTCCACCATTGTAGTATTTTTCACATCCTATTGGGCATTGCAGAATGTTGTAGGCTTTCTACACCATTTGGTTCAGCAGTAACCGTGGAGGCCTCCTAGTTTAATATGTTAATAAATATTTTTGAATGGCTTTCTTTGTGTCGCACAGCAATACTGTATCCGGCATTAAAACGCAAGGGCCGCAAGAATGAGAGCAAGGTCAGTTGCTCTGTCTGCAGTGACTCTGCACACAGAAAACTCTGTCATGGATAACAATGAATTGGTAAAAAAGGCCTATCTGGCCAAAATAGTCATGAGTTGCAGAGATGAGTGGCTGCACAAAATCTGTAAAACAGCAAGGAACTGCCTAATGAGGAGAAGAATTTCTCTCTGCTGCTTAAAAATTATGGTGGGAACCCTGAGGTAAATCTTGTAGGCTCAGATTAAGTATTGAGCAAGGGATAAGAATGGGTAAAAAAAAAGAAAAAGAAAACCTCACAGACAGCCCAAGAAGAAAGAGCTAGACTGATAAGATATATCTGAAAGAAAGTGCTGTCTCTATTGGAAAAGTTCTTGATTCCCAATACTTCACGAGCAAGGAGCAATATTTCTGTCTGAATATGATCAAAGACTATAGCCCTGTGGCCAACCTCACATACATCAGTTCCACACTGGTGTAATTCATTTGACTTCAATAGAATTGCTTTCATAAAGGGGTGCAGCACTGGGCCCTAGTACTGGTGTTACTTGTCTGAGGCTATCGGTGCCAAGAAAGAAGCAGTAAAGCAAGACCTACAGGCATGTCAAGAAACCTTTGAAATTCACAACCAGAAGCTGATCTAAGTAGCACCTTTGATCAGCCTGAATATGATGGACTCAGAGAAAACTTATTTGCCTGCGAAATTGTTGTGATAAAGCCATCGCTGATCTTGATATCTTGAGCCAAATTCACTCCTGGTGTAAGCAGTAATGCAGGGTACTTAAATGCAGTAGGCCCAGGAGTCTAAGAAATTGCACGAGGGATATTAACAATTGTAACAGGGCAATATGAAAAAAAAAGACAGTACACCTACAAGAAATTAGCCAGTTATGTATGGATAGGTAGAGAGCCAGTTGGT
The DNA here is from genome assembly GCF_011386835.1 of Chrysemys picta bellii. Taxonomy (NCBI): domain Eukaryota; kingdom Metazoa; phylum Chordata; order Testudines; family Emydidae; genus Chrysemys; species Chrysemys picta. Next base: position 43,213,174 of record NC_088792.1, on the reverse strand, counting down.
GACAGTTTATTGACACTGCACATTTTTAACAAGAAAATTACTAGAGGGCTAGGCAAGTGGCCAGTAGACATTACAGCTAGCTGCTTTATTTTTTGTTTAAGAAGACCTTTAAATAAGTCATGACCATCTCATTGTGCACATAGGGCCTGATTTAAGTCCTACAGAAATCAATGGAAAGAATCCCATTGACCCCCACAGGCTTTGGATCAGGCCCATAGCTCGCTTATGTAACTACTGGCTCCTATCACCCTATCCCCTCTCACCCATCCCTTTCATTTGTTTGTTGCACTCATTTGTTGTACCTTGTCCCAATTTAGCTCATAAACACGTTAGGTTAGGTAAGGTGTGTTATGGTTTTGGCAGAGCATCTTACACAATGGGGTACCATTCCTAATTGGGTCTTCTGAGTGCTCCACTAATACAAATAATAAATAATGATTAATTGTGAACCAATTATCACCTTGCCAGTCTGAGTGGGAGCTGCAACCCTTTCCCTTTGCCGCAAGGCTGCGCCATCCTCCTATCAGTCTCTGTAGAGCTTACAAATTATGTAACATCAATAAAAAGCCTTAATCCTGTGCAGGTGCAGAGTAGGGTGACCAGACGTCCCGATTTTATCGGGACTGTCCCGATATTTGCTTCTTTGTCCCGCGTCCCGACCGATGTTTGGTCGGGACGCGGGACAAAGAAGAAATTTTCCCTTCCGCTCTGGCTCCGCCCCCTTCTCCCCCCATTGGCTCCCTCCTCAAATCCCCGCCCTGGCCCCGCCTCTTCCCCAGCATTCCTCCTCCCTCCCAGGCTTGCAGCATGGCGGTGCAAGCCTGGAGGGAGGGACTGGCGGCGGTGGTGCCTGGATCCTGGAGCTGGTAAGTCAGCTCCAGCACCCGGGCACCGGGCAGGCAAAGGGGGCCTGGCAAGGGAGGGAGACGGCGGGCTCAGCTGTGAGCCCCCCCGCCGCGCCAGAGGGCTTCTTCCCGCGGGCTGCCTCACCTGGGGCCGGGAGTGCAGCCTGGAGGCTGCTCCAGCCCTGCAGCCCGCGGGGCAGCGCGGTGGGTCCGGGCGGGGGCAGCGCGGAGCGGGCGGGGGGTGGGTGGGTGGCGCGGGCTGAATCCCCGCTGCTGCTGGGGAGCCCCGCGCCTCTCCGTCCCGCTCACGGCCGCGGCTCCTTCCTGGCCGGACGCGCCCCCCCCCCCCGGCTTGCCCCGCGCACATGCGGCGCACATCCAGCTGCTCCTTCCCGGCGGGAGGGAGACTAGGTGCGGGGGACGCGCGCCGCATGTGCCCGGGGCAGCGGGGGGGCGCGTCGCGTCGGGAGGGAGCCACAGCCGCGAGCGGGAGGGAGAGGCGCGGGGTCCCTGGCAGCAGCGGGGATTCGGCCCCTGCCACCCACCCGGCTCCTGCCCGCTCCGCGCTGCCCCGCATATGTCCGTGGCGGGCCAGGGGGTGGGAGGCTCCGCGGGGAGGGCAGCGCGCGGGGCCTGCTAATGCCCAAGGCCCCTTAAATTTTTTGGCCCCGCCCCCTTTTTTGGCTCCGCCCCCGTCCCGATATTTTACGCTTGTAATCTGGTCACCCTAGTGCAGAGTGTTGCATAAGTCAGGCAGTGTAGGGGAAGATGGTCTTTTATTAAGGAGAGTGCTGCTGCATGGTCACCAAATTATGCCAATCTTGTAGCAGGAGTAAGGCCAGAGAAGGGAATGCATAGCTAAAGGCTTTATTTGCATGCTATACATCACACTTAAACCCACGTCTCCTCACCCATGCCCATTCTCCACCAACCCCATGCACCTCTTTGCCTTGTATTCTTGAAAGCAAATAAGTGGTTGTGCAAACTGTTTGAAATTTACTTCCTCTCAATGGGAAGGACTATGCCAAATGCTTAATCCTAGTTGTGCCTATACAAAGCCTGCACTCACACTAGCCTTAGAACATAACAACCCTGTGTTCCTGCTGCACACTTCACAAAGCCTAATAATGCAGTCTCTGATAGATAATTTGAGATTGCAGGCTCTGAACACCCACGGAAGAGGCTGATGCTGGAGAAAGAACAAAACATCCTTCCAGTTTTTGCCTTCCTTATTCTAATATCTACACAGTGGCCATATGTCATGCACACTCTCCACAAACAGTTTTTACTTACGGTTTTGATTTAGGACAGATTTAAATATACCTATCTCATAGAGCTGGAAGGGACCCTAAAAGGTCATTGAGTCCAGTCCCCTGCCTTTGCTAGCAGGACCAAGTACTGATTTTGCCCCAGATGCTTAAGTGGCCTCCTCAAGAACTGAACTCACAACGCTGAGTTTAATAGGCCAATGCTCAAACCACTGAGCTATCCCTCCCCCCACATAAGAAATTCCAACAGTGTTAGACACCAATTGTTTAGCATTACATTTTGATAAACATTTACATTTTATTCCACTTGACACATTAAATATGGCCAATACTAATTTTTTCCCCTATGTTGAACAAATGCCTGGTGCTTTTCTCTGTCATGACGAAGGGATTCACATCAGGGATGCAGCAGTAGGCCATTGTGATTTTCTGTCTGTTACATTGCTGGGGGAGCTGCTGAATCGCAGAGCAGGTGGGAGCCTATTAATTTCATTGGGTGATATCTGGTTCTTGTGTTATGTGAAGGGGTAAATAACACTTCCCTATTTATTTTCTCTACACCGTTGATAATTTTGTAGACCTCTATCATATCCCCTCTTAGTCATCACTCTTCTAAACTGAATAGTCCCAGTCTTTGTAATCTCTCCTCGTATAGAAGCTGTTCCATACCCCTCATCATTTTTGTTGCCCTTCTCTGTAGCTTTTTCAATTCTAATGTATCTTTTTTTGAGATGGGGCGACCAAAACATGTTCAAGGTGTGGGAGTACCAGGGATTTATGTAGCGGCATTATGATATTTTCTGTCTTATTATCTATCCCCTTCCTAATGGAAGCATTCTGTTTGCTTTTATGACTGCTGCTGCACATTGAGTGGATGTTTTCAGAGAACTATCCACGATGACTCCAAGAGCTCTTTCTTGAGTCATAACTAATTTAGACCCCATAATTTTGTATGCATAGTTGGGATTATTTTTTTCCAATGTGCATTACTTTCCATTTATCAACATTGAATTTCATCTGCCATTTTGTTGCCCTGTCAAGGCTCCTTCCCCACTCTGAACTTTAGGGTATAGATGTGGGGGCCTGCATGAAAACTTCTAAGATTAACTACCAGCTTAGATCTGGTCCGCTGCCATCACTCCCAATGTGCTAATTCCCTTCCCTGGGTAGCCTTGAGAGACTCTTCACCAATTCCCTGGTGAATACAGATCCAAACCCCTTGGATCTTAAAACAAGGAGAAATTAACCATCCCCCCTCCTTTCTCCCACCAACTCCTGGTGGATCAAGATCCAACCCCCTTGGATCTAAAAAACAGGGAAAATCAATCAGGTTCTTAAAAAGAAGGCTTTTAATTAAAGAAAAAGGTAAAAATCATCTCTGTAAAATCAGGATGGAAAATAACTTTACAGGGTAACCAAACTTAAAGAGCCCAGAGGACCCCCCTCTAGCCTTCGGTTCAAAGTTACAGCAAACAGAGGTAAACACCCTAGTAAAAGGTACATTTACAAGATGAGAAAACAAAGATAAAACTAACATGCGTTGCCTGGCTGTTTACTTACAAGTTTGAAATATGAGAGACTTGTTCAGAAAGACTTGGAGAGCACTGATTGATGTCTGGTCCCTCTCAGTCCCAAGAGCGAACCACCACCAAAACAAAGAGCACAAACAAAAGCCTCCCCCCCCCCGCCCACCAAGATTTGAAAGTATCTTGTCCCCTTATTGGTCCTTTGGGTCAGGTGTCAGCCAGGTTACCTGAGCTCCTTTACAGGTAAAAGGATTTTGGAGTCTCTGGCCAGGAGGGATTTTATAGTATTGTACACAGGAGGGCTGTTACCCTTCCCTTTATAGTTATGACATGCCCAAACACCCAGTTTGGTGCGATTCCTTTGTAACTCCTCACAGTCAGCTTTGGACTTAATTATTTTCAGTAAGTTAGTACCATCTGCAAACTTTGTCACCTCACTGTTCACCCCCTTTTCCAGATCATTTATGATAATGTTGAACAGCACCAGTCCCAGTACAGATCCTTTGGGGATGCCACTATTTACCTCTCTTCATTGTGAAAACGGACTCTTTATTCCTACCCTTTGTTTTCTATCTTTTATCCTGTTATTGATCCATGAGAGAACCTTCCCTTTTACCCCATGACTGCTTACTTTGCTTAAGAGCTTTTGATCTAAGACCTTGTCAAAGGCTTTCTGAAAGTTGAAGTATAGTGGCACCCTCCTGTCAAGTATACTAATTTTTAGGGTTGCAAAGTTTAAAGGGTAGAGTGATATCACAAATTTAAGGAGATATTTCTCCCAGTGTGCATTAAAATAGCCACATAGAAATTAAGCAAACCATTTTCAAGTAAGCTCCTGTTGTTTCTGATAAAGCATGCTGTTTAGGAATAATCTAGAAAACAACATTTAAAGTAAAATGAAGAATTTCAATCCTTTCACATGTAGCTGTATACTATACTATACTATACAAACTGCCTAGAGAAGTTGTGGAATCTCCTTCACTGGAGGTTTTCAAAAAGAGGCTGGATAGTCATCTGTCTTGGATGGTTGAAACACAACAAAACCTGTATCTTAGCCGGGGGTTAGACTAGATGACCCTTGCAGTCCCTTCTAACCCTATGGTTCTATGATTCTATATCAATTGGATCACCCTTGTCCGTATACTTGCTGGCAACCTCAAAGAATTCTAATAAATAATTTCCCTTTACAAAAGTCGTGTTGACTCTTCCCTCACATATGTTCATCTATGTGTCCGATAATTCCATTTTTTTACTAAAGTTTCAACCAATTTGCCTGATACTGAATTTAGGCTTATGGCCTGTAATTGCCAAGATTGCCTCTGGAGACTTTAAAAAAAAATCAAAATAACATTAGCTATCCTCATGTCATCTGATACAGAGGCTGATTTAAGCAACAGATTGCATAATATATCAGGGGTCGGCAACCTTTCAGAAGTGGTGTGCCGAGTCTTCATTTATTCACTCTAATTTAGGGTTTCACGTGCCAGTAATACATTTTAACGTTTTTAGAAGGTCTTTCTATAAGTCTATAATATAGAACTAAACTATTGTTGTATGTAAAGTAAATAAGGTTTTAAAAATGCTTAAGAAGCTTCATTTAAAATTAAATTAAAATGCAGAGCCCCCTGGACCAGTGGCCAGGACCCGGGCAATGTGAGTACCACTGAAAATCAGGTCACATGCCGCCTTCGGCATATGTGCCATAGGTTGCCTACCCCGATATAGTTAGTAATTGTGCAATTTCATATTTGGATCCTTCAGAACTCTTAGGTGAATACCATCTGGTTTATTACTGTTTAATTTATCAATTTTTTCCAAAGCCTCATCTACTGATGCTTCAAGCTAGGACAGTTCTTTAGATTTTGTCACCTAAAAAGAATGGCTGTCGGGTTGGAATCTCCCTGTCTTCCTCTGCAGTGAAGACCGATGCAAAGAATTAAATTTAGCTTCTTTGCAATGGCCTTGTCTTCCTTGAGTGCTCCTTTAGCATCCCGATCATCCAGGAGTCCCACTGATTGGCAGGCTTCCTGCTTTAGATGTACTTCGACATTTTTTGCTGTTAGTTTTTGTCTTTTGCTAGTCACTCTTCAAATTCTTTTTTGGCCTGCCTAATTATACTTTTACACATGACTTGCCAGAGTTTATGCACCTTTCTGTTTTCCTCCAGACAGGTCCAAACTATAGCCTAGAAAGTGCCTGTGTTAGGCTAATTAATTCACAGATCATGGTCCTGTTGGAAATGCAGAAACTGTGTTTATCTTTGTGTCATGTAAAGTGTTGAGCACTCCCAGCATTAAATAAGTACCAGTAAACTAAGCAAATCATAGTGCCAAATAGGATGCTCATTGCAATGTTAACCTTTTATCTTTATTCCTTTTGGAAACGGTTTTATTATTAAAATGCCAGCTTATTCATAGCTATCTGATTTATCTGCTATTTTAAGAAACAGTAGCTTTAAGTTAGTTATTCTTGTAATGCTATTGCTACTGCAATAACATTACAGCCAATTAATCTGCTTTTCATCTAATCTTTAATCATTTTTCTTATAGGGGTTGATAGATCATAAATAACCTCTTTAATACTCCTACATGTAACCATCAAACATTTACAGTATAATGTTCTTGTATGTTTTGAAAAAATGCCCAAAGCAATATGTAAAAGCTCCCTTGAGCTTGGTGTCATAATTAATATTGACATTTGTGTTTACATATTACAATGCCTTGTGTAAACAGACTTCTTAGGGATTACAAGGCTATTTAAAATAAACATACCCAATAGTTCATACTGTATAACACCGTTTAAAACAAAAGAGTAAAAAAAGTGTTTTAAAACCAACTTTGTTCACTGTAGAAAAATTGATCAAACAAACTATGCCAAAGTCATTCTGGGTAGATCCTATTATACATTTAAGATAAGAAAAGTAATTTTATTTTATCAAATACAAAACTGGCTCAAGAGTCACATAACCAAAGTCAAGGAAGTTACCAGCTATACTAATCCCATACCTCAGGCCTTGGCTACACTTACCGGCAAGTTCGACGGCTGGAAATCGAACTTCTGGGTTCGACTTATCGCGTCTAGTCTGGACGCGATAAGTCGAACCCGGAAGTGCTCGCCGTCGACTGCGGTACTCCAGCTCGCCGAGAGGAGTACCGCGGAGTCGACGGGGGAGCCTGCCTGCCGAGTGTGGACCAAGGTAAGTTTGAACTAATTCGAAATAAGGTACTTCGAACTTCAGCTACGTTATTCACGTAGCTGAAGTTGCGTACCTTAGTTCGAATTAGGGGGGGTAGTGTAGACCAAGCCTCAGTCTTTACTACAAAGAATTTCCTGTGCAAACATTACTGAAGGAATGCATAAAATCTTATTTACAATAATTATATCTATACCAAAATGGCAATTTCCTCTTGAATGTTACAGCCTTCAGCAAGAAAGAACTTCCAGTTGTACAATATACAGGTCTGATTCAAAGCCCATTGAAGTCAATGGAAAGACTCTACTTTACATTTATAGATTTAGGATCAGGCCCCATTATAGAGTGCTACTGAAGAGCAGGAGTAAACAGTTCCTAAGGGTCATCTGATCTATTTAGTTTTATTGTAACTGAATGGTGAATCAATTACGTTTCCAGCATCCTTCCTCTTTCCCAACCATGTAGAAGATAAGCACCATAACCAATGACAAAAATACCATGCCCTAAATCCTACAAGGACACATATAAATGCTTAATTTTAACTTTACCAATATTCCCATTGAAGTTAGCTGATTATTTACATACTTAAAATTAAATATATGCAAAAATCTGCTGTATAAACTATAATCTCCACTCATTTCATCAGACCTTCTTCTGAATCAGCCAACAGCACTGTGTCATCTGCACAGAGAAATTATTCACCGATTTTGCATTCATCTTTATACCTTCTTCTGTTTCTGCAATTAATTTAATCAAACACTCTATAAATGTTGAATCAAGAAGGTGACATTAAACAACCTTGTCTGACTCCTCTCTTGATCTCCATTTTCATTTTCATCTCCCTTTATAATCGCCTTCTGATTCCAGTATAATTAGTTTGTATAATTATTTTAATACTTTTGTATCCATCAATTCTGACAGATTGTAATGTATTGAGCAAACTATGGTCATATGCAAGGATACTGGGAAAACATGCAAGATCCCAATGAATGACTGAGCTGTATGGCAAACTAGAAATTATTGCTACTTAGGAAGAATCATTGTAGAAAATGGAAGATTGGATACTGAAATCAGCACGAGAATAGCAAGAGCAAAAGGGACATTCTGGAAGAGTAAATATCTGATGAGAAAGGATGTAAATCTGAAGACTAAATTCCAAGTCTTAAAAACTCACCTTTGGACTGTGTTAAATTGCAGCTCTGAAACATGAACATTCAAACAACTGATAATAAAGAAACTACGATCCTTCAAATTATGGTGTGTTACAGAAGAATACTAAAAAAAACGATAGACTGTGAAACCAACACAGGTGATGTTTATGGGCACTGGAATGGAAAATTGGTGGCAGAAGAACATGAGGCAGAAAAAGAAGATCCTGGATGGATGATGTGGTACCCTTGGTGACTCAAAAGGACTATTCATCCACTATTAGCAGAGGCTCATACAGAATGGGGTACCATGTTTGCAAACTGTGACACTGCACCCCATATTCGTCACAGCGATTTTATTATTATATAATTATGGCATGATGATGCATTTTGTACAAGATGGGTCATGTGAAGTGTCAATGGAAAAGTTATGATTTGCTGAATACAATATCCTATTTGTATGCATGTATTATTTTTGTATCTGAAGTTATGAATACTGACTATGTATCTGTATTTCACATGTAGTTACACCTGGGTGACACCCACAAGGCAAGATGCTTTCAGTCTAGATAGTGGGTGGGGAAATGGCCCATTCAAAGTAATGGGCCCTTAGGAAAAACCATAGGCCTTAGGAGAAGCTTATCCCCCACCTGGTGAGCCTTCCTGAGAACTCTCCAGACAGCCTGTAAGTAATGGCTGCTATGACTCCACAAGGTCATGAGACAGGCCATATGTCTCTGGATTCCATCTTGGGATGTCAGTGTTTTTCCACAAACTGAATTTTGGAACAAAGGGTTCCAGCCATATGCTAAAGCTACATAAGGCCTGAATTGACATCATCCGTGATTCTTCACTCCCCACACAAGAAGACGCCGGAAACACCTGAGAAATAAAGACTGAACTGGGGAAAGTGCTGGACCCAGGCTAAAGGGATTCCTAGCCTCTGTATGAAAGACCTGGTGATTCCAAGCTGTAAAGCAAGTGCAGCCTGCTTGTACCATCTCTCGGGGTGAGAATTTGCTAATTCATATCCTAGTATTGTAGGCTTAGTTTGCGTTTTTGTTTATTTTGTTTATTTGCTTTGATCAGTTTCGCTATCACTTATCACTTAAAATCTACCTTTTGTAAATAAACTTATTTTTGCTTTGTCTAAACTGATGAGTTGGAGTGAAGTGTGTGGGATATCGTAGCTCAAGGGGAAAAGGCTGTTGCATTTCCTCTCCACACTGAGGAGGCGGCAAACTGGTTAATAAATTCATACTGGTTAGGGCTTTGACCAGGGCAGGATGGTACAGCTCTCGGGTCTAGGCTGGGAAGCTGGTGGTTATTTTGGCTGTAGTCTGTCTACTGTTGGTTCACATGCAGTGGCTGGTCAAAGAGTCTTCATGTAACTGCAGCTGGGTGTGTCCCTACCCGTGTGTATGCTGGTGAAAGTGTAGGCCCGGGCCTGGGTCTGCAATTTGTCACAGCAGCACAGTGAGAGAGGGAGCCCAGGCTGGTGGGTCAGAGGGCTCAGTGGTACCCTAGTTCCAGGTGGCACCCTGGGGGGAACCCATCACACAAACCTCCAATAAAGAGATTCCACATAAGCAGTAGTAGCATATTGGGGGTATGCTGTATTTATTACAGTATATCTTACCTAAACTCCAAGCCTACGGAGGGTGCAAGTTATTTATGAAGTATAAGCATGTTACAAATTGATTTTAAAAAATGTTACAATCATTAGCCTTCTGCCCCTTTCCCTATCTCACAAAAAGACAACCTTCCAAATAAATCCTTGGATAGATACTTTCAAACCACAAGCACTGATCTTTTACAGAAAGAGCAAAAAATATGAAGTATTGCTGAACTTCAAGAAAAATTCTTCTCACAAGTGAAACTTCAAAAGATCTTGTGCACATATCACATCAAGCTGTAGAGTTGGCAAACATCCACTGTGATAGTCAGATAGGAGAAGACATAAAAGCACTATCATTTTTCAACATTTTACAGTTGCCATAACAGGAATTGTGCATAAATCATCTACACGAAATAACAAGCATTCTACTGGAGTAAAAGAATAAAAAAGGCTTATCTGATCATTTAGTAGATCATCTGAGACTTGTTGAGAACAGCAGGCTATCACCTGTGGCAAAGCACTTCAGACCAGATGGATGCAGCATGATCAACAACGTTCTGTGCAACATGTGTTTCTATAATGGAACACACGTTGCAGAAAACACAAATAACCCGAATTTATCATTCAGCTTGGAGCCTTTGAACCTCGCTGGATGAACACAGTATATTGAGCATCAAAACTTGCAGGGTGCAATACTGGCCCTACTGATGTCAATGGGAGTTTTGCCACTGACTTCAATTGGGCCAGGATTTCACCCTCTGTTTCCAAGCCTAAACATAAATCAACTATACAACAAGCACCTGTTAAAAAAAAAAATAACCCAAAGGAAGAAAAATTCTATAGCTTGACTCCCATACACTACATTTTGCTTGTGTAAATCTAAAACTATATCACTATACTGGTTTTATGGGCCAGAAAATATTCTGTTCCTTAATAGGACTCATTGGTAGACAGATTATATTTTGTTGGCTCAGGATTTAATTTTAGGTTTGAATTGATTGATTTTATATCTTTTGTAAAGGAGGAGGACTGAGAATGATAAACCTCCTTAAATATGTGGAACAAAAAGGATTCAGGTTTTGGTTCCTATGTTGCACTGACATGTTATTTATTTATTTCAGTTAGTACTGGCAAATGAGTTCTCCCTTGCGCTCATTTAAAAAATAAAATTGGACACCTGTATGAACAGACTCTTCTACTTTATTCCCCAAATTTAGTACTTCGGCAACAACAAAAACGTAAAACCCCACAGGGCCAGAAACTGGGACCCCAGAGGATTCCGGGTCATTGATGTCTCCACATCACCACAGGAGGCTTAGGTTGGATGCTGACTGCCTCCTGATGCTTCACTCTTGGTTTGATCTCTGGCCTGTCTCAGATTCTAACCTTCGGGTACCCGACTTGGCCCGACTCACAACTCCCACTAGGTCTGACTGCTCATGCCCCACTCAGGACAGTTTGCTCAGACCAACCTTCACCCTTGCCCCCAAAGCCATCCAACCCCCTCACAGATGATGGAGAGAATGGGCTGCCTTCCAACCAGCAGCCCCCTGAGGGCCCATGAGCTGCAGGACCACGTCACCTGTCTGCAGGCGAGAACTTCACACTAAAGACCCATGCTACGCATTGTGCATTGGAAGCACAGAGCCTGTGTGAGCAGGTAGCCCACTGGCAGGCTCAGGTGGCGCAGCTCACTCCACAAGCAACTCGCACACTCGCAGGGAGAAGTGGTGATGCTGTGTGCCCAAACGGATCAAGCAGCCCCTGTGATGCCACTGCCTGGGTGATTTGACAGGGATTATTGGAAGTTCCAAGGTTTCCTGAACTAATGCAGGCTTCTCTTCCTGCTCTGCCCCCAAATGTACCCCACAGACCAGATTGAGGCAGGGCTAATAGTCAGCCTGCTCTCAGGAGACATGTTTGATTGGGCCTCCCCCCTGTTGGAGCAGAACAGCCCAGTGCTCTCTGACTGGGACACCCTCCTGCAAGCCTTTGCAAGCATCTCTGATGACCCACATTGTGGCCACTCTGCAGAGGTTGCCCTCCGGAAGCTTTGCAAGAGGCAAAGGCCGGCCATCACCTATGCTGCCCACTTCCGATGGTTTGTGGCTGATGTTGAATGGAATGAGGTGGCCCACCTTTACCAGTTCTGCTGGGGGCTCAATGATAAGATAAAAGATGAGCTAGTCTGTGTGGAAAATCCCACCCACCTAGGTCTTGAGACAGGTGCAGCAGATCACCCCAGAACTAGCAATGGGTACACCAGGGCTGCTGCCAACTTTATAGATGATGAAGCAGCCAATACCTTGCAGATCCCCTTCTGGTCAAAATCCACACCAGACCTGATGGAAATTATTGATGGGTCACCCCATCATCTGGACCTGTGACTGGGGAGACCATCCCCTCAGAGGCCATAGCGGAAGGGCACTGAAAAACAATATGCTTTGATGTGATCTGCTCCCTGTTCTTCCTGATAATCCTCAGCATTTGTTGGTTGGAATGGCATGATCCATGTATCTCCTGGTGGCAGAGGAATATTAGCTTCTCCTCTCAATACTGTCAGAAAGTGTGTCTCCAATGAAGCAATCAACCTGCAAGTGACCCACACCCAAGGCCCCAGGATGGGAGGAGACCCTCAGAAGCAGAACCCCGGAAAGCAGGGGAGTGACTCCAGGCCAGAACCTCAGCCTCCCTGACAAGTACCACGACTACCTGGATGTGTTTGGGAAGAAGAATGCAGACTCACTACCCCCACATAGAGACTATGACTGCCTGATAGACCTATAGCCCGGGGCAAAGATGCCCTATGGATCGATATACTTCATATCTGAACCAGAGCTGGAGGCACTATGTGGGTATATACAAGAAAACCTCACCTAGGGCTTCATTCAGAGATCTCTCTCTCCAGCGGGGGTACCAGTCCTTTTTGTGACGACAAAAGATAGGTCACTATGCCTCTGTCTAAACTATCGCACATTGAACCAAGTGACCATACGTAATTGGTACCCTTTGCCCCTCATTCTGGAATTGCTGGACTGCCTGCGACTGCCAGGAACTTCACAAAACTAGATCTTTGGGTGGCATACGATCTAGTGCACAGAAAGCCTGGGGATGAACAGAAGACTACTTTTTGTACCTGATATGGGCACTTTGAATACATGATGACGCTGTTTGGCTTGATCAATGCCCCTGTAACATTTCAGTATTTCATAAATATCACGTTCAGGGATATCCTGGACTGATATGTAATTATCTACCTGGTATTTTCTGAGAACCTAGAGCAGCACTACCACCATGTCTGGTCTGTGCTGGGGAGACTACAGAAACATAGGTCATATGCCAAACTGGAAAACGCACCTTCAACCAGGCCAACGTTGAATTTTTGGGATGCATCATCTTCCCAGAAGGAATCCATATAGATGCACACAGGAGCGGTGCCAGGGTTTTTGGCGCCCTAGGCGGGGGTCCTTCCGCGCTCCCGGTTGTCGTCGGCAATTCTGCGGCCGGGGGGGTCCTTCCGTGTTCCTGGTCTTCGGGACACTTCGGCGGCAGGTCCCAGAGCGAGTGAAGGACCCCCCGCTGTCGAATTGCTGCCGAGGGCGGCAAAATGCTGCCCCCCCCAAATCCTGGTGCCCTAGGCGACCGCCTAGGTCGCCTAAATGGAAGCGCCAGCCCTGGATCCACAGAAGGTAGAAGCCATCCACAACTAGACAGCATGCTGGGCCCTCTGGGAACTTCAGTGCTTCCTGGACTTTGCAAATTTTTATAGAATATTCATCGCTGACTTCACTCAATTAATAACTCCCCTGACTTCCCTCCTCTGCAAAGCTCTGCAATTCACTTGGTTGCCCAAAGACCAGCTTGTATTTGACCAGCTGCCTTGACCGCAGCCTGATCCTGGCACACCCTGATATGACTCATCCATTTATAGTGGAAGCAGATGTGTCCAATGTGGCCCCTAAAGGTGGTACTCTCGCAGCAACTCGGGCCCCAGTCAGTTCTGCACCCTTGTGCATTGTATTCCCAGAAATGTATCCCCACTTAGATGAACTATTAAATACTGGACAAGAAGCTGCTCACCATAAAAATAGTGTTTTAAGAATGGTGGCACCACCTCAAGGGGGCTTGGCACTCAGTACAGGTCTTCTCTGACCACAAGAACTTCGAGCATTGAAACAGAGGCAGCTAAAATGGGCCTTGTTCTTTTCTCAGTTCAAGTTCACGACTACCTACTTCAAGGTAGGTATCTACACAGATACCTCTATCACAGAAGGGGAATACTATGGGGGAAGCAAAGAACTGACTTTTGAGGCCCTTACCTCCTCAAGCCTGGTAACCTTGCCAGCAACACAATTCAGCAAGACCTGCTCTCCCTCATCCAGTCCACCTCAAAGGAAGACCTGCTTGCTCAAGGGACGCAGGCCCTGCCATCGGGGGCCAAGATGTGCTATTCCTTGTGGGATGGGGTAATGTACTTTGATGAGTGTGTATGTGTCCTGAGGGTGTCCCCAAATGGAAGTGCTATGACTGTGCCATGGCGCTCCACTGGTGGGTCACTTTGGCTGCTGGAAGACCTTTTGCATGATTACCCATTTTTTTCTGGTGGCCTCACATGTGAGCTGAGGTCCAAACATACGTGGACTCTTGCGAGTGCTGTGCTTGTACCGAGATATCCCAAAATAGACCCCGTGGCACCTTGGTACCTCCAGCTAGGCCATGGTCTGCCATCAACCTACACTTTATCATGGAACTCCCACCATCTGATGATCACAATGTAGTCTTAATGGTTGTGGACCACCTGACCAAAATGACCCACTTCATCTCCTGCAACCAGCTGCCTTCTGCCAAGACAATCGCCCAGCTTCTACTGCACAATATGGGCCGACTGCATGGACTCCCAGACCACACAGTTTCTGACTGAGGCCCACCATTCAGCTCTTGCGTCTGGGGTGAAACATTCAGGCTACTGGATGTCTGGATATCCACTTCCATCACATACTACCCGCAAACAGATGAACAACAGGTGAACCAAGTACTGGAGCAGTACTTGAGGTGCTTCATAAATTACCATCAAGACAATTGGTCTAGTCATATGCAGAGTTTTCCTACAATAACACTGACCATGCCTCTATGGGTCAGAGCCCCTTCTTTGCTAATTACAGTTCCCCCCAACGTTACCAGAAGCCTCACCAAACCCTGCTGCCATTGAATGGCTCCAATAGATGCATCTGATTCAGGAAGAACTCAAAAACCCTATTTATGGTAGGCCAAAAGGTATGGCTCGCTGACAAACACCTCCAGACCAGGAGACCATCCCACAACCTGGACCACTAGTTCCAGCAGATTAACTTGGTTACCTTCAAACTCCAGCTTCCCATCTCTCAAAATGATGGAAGAACCTGCAGGTCTAGAACCTAGGACCATAGGATTTCTGGGCTGTTGATGCCTCCCCATCATCACAGGACACTTAGGCTGGGCTCCCGTTGGAGGATCCTGTGAGACTGGGCTCGGTAGGAAATACCCAGCAGGACCTGAGTGATAGTTCCTTGTAGCCCACTGACTGGTTGGCACCATGACAGGGAGCTGTCTGAGCAACAACACAGACTGCCTGCCTGGCTCTGCTTCAGACCCTGCATGTGAGTGCCACCAGACTCCTGCTTCTGACCCTGCCTGCCTCCTTACCCTGCCTGCCTCCTGACGCCAGACTCTGGGTTTGCCCTCTGGCCCGTCTCAGACTCTGACCTTCTGGTACCCACCTTGGCCTGATTCCCAACTACTGTTCTGACCGCCCTTGCTCTGGTCATGACAAAAAAATTTAGTCCCAGAACCACTTTCCCCAATAACCCAGGCTCACTTAAACCTCCCCCTCTCTAAAAGTAAGGGGGGGGAGGGGTGCTCCTAGAAATCTAACTACCTTATTTTAAGGGGAAATGATGAATTAGATATCACAAGCCTGCAATTATTTGAGGGTGGAAATCCAGAGGATGAGTGGAGGCCTTTTTGAAAATCAGGACATAAAAGAGTGACTCCATGACAAACAAGGACAGAGGGTTCTGTGGGTGGAACATACTTTCTACCCTTGAGGCATGCTGCTGATTGGGAGGAGAACAGTAACATGTTTAAAAACAATGAACATAACAGAGACAAGATGGTGAAAGTTGCACAAGGTTTTCCCTTCAGATTGTTTGCCCACAGTAAGACGTTACAGAGGTAATTAGAGTTGGGTTTGATGGTACAAAGATTTTTCTGCACGAAAAGTCTAACAGCATTGAAGTTAAAGCAATGCACAATGCTACAATTTGTTAAAGAACAGTAATTCATTTAAAATGGAGTTCATTGTCATATCAGCTTCATGTACAGACGAGCAATAAGGAAGTTTCATTGTAAAAGTATTCAAGGAACTCACACCGGAAACATAGGAAATACTGGTTTTGCTTTTCCATACATATAGAAAACCTTCACTGTGATCAGGATGACCAAAGTAATTCATGTGCTTAAATCTTAACATATTTTCTGTGATACTTACTGCTATGCTTCCCTCAGGGTGTTTTGCTGGCTGCACTTTATATGGCATCTTCTTAACTTCAAAGGACACATTGGAAGAAAGGGTATACTGGTAATTATTTCTCTGGAAATACAAAAAAAGATTTACAAGGAATACATTTAAATTTGAAAATGTATACAAAGACAGACATCACATATTTTGACTGTAAGCTCTTTGTTGTACCCAATGGTACTGGGGCCTACAGGTGATACCACAATACAAAGACAACAACAATTGAAGTGTGAAGCTGAAAACCTAAATACTGCATGCATTTCAAAGGAGGTGATGAGGGATGCACCTGCAAAAAGTGCACATATTTACCAGTGCAATAGAAGATTTGTGAGGGCAAAGATGGGGTTTTGTGAGTGCACATGTTATGTTTAGTTCTGAAATGTAGCCTTTAATCTCCAATCTCAGAAAAAGCTCTGTGCATCTTCAGATTTCCAGACCTGTTTTCAAACTGTCAGGAAGGAGTTAGGATTCCTTGCTGATCTAATATGAATTGGCCATACCATCTCAATGAAGAATGACAGTCCAAGACTATAGAAATAAGCATGCTTAGCTTAATTTACCCATTTTGGTACTTTTAACATAAAACTGATTCAAAAAAATATAAACAAAACTATTTGTATTTTTAAAGTCCATCAGCAATTGCAATAGGAATGCAGAATGATCATGTAGCACTATATAAGTCCCATCAATAGCAGTTTTACTTGGTCTTTCCTTTGCTCACTACAGAAAACCCCAGACATGCTGCTTGACCTTTACTATTCAAAATGCATCCCTCCTTTAATTAAGATTCTTTAATTTAGAGATGGTCTGTCTTTATTGGATACCATGGTTTTTAATCTGGTTCAGGTCAGAAGCAACAAAAAACTGTTACCAGCTGAAGTTCATTCTGGAACTTTTAGATGAAATGGTTTCAGCCCATTTCCTAAAGGTCAAAGGAATATAGGAATTGCCTACATGGGCTCAAACAAGGGTCTGTCTCATCCAATATCCTGTCAGTGAGTCTCCCACTAGATCTCTCAGGGGAAAGTGCAAGACTTGCTGTAGGCAGTTAGGGGATAACCTGTCCCATGCAAAAGTTTCCTGCTAAACCCCATTAGTCAGAGATTGGCTTAAGCCCTGAAGCAGGAAAGTTTATATCCCTTAGAAAACTCTTGACTTTTTTTTTAAAAGCATCTACTATTATAGCTCTGGGTATTCTTGTTTTCCATAACTAGAGTTCAATCCCTTTCTGAATCCTGTTAAGAGCTTTTGGCTTTAAAGATATATTATGACAATGAGATCCACAGGCTAATCATGCTTTGTGTGAGAAAGCATTTCAGTTATCATCAGTCTGAATCTGCCACCTTTCAGTTTCAGTGAATGTTCTTGTTCATGAGAGCAGAGGTTCCAGATCAACCTTCTCTTTATCGTTTATTTTTTGTTTCCTTTTACTGTGTCCCCTCTCATTTGTCTCTTCTCTCAGATAAACAATCCTAATCTTTTTATTCTTTCTTCGTAAGAGAGGTTTTCCATGCCCCCTCATCATTCTTGCTGCCTATGCTGCAAATTCTGTTATAATCTTTCTGAGATGGAGGAGTGAGCGAATTTAACACAGTATTCCAGATGAGTGTGTACTGTTGATTTATATAAAAATGGGAACCTCGTAACCAAAGCTACCCTAAAATTTGGCACCAGCTGCTTGCAGACTATGTTGAGTGGCCAAGGAATGAACTGGCATGGAGTCTGAATTACCGTAGTAACATGAGCCAAGTATAATTGTTACCTGATACAATCCAAAGCTCACTTTCTTTTAGCCCCTCATTCCCTCAAACACTTATGAACTTTCCGCACTCTCTAGAGTTAGCTGAGAAGTAAAGAAAGCCAGTTCTGTTCTTTTCAATTCATAGTTTTATTTAATAACCCACTTTAAAAAGAAACACAATACTCCCCATTTTCTGACACTCTTTGTGATCTCATTCTGTATCTTATACATCATAGTCCTGGATTATCCTGAAATCCTTTCTATCCCATAATACAGTTATTATATTTCATTTTCTTCCATTAATTGTACTTGTGTTTAATTTTTATTCTGAACCCTCACTGTCCTTTCCCAGGAGAGGATATAGAAAGTCCTTTTTCTTTCTGTCCATCCAGGGCACATTTTGGAGCTTTGTTTCTTTCACAAGACTCAGTTTTCAATTAGCTAGTTTTTGTTCTCTCTCATGTGCAAGGTGTTGGTTTTCTATGGGATTTCCTGTGGCATTAACTTTCTTACCCTTTTCAGTTCAAGGATGTTTACTCCGTTTTCAGCTGCTTTCCAGAGCAAAAGGAACAGAAGACTCCAATTATCTTCTGTTAGCTATTTTCTTGCTCGTTATGTGGGAAGGATTTTTGCGTACACATACCTCTGCATGCACGAAACCTGGATCTTTTGCTTGAGCGTGGAGCACACACAAAGTTGGGCAGCTTTGTTAGCACACATACTTCTGAAAATGTCTCCCTCTCCCTTTTTAACACAGTTGCTTGTCAAATATGTCAGAATATTTACTGGTGACATGAAACCAACATACTTATTGCCTTATGGAATTCATTTGGCTGTGCCATTACTTAGCTGTTTTAACATATTGATAGCAGTGGAATGTTTAATATCACAACATATTAAATTGCTCCTTTAGGCCAATGTTCGGAATGAGCAGTAGAGAGAAGTCTGTCTTAAGTGATCACGAAGGGACAGACAAATCAACTCCTCAGCATAGGTGGTCTTCTAATACTGTAAAGAAGGACTAGATTGGCACTTAATAGAGATAACTAGTTTGGGGCAGTCACTTAAGACAGGAAGTTGCCTAATAAGAATGATGTTTTATATAGATTTCATGGCATTTAAATTGTGTAAGACAGTCTTCAGAGCAGGCATCTTGTTCTTTATCTCGGTCGCAGATTATTTTCTTCTTTTAAAGCTTGTTCCATTCCTCACAACTAAGTTGACAACATTCTAATTCTTAGACAAAGTCACATAAATACTTGGGCATTTCTCATTTCTGCTGATATATTTTACTGTGGTTTACTATGATACATGTTAGGAAATTTTTGACAGGTTTCAGAGTAGCAGCCGTGTTAGTCTGTATCCGCAAAACTCCTGTTCTTGTTAGGAAATTTATAACTCCTGCTGCCTGAAAAAATGGTTTATGAATTCAACTGTTCATGTTGGAGTAGGATTCTGCATGGGATTTATAAATGAACTCTGCAGTGAAGATGACAGGATATGTTACATTATGAAATGAACAGGCTGTAGAGAGATAATTCACACAATCTGATTGGCTAGTGTACAGTACAGGGCATTAACTCTCTTCAAATGCCCTGTACAGAAACGCATCACCCATAAAAAATAAATCCTTTCACCTACTGTGTATGGTTTATTTCATTTTCAGCTTATATTCAGTGTAGGGCACTTCCTGGGGATTAATAAACCTAGGCTGTTCCTTGGGCCATCAAATCCTCTCGGCCAGTCAATAAGCTCCAGGAAATGCTTTGCACCTTAATCTTTATCACTTAATAGCAACTAAGAACGTAAAAGCCTCTATGTGTAGTCTATATATCCACAGGACAATTTGTTTGTGCTAAAGGGTACTAATAAAACATAGCTGGTTAGGAACAACTGCAGACTGAAGCCTTTTAGTTGTCCAAACACCTAGTAGATACTGGAAGCTGTCTATGTTTCCCTCTTATTCAGTCCTATTTATAATTCACAACTAATTCTTGAGGAACAAATTTTTCCCCACAACAGAATCATGTCAAGTCTCTCATGCTTAAATATTCAGAGTTTACTGGAAGCAGTGAGACCTGTGGTTGGAAATACAAGCGAAGGGTTCAGTTGTGGCTCTAAGAGCATGGGGAAAGAAGTCATGCACTGCATAAGTGGCAGTGTCTAAAGACACACCAGGCAGAATGCCTTCACACACACTTGCCAGTGGAGGTTCCAACAGCTGTGGAATAAGTACAACATGTACTCCCCCAGCTCAGCACTGCAACTGCTTGCCAGTGCTCTGGGGGCAAGGGAGATCTAGAGCAGATCATGGCCATGCTTCGGCTTGCTCAGGCACACCCCCTTGGGAGTGTTTGTTGCTGCTACATCCTCCTCACCCACTCTTTGGTAAACTAGATCCTTTGCTTTAACAACTGCGAAACATAAGAGTATCTGGAATCAACGGAAAGTGCGTCCAATAAGCGTGCAGTACAGTACTTCCCTACTTACTGTCCAGACAAACACAGGAGTAATCTGTAAAGAGCATGAGGCTTTGGAAGCCTTTGAAATGGGTGCTCTACAGTCCGAGTGCACTTTAGTCTGAGTGCAGAGTAAAGTACAGGACAAACATTAGATCAGGCCTGCAGGTCGTGATATTGGGGGGAGAGTGAGAAGGCAAGAAGCAAGTTTAGCCGATTGGACAAGAAAGGTGAGTCTGGTAAGTGGTCTCTTTTTGCGGGGTGGAGCACCACTACAGGTCAATGAGTTCCAGAGTGCCACTGACCACCACTGCGGCCTTGAGGAATGCTTATTATTTCTGAGATGTCTTCTCCTTTCAGGTACAGTACACTGAAACCTCTCTCAGTGGAGGACTGGATGGTTATGTATTTTCCTTATTGTAGGCCTTGTGCTGAAATGGAGCTCTCCCCACAGAACTGAAGCTTGCTGTATAATGAAATCATGTTTTCTGACAGTGCTGGTTTAACAATGCTCGTCCTGCCTCATTTCAACATGTTCCCCTTCATTTCCACTGGCGTCTGGCATACTTTGAAGAGAGTGAGCAATTTACTGTTACCATTTAAATATGTGTTTTGGGAATTCGTTAACTTTCTCTTCATTACTCACACCACCTAGGAACAGAACAACTGCCAAGAAATAGTGACTCTAAATAAATGCAGGTAATAAGAATTATGCAACAAATTACTGTGATATTACATTTTAAAAGTAGTGAATTTATGATTATCATGAAGTACCTGTTGTTTATGACAGGCACGCATATTCCTGCAGAAATCAACACACCCACTTACCTTGACCCATTTGACCCCTTGTATTGGACGTTTTGTGCATTTTTCATTCATTTAAAAGGAATATTTTGAATTGAAATAAAAGACAGCAATTTTGCCAGGGTTTCATAGAATTTTTAAAATATAGGTTTTAAGGATAATTGATTTATATTATGCATTTGTTTCTTAAGATTTATAACATATAATAAGACTCCCATCTGCTGCTCTGGGCACCTTTGACATTATTTTAAATAATACAATAAAATCAAAATCAGTAGCAATGCCCCAACAAAACTCCATCCCCAACATAACCCAGTGGTGGGATTTTCCTCATCAAACTTCCATTCCCCTCCATGAATCACTCCCCATCCCAATATTTTCAGCCACTCATTTTTTCTCTTTTACTTATTTTGTTTTCAAATTAATAAAGATTCCTTAAAACTCAAGATAGGAAAGCAAAATCCCTTGACCCCTGACTTCTATGTCATTATGTTGGTGCTGCTAGAGGAACACAATAAACTTATGTCTGTTAGTTCTTGAATCAAAATCAGCTACATAAACTCCCTATATGACCTGTAAGGTCAATAAGACCTCTCCCATCTGATTTTTCATGGCTTTCCTTGCACGTAAAGTTACTGTGCAGGCTGCCAGACTCTGCCAGTCTATTCTTAGGGAACTTGGCTTGGTTGCAGAATAATGTGTTGGATAATTACATGCAGGCCTCTCTTAGGCCCAAATCCCCTCCTCTGCATAGAGAACTAGGCTTTCTGAGTGGAGTTGAAGGGGGTCAAGCAGGGACAGAATCCTTCTCCCAAGTGACAAAGCCATTCTGCACACACGTGGGTGCTCACACCAAGATGTGATTTTTTCTTTTCTTTTCTAGTTACTGCAGTCCATGCAGACAGGCATGGCCAAATCCAAACGTGTGGATTTATGTAAGGGCCAAGGAAGGGAAAACAAAAACCTTTCTGTGGAATCATGCATATTCTCCAGGCATTGTTCCACTACCTACTACATAGCCAGTTCCATTCCTACATGGAACTCTTTAGGCCCTGTGAGTGCTTGGGAGGAAATTTATTAATAATTTTCAGGCACTTTTAACACAGATTTAAACAACAGTAAAGAAAGAGCTGTGCTCTGCTCCCTGCCGTGCTGGTGAATAACTGGCAGAAGAGCCTTCAGTCTGGAAGGGTGTTACAAATCAGAAAAATGGTACAAATTCACCACTTAGGGATACATTTTCAGAGCAGCTGTTTCATTGCCCAGTTCACACACACTACATTAAAATTTACCCATTAAACAAAGGTCAAAGAACATTAGGCAAGATCTCCATGGATTCCCTCTAAGGGTTTGGCTTAGTACCGCAACTTGCCATGACCGGCATTTCAGCCACCATGGGTTGAATAATGAAAACTATTAGATAAACATCTTTACTATAAATTAAAGAAATGATAGAGCCCTAATGGAACACAGTGTAACATGACCATGTAAGGTTATTTTTTTCATTAATCAGGCATTTAATGATTTGCTGGCTCAGCAAGTCCGAATCCATTAGTTAGCTTATGTGGTGGTTCTTATTTACATCCAAGCTTTGAAATAAAGCCAGAAATAGCTCTGCTTCTACTTGGCCTCTGTACAACATCTTTCGCTATCTTTGTTGGCTAGTTAGGACACTCAGAGCTGCTTTGTTTACTCAAACATGTCTAATTATTGCACTTCTTAAAACTGCAATTTGTGATAAACGTTTTGATTTTAAGGCGACAGATGACAACTGCCATGAGGCAAAAAGGTCAGCAATTGTCAATTAAACCACATGGGAAAAAAAGAGAGATTATATATGACTGAATGCCAAGGATGACAAAATATACAATCAGATTTGTACATTCTTTGAAAGGAAATGTGAATTGTTAAGCCTAGCATGAATCACATTGGATCAAATTCTCATCAGGATTGTACTAGTATAACGGAGGGGAAAATAATGTATACAGTGACATAGCTGACTGTGCTATAAATATAAACTTTTCTGTATTAGTAAGTACAAACAATTCTTTCTGCAGATCGTCTCCTCTTCATGTATATTACAATACAGCATAGGACTGCTGTGTGTTAATATTACCTCTGCACCTTTGTACTAATTGTACAATTAAATTTATAGAGTTACATGTACAAAAAAGCAGAAATAACAACATTTTAACACACAAGTTACACATTGTGCTGTATTATAAATGAGGAGGTCATGATCTGTACAAAGAATATACTGTACCTACTAATATAGAACAATGACTGTGGAGTTCAGCTTTACCCTGGTACGCTGTTTCTTGTTTAGAAATAGCTCCAGAGACCATACCGATTCCCTCGGTCTATAGTTTAATCCTAAAGATTCATTGGAGGCTAGTTCTTAGATTTTAGCCTAGATAATATGTTCCAAGCTGCAATGTTTTGGGTATATTTTTATTTACTTGTGGGATCGTCTTGGGAATTGGACATTTACAGGCTTTTCCACAGCACATGATGCCCTTTTTAGGAAATTAATTATGGGCTGTAGTCTTTTATGGCTGTGCCTGTATCGCTGTTAATTGTAAAAGGGGCTCTGGAAAAGGGAACGGTTTTAAGGGGAGAGGGAGAGTGGCAGCCTGCATTCTCTCATGCTAGTTCCTTTTTATTTCCCCTGTAGGTAAGGGTGGATGCAAAGGGGGGGGGGAGTATCTTTTTCTGGCAGCTTCTTAGACATGAGGTGAAGTACTAGATGCAACGACTCTCTCAGGACAATGTTTGTTTTTAATCAGAAGAGGCTCCTGCTCCTTTAAGAGAATCTTTGTGAGCCTTTCTAAGGCTTGTAAGTTATCTTGGGGGAGAGGTAGAAGAAGCAGAAATGGTTCATAAGGACACAGGTAAAACAGCTAAAGCTCTCACAGGCCATACAAAGTCTAGGTTGGAAGCATGGCTATGTATGGACAGAGGAGTGAGCAAAAGGCCTGTAAGTGGCTCTTGCATACAACAGCAATCGCTGCACTCTGGAAAACACAGGGATGTCTCACTCCTGCTTCCTGTCCAAAAAGCAGGCAGAAAGGATGCAGGGTCATGGCTCCAACTGTTCCTTTGCAACTGTTTGTGGAGCTGGCCAGCGTAGGGGGAAAGCACAGTCTGCTCCATCCTAATGGATATAAGAGATTGCTCAACTCCGACGGGCAAGGATCTCCATTGGGAGTCTATTCAGCATTCCTATATAGGTGGCCCAGCATGGTTTCACACTGCATCTTATGGAGGAGGTAATGCACATTTTCTTTACCTTTAATACTCTATGGTACTTTATCAACACGTTGGCTTTCCCTTTTCCAGGGCAATTTGTAAAATGTGCACCTTTATTTTGGCTTTCATAGATTTTAAGACTAGAAGTTATCATCAGATCATCAAGTCTCACTTCCTGTATAAAACAGGCCATAGAATTTCATCCACTTACTCTGTATGAGCCCAATAACTTGGGTTTGACTAAAGCTTATCCTCTAGAAAGACATTCAGTCTGGATCTGAAGAATTCAAGAGATGGAAAATCCACCAATTCCTTAGTAGATTGTTCCAATTGCTAATCACTCTCATTTTAAAATGTGTGCCGTATGTCTTAGGCTTTAACTTCCAACCATTGACTCTTGTTGCAGTCAAAGCCCTTTGCTGTGTTCACGAAATCAAGATTTGGCCCTTGAGGAAATGGTTGAATTTCAGCTACAGAATAACAAATCCAGAGGCTTTGTTCTATTCAAGTTCTTATATCACGTTCATTACTGTAGTACCTGAGTACTTTCCAGTAGTGCATTAAGTAACGTGACTAACATCCATCACAAGTTGTTTCTTCTCTGATTCTCTCCCTGGGGGAGAAGTGTGTGCAGTGGGATGTTTGTTTTGGTAGGTGTGTTTCTTTGTTAGTTTTCAGTTGAGTCCAGAATGCCAGATGTGCTGTTTGTAGAGAGGTAACTAACTTCTAGATTGCTTCTGGATAAAGAGGGAGGAAAAACTATGTGGTTGAATACTTGGGCTCTGCAGTGCTCAGGTGCTGTGGTGATAGGCTCACGTTAAGAACATTAGCTAGACAGGTAGGTTCCTAGTAAATATTATGGATGGGTGAACTGATTGAGTTGAACATAATAAAGAGTAAAACCAATCTAGTGCCCAAAAATCAAATGGGATATTTTCTGAGGTAAAAAAACAAAAAAAACCCTGTGTAACTTTCGCATTATATCCATCTTCTTCTGGCTCTGCACTTCCATGTTCTGGAAACAGAAATGTCCATATACATCAAGAAAAATGGTTTTAATGGTATTTTCTGGGCAACATGAGCAGGAAGCACTGTAAATCTGGTGAGGGAGTCTGTTCTCACAAGATCTCCAGCCCAGTCTTCCAGATTCAGGAGGTTAAGATAGTTGAGAGAAGCAACCAAACTTTTGGGGTTTTATCTGAACCAAAGCTTTCAATGTTTGCTCATCACTAATAAATGATTCACTAAACAAATCCAAAATGAGGGCCCTTAATCCCTCCTTATGAGGGATTGCATTGTGTTTGCAAAATATGAACCTTTTTACAAGCACCTTATTTGAATTATGGAAACTGAAAAACAGAGATAAAAAATGGTTAGGATCCCAAATCGTTAGGAGAAGGCAAGTGTACTTACAAATAAAAAAAAAATCATTTCAAACTAGGTCCTTCGTTACTGAATTGGGCTGACATCACTATCCCCAGAGGAAAGTAAGACATGCAGCTCACGGCTCTGTTTTAGGCGTCAGTGGTGCCATTAACTGTGGCAGAAGAAACACAGAACCTGAACTTAGGTGTTGACAGGCAAAATTTCCTTATGTTTAGATCTTTAAATGCCCACTGCTGACCACTAAAATGTCGAGGGGTAAGGATGTGCAGAGTTATGTGCATTTGGCTCATTATTGATTTTGAACCCAGGACTATTAGGTATTGGACTTGTTTAAATTTGGCTGAATACCCTCCTATCTGCTCTCTAGTTCCTCCATGGAGGCCAGAGGAAAGAACATGTTGACAGGATCTTCTCTTATTCACTTCCATCCACTGGTGATGGAAGAAAGGGGAGGTTAACTCTGAGGCTTTTCAAACTCCTGTCCTCACTGGGATATTTTCCTCCTCTCTTTCTGCTGATCTTAGGTCCACTAGGCATTCCTGTTTCCATACCCACTGTGAACAAAGGAGGGATGCTGAGGAATGATCTTTCTATTTCTGCATTCCAAGTTGAAGGGGGGCAGGGATCCAGGTTAAATGTCCATGCAGAAGGAGGGGATAATGCATCAACTGGCCTCATGATAGGGTCTGGAGTTGTCCCTTAACAGCAGCAAAACATGAATTATAAATTTTCCCAGTACATCCAACTGTGGCAGATATTTATCCAAGTCTGCAGTGCTGATAGGTTACTCAGATTTTTCAGTTGATCCCTCATGCACCAACCCTTTTATGTAGTCTCCAAGAAAAACAAAATAACTGATACTAGTACTGTATGGACACATGTTTGGAAAGTCACAGGTTTCTATTGCATTTCAGATTTGCATATAGGACTTACAGGGGTTTAGTTGGATGTTCAAAGAGAAGCCAATAGTTTCTTCTGCTTTAGATTATAATGGTCAAAGTTGAATAGTTTGTGCATAATTCTAGAATACTGAAACACACCTTCAAGAGGAGAACCTGTAAAAGACATCTTAGAAAATGCCAGCACAGCTCCATAACACTATTGGAGAAGTTAATTGTGGATAAGACTTGTTATTTCTGCCATTGTGGAGAAGACTCTGTTCTGCTTCCACAGTTGAGGCATAACATCAATTATCGTGGATTGTGCCTGACTCTAGCTTTCCCCTCAGGTCCACATCGCATGCACAGGGTAGGGATGCTCCTTTGGGGGACAGCTCCCTCCGAGTATCAGTCACCCCAAAGGGGATGGGAGAAGCAGGGAGAAGGCAGGGCCATGGCTTCTCTCAACTTCTGACTCTGTGCACTAGTTCATTCGCCTGGCCTGTTGCAGAGAAGAGAATACATTGCACCATGTCAAAAACTAATGCAGTGTGTGCACACTCCCTCTGAGGTAGGGCGACGTGTTGACAGAGGGGATTTGCATCCTAAGGATCAATCTCTCTCAGAGTTCTGCACTGTCCCCTATACTCACAGTTATGGCTAAACGCTACAATTCAGCTCTGCATGTAAATGTAACATGTGGGTCTAACACCTAAACCATGACAATACTGACAGGAGAATGGATAACTTCTAATTTTTAAACTGCATACAGAGCATTCATCATCAGCTATATGGCTCTGAGACATATGAGCACCAAGAAAATGGAGAAACATATCATCACAGAGAATTAATACCAGTTATAAAATAAAGCCACAGGTATGTCAACAAACTGATAGATTATTCATCTGGGAAGATCAACATAAACCTATGAGCAGATATACTATGGAAAGTCAAGGTAAGATGAGGATCAAGATCAACATGGAATATGCAGTAAAAACTGGCAAAGTAAAATTGAAATGGACTCAGAGGAGGGAGAAATTAGCAGTATGTGTGTGACATGAGCATGAAGCAGAGAGATTTACCCCAAAACAAAGTGATGACAATAAGATTCACAAGTTAAGATCATAATTATATCTTTAAATAAACAGACAAATAAAATTGGCTTTTTTCTGTGTAAAAATAGTTTCACAAATTTACATTACCTGTAGGAAAGTTTGGACCCATAACCGAGATCTGATTTTTAGTGTTGCGCTCTTTCCTCTTTCTAGTTGTCCCACTGTACACGAGATTATTAAACACTTCACGTTTGTACAGTTCTGTATAAAAGAAAAATGAAATTATAACAATGCTTTTGTAACAAGGCTAATGTGAGAATACACACATTTAGTTATACACAGAATTAATTACACTCAACTGCTTTAAATTGAAAAAAAAACGATAAACTGTTTCTTAATGTATTAAATATCATGCATCTTCAAGAATTTAATCTAATACAAATGTACAACAGAAAATATCTGAAGTGCCTTTGTGAGAAATGAATAACCACAATGGGGCTTCTTCTAAGTTACCTATGAATACAATCCTTTACATATGTTAGTGATGACAAAGCTAATAGCATTCACCAGTCTGGTTTGAAGAATTCTTAAAAAGTCCAACTGTATAACAAAAATCTTGTTTATTCCTCTTTCCCCTTTCCATCCCTCCAGCCAGTTCCTTGTCTCTTCTCTGACTCCCAAACTCCATATTTACACTCTCAAAACTTCCCCTCCTTCTCTGACACTCCTAATTTTCCTGATGAAATTTATACTGTAAAGGCAGCATGTTTGCTGAGCTTCATTAGCTACTCTATTGTTATGTTCCTTATGTTCTATGAAGCTTTCCTGGTGAGCAGTGATCCTGGATGGGGAAAGACCAGAAAACACACAATTGAATACAACAGCCAGCTGACCCTAGTCAAGACTATAGACCTGCTGCAGTCTGGAATAGAAAAGTTACCAGCCAAGGTAAGGAGCTGGTTGGAACTCACAGACAGGGACGAAGAGTTGGAGAAGGAGATCTATTGGGGAAATCACAGAACAAGATAGAGATGTATTGGGCAAATGGAATGGAAGGCAGCTCACAGGGAGAGGGAACTAAAAGCCAAGGGTCTGTTGGAGGTCAGAGAGAGTGTTTGGGGCATTTATCCAAATAGATCTAAACCTAAGGATAGGTCTACACAGCATTTTGGAGCAAGCTTTTCAGCCTGGGTTGACAGACTTGTGCTAGCAGGGCTTGCACTAGCACTCTAAAAATAGCTGTATAGACAACACTGTGAAGTTGTGGCTTAGGCTAGAGCTCAGGCTCTGAAGCCTAGGGAGGAGGATGGGTCCAAAATGCTTTGCAGATGTACCCTAAAAGGTCTGGACTCAGTTCAGGGGAAAGGCTGATATTTTGACTAGTCCATTTTCTTTATAATCCAATTTGCCCCTCGCTGCTACATACTTTACTCACAATGGTGATGCCAAGTGGTTTTGATTGTCTTGAAGCAAAGACACAGCACTTCACTAGTGCTATAATGTACTTTCTATAAGAACATCCTCTTTCAGAGACCATACTCTGATATAACTGGATAACTACATTCATGAATAGGATGCTAATATATTTTATTATGTCTGAACATATTCTAGAAAGAGTCATGCCTAGCTATAGTGCTACACCAGTATAAGCAGTATAACAATATTCTCCATAATTCTCTATCTCATTACATCTTAAGTAGAGGTTATGTGCTTCCTCTTTACTTTCCACATCCTCAGAAGAGACTTATGCTATAAGGCTTGTTTACAGTACCTTTTGTAGAGGATATACATATTTAATTCTTCCTATTCTCTAAACAGCTTTATTTAACCTTTCATCTGTTTTCTTTTTCATTTCTAATTACAGCGGACAAAAACACATATTAACAAAAATAAATCATTACTATGCAAAAAGCGTGATTTTGGCTGAAAGTTGAAGACCTGAGCACACATTCCTATTTTTCTTAGTAATGTAGTTAGTCCTTTATAGTCTTCAGTACACTGAAACCATGAGAGGTAAAAAGGAAAGAAACCAAATGTTTAGCAAACAGAACAGACAGGACAGGATTAGAGCTAGTTGAGGGGTCGGCAACGTTTGGCATGCGGCTCGCCAGGGTAAGCACCCGGGCCAATGGGGGCGGCGGGAAGCAGCGCGGGCAAGGGATGTGCTGGCCGCGGCTTCCCGCCGCCCCCATTGTCCCGAGACGGCAAACCGTGGCCAGTGGGGGCCGCGATCGGCCGAACCTGCTGCATCAGCAGGTAAATAAACTGGCCCGGCCCGCGCAGGGTGCTTACCCTGGTGAGCCGCGTGCCGACCCCTGAGCTAGTTGGAAAATGCTTCTCCCCCCCCCGTAAAAAATTGACTTTTCATCAAAAACTGAAAACCAAACATTTTTGGGCTGAAAATTAAAAATTTTCAGTCTTCATCCAAAAAGTGTTTGATATTCAGATGAATAGTCAAAATTTTCCGTGGAAAACAGATACTTTCCATGAATATTTTAAATTTAATTAAAAATCCCATTTGTCAGCAAAAACAATATTCATGGAAAGTGTTTAACCGGTCCTAAACATAGTACTCAGTCAAATGGGCTAATGGCAAAAACCAGCATAAACTAACAAAACAATACATTGGCTTGCTTTTCTAGCCTAAAAACACACCACATGACTAGTGAGAGACTACCAAACATCTCCATACTTTACATATGCCTGCCACATATGCCACCTTCCTAAGCATCTGGCTAATGCCATTGTGAGAGACAGAATTCTGGACTAGACTGCTAGTCTGATCCAGACTGGGAAGTCCTATGTTTCTGTGAAATCAATCTAATATTGTCTGTCTGGATTAAGCTGCTGAAAAACCTCTGGTTCTTATTATTTTTAAGTACATAATAAGATGCAAATACTGTACATACTTATAAATTTTGTTAACCATTCACAGTTTGCTTAAGTTATTTCTATGCTGGCAACATAAGAGACTATGCCATTTTAGATTTGGTTTTGGTGGGTAGTGAGGACCTCATAGAAGAAATGGTTGTAGGGGACAACCTTGGTTCGAGTGATCATGAGCTAATTCAGTTCAAAATAAATGGAAGGATAAACAAAAATAGATCTGTGACTAAGGTTTTTGATTTCAAAAGGGCTAACTTTCAAAAATTAAGGAAATTAGTTAGGGAAGTGGATTGGACTGAAGAACTTGAGGATCTAAAGGTGGAGGAAGCCTGGATTTACTTCAAGTCAAGGTTGCAGAAACTATCAGAGCCTGCATCCCAAAAACGGAAAAAACCTCATAAACAGGAGTTGTAGATCAAGCTGGATGAGCAAGCATCTCAGAGAGGCGATTAAGAAAAAGCAGAAAGCCTACAAGGAGTGGAAGATGGGAGGGATCAGCAAGGAAAGCTACCTTATTGAGGTCAGAACATGTAGGGATAAAGTGAGAAAGGCCAAAAGCCATGTACAGTTGGATCTTGCAAAGGGAATTAAAACCAATAGTAAAAGGTTCTATATAGCCATATAAATAAGAAGAAAACAAAGAAAGAAGAAGTGGGACTGCTAAACACTGAGAGTGGAGTGGAGGTTAAGGATAATTTAGGCATGGCCCAATATCTAAACAAATACTTTGCCTCAGTCTTTAATGAGGCTAATGAGGAGCTTAGGGATAATGGTAGGATGACAAATGGGAATGAGGATATGGAGGTAGATATTACCACATCTGAGGTAGAAAACAAACTCGAACAGCTTAATGGCACTAAAATCAGGGGGCCCAGATAATCTTCATCCAAGAATATTAAAGGAACTGGCACATGAAATTGCAAGTCCATTAGCAAGAATTTTTAATGAATCTGTAAACTCAGGGGTTGTACCGTATGACTGGAGAATTGCTAACATAGTTCCTATTTTTAGAGAAAGGGGAAAAAAGTGACCCGGGTAACTACAGGCCTGTTAGTTTGACATCTGTAGTATGCAAGGTCTTGGAAAAAATTTGAAGGAGAAAGTAGTTAAGGACATTGAGGTCAATGGTAATTGGGACAAAATACAACATGGTTTTACAAAAGGTACATTGTGCTAAACCAACTTGATCTCCTTCTTTGAGAAGGTAACAGATTTTTTAGACAAAGGAAATGCAGCGGATCTAATTTACCTTGATTTCAGTAAGGCATTTGATATGGTTCCACATGGGGAATTATTAGCTAAATTGGAAAAGATGGGGATCAATCTGAAAATTGAAAGGTGGATAAGGAACTGGTTAAAGAGGAGACTACAGCGGGTCATACTGAAAGGTGAACTGTCAGGCTGGAATGAGGTTACTAGTGGAGTTCCTCAGGGATCGGTTTTGGGACCAATCTTATTTAATCTTTTTATTATTTACCGTGGCACAAAAAGTGGGAATGTGCTAATAAAGTTTGCAGATGACACAAAGCTGGGAGGCATTGTCAATACAGAGAGGGACCGGGATATCCTACAGGAAGATCTGGATGACCTTGTAAACTAGAGCAATAGTAATAGGATGAAATTGAATAGTGAAAAGTGCAAGGTCATGTATTTAGGGATTAATAAGAATTTTTGTTATAAACTGGGATGCATCACTTGGAAGTAACAGAGGAGGAGAAGGACCTCGGAATATTGGTTGATCACAGGATGACTATGAGCCGCCAATGTGATATGGCTGTGAAAAAAGCTAATGCGGTCTTGGGATGCATCAGGCGAGGTATTTCCAGTAGAGATATGGAGGTAGTTAGTACCGTTATACAAGGCACTGGTGAGACGTCATCTGGAATATTGTGTGCAGTTCTGGTCTCCCATGTTTAAGAAGGATGAATTCAAACTGGAACAGATACAAAGAAGGGCTACGAGGATGATCCGAGGAATGGAAAACCTGTCTTATGAAAGGAGACTCAAAGAGCTTGGCTTGTTTAGTCTAACTAAAAGAACTAAACTCTATAAATATATCAGAGGGATAAATATCAGGGAGGGAGAGGAATTATTTAAGCTCAGTACCAATGTGGACACAAGAACAAATGGATATAAACTGGCCATCAGGAAGTTTAAACTTGAAATTAGACGAAGGTTTCTAACTATCCGAGGAGTGAAGTTCTGGAATAGCCTTCCAAGGGGAGCAGTGGAGGCAAAAGACATATCTGGCTTCAAGACTAAGCTTGATAAGTTTATGGAAGGGATGGTATGATGACAATTAATTGATCTTTGACTATTAGCAGTAAATATGCCCAATGGTCTGTGATGGGACACTAGAGAGGGTGGGATCTGAGTTACTACAGAGAAATCTTTCCTGGGTGTCTGGCTGGTGAGTCTTGCTCACATGCTCAGGGTTTAGTTGATCGCCATATTTGGGGTCGGGAAGGAATTTTCCTCCAGGGCAGATTGGCAGAGGCCCTGGGGGTTTTTCGCCTTCCCCTGCAGCATGGCGCACGGGTCATTTGCTGGAGGATTCTCTGCACCTTGAAGTCTTTAAACCACAAGTTGAGGACTTCAATAGCTCAGACATAGGTCAGGGATTTGTGGATGGGTGAGATTCTGTGGCCTGCGTTGTGCAGGAGGTCAGACTAGAAGATCATGATGGTCCCTTCTGAACTTAAAGTCTATGAGACTAGTTACAGAGGAATATAACTGATAGTTAAGGCATTACTGAGAAGTGGATTAAAAGTTTTGTGGTACTGAATGATATGTCTTCCAAAGGCTAGGTTTTTTTGCAGTCTTGCTAGACTCAGAATTATTTCCAAAGTGTGACGTTGGTCTTTCTGGTGATGGAAGAATTATGCAGGAAACAACAACCATAGGTATATGAAATCAGTACTTCCGTGATTCTATTTTTAATTAAAATAAATCATTAATTAATTTCAGATTTGGGCTCCCCCCATTTAAAAATAGTCAAATTCCATTTTCATACATAATGTAAAGACTTTTTTTTTTGTTACTTTACAAGCAGAGCTTAGGCCTATGGAGTTCTTTTTTTCCTGACTGTGACAAATTCTGGTGATAGCGAGGAGCTCAAACATATGCTGACAGTGAACCGTTTAACAGGAGACTGGACAGCAGGAAAGAAACTCGGGCTGGAGTTAATAAAAATAAATGGAAATGATGGCCACAAGAATTCTAGCTTTTGGCCTCAGGGTCACCGATTTAGAAATATAGCCTCCAGGCAAAAGGAACTGGTAATTGTGATGCTTAAATGCTCTAAAACATGGAGTACTCAATGTATGAACAACAAAAACCAGACTGACAGCATGTTATCATCCAGATGTTCATGTCCCAGAAGGCTTTGAGACTGGTACTCAGAGCTATTTTGCCACACTGGCTGAGAGGTCTTTGCTGTTGCCAACATTTTACAGACCCTGCATTTTTGATTGGTTAGATATTTACCCATGAAAACTAAAAAACTGGTAAGTTATACCGGAACTATTTTGATGGCTTGTGATACTTTAAAGAACAAAATACTTGACATTTCTTGAAGCCAGAGAATGTCTTGAATGAATATTTGCACTTGACAATAGTTAGAGGACAGAGCTGTTATTTTTGGTGTATTTCAGTAGTTGAGTTTAAGAATGTTATGAAAATGTTAAAGCCCTGTTAACAAAATATATGCATAGATTTTAAAAGTGTTACTATGTTTCATTATTTTAGGCCATGATCTGGTGAAAGACCTGAGTGAGTGGATGGAGGCGTGTGTGTGCAATCCTTGAGCCTGCACAGAGGCCACTTGAGGCAATGCATCGGTAGAGAGGTCTGCATGCGTGGACCCAACCGCAGTACTGGGTCCTTAGACTGTAAGATCCTTGCGTAAAGGATCTGTCATAATTTTTCTGTAAAGCATCATGAAAATAAATGGTGCGGTATACAATACATAGTTAAGACAAGAGATTTAAAAATCAGTTGCTCCATCATTTACTTGTCACTTAGAACAGTAGGAAATTAAAAGTCTGTAAAGAGAATACGACAAAACCAACAGTCACATTGTATAGCTTGCGCATATAGTCCCAGCACTATATATTTCAATAAGCTCACCAGTATTTTTGCGTAGCTCTTCCTTTGTGGTTCTACTATGGTGACATCCCTCCGCCCGACATAGTGAGGAATAGTGGAGTTATGCAAAAAAGCAGTGAGTTCCGGGGTGTCCTGTGGAATAGCAAACTGGAAAAATAAAGACAGTGAACTGTAATGATATACTATACAATTACTCTAACAGGTATGTTGCCTTCTCAGGGAACTTGAACTTTATACTGACTTGGTTTTTTTTTTAAATTTAATAGCACTACCATGAGACTCGATACCACTTCCTTCAACTAGCAGCTTGATTTGTAATAGCACAGCAGGATGGTGTCCAGCAATATGCATTGCACTAGATAATTTCTTTTTCCAATCCTCATTCTTTACTGGAGCCAATTTCATTGCTGTCCTTGTTTTTGTTAGACTCTTGGGCCCAGATTCTGATCTCTGTTACAGTGTAAATTCAAAGTCACTCCCACTGAAGTCTAGTCATTAACAGAGATCAGAATCTGGCTCTAGGAATTTAAGGTTTTACCAGCATCCAAAAAGAACTGCATTCTACTATTCTCATCTTTGGTGGTTGTTTCTGGAGGATTAATTATTATAACAAAAAGTCTCCAATTTAGTAAAAACTGCAACTGATTTGTCTTTAAACTTTGAGTGAATATTCGCAAACAGAAAATTTAAGAGACAAATCTCAGAGACCAAGTCTATTTTTATTGTTGGTAGTTTTGTCTTTAGATGATATAGAAGGCATTTAGCGTCTTCCTTTGTCTTTCTTGAAGCCTCCAGAGAAACATAAGGGATCCTAATTTTTCAGGAAGGAGAGATAAATTCTCTAATTTAGCACAGTTTTATCAAGTCAAACTGCAGTGAAATATATGATGAAGTTTGTGATCTGACCTCAAAAGGAATTCATGTAAATACATCCAAAACAATTCCTTAAAGGTCTCAGATTAAAGGAATTTATAGGCTGGTATGCATTTAAACTCTGAAGCACAAAACCTGCATTTATTTTAAACAAATTCCTAAAAGATGTATTAGCAATTATCAGAATTTTTTTTTAGTATAAAAAGTAAACACAGACATAAATACACACACAACCCCTTCCATAAGCTATTCCTGTATAGTACTATATTTCTACCATTTGTCTGATTTAATGTCTGAGGGTCAGGACAGTTTACTTCTTAACATCCCACACAGTGTAAGAATAGTATAATTAACTGTTGAAAAAGTCGTTAATCAGAAGTGAAATTCTTTTACTTAAATTAATTTTTTTCTCTGCAATAAGGAAATATTTAAGCAGATAGTAAATCTCTCTCTCAGTGAGGAAACACATGGGTGTTATTTATTTCCAAGATTCTCTCATCAGTACATGTAGGACCCCTTAATGATGACAAATTAAAAGGAATACACTGTAATGAACTTTAAAACTTATCTTTGGAAGAAGACATCAATATATGATCACAGATTATATATAAATGTAGAGTTGGTCAAATACCAGATTAAAAAATTGTGAATATTTCACAAAGTATAGGGTTTTGGCAACAGGGACCTTCAGTTATTGCAAACATCTAAAGCTAGTCTCCATGACTCAGCTGAAAACTTGTTTTTAATCTCGAGTACACATATTTTACATTAAATACATGTATTCTATCCACTAGAATAGTTGAGTGACCAGTTTGGTAGCTGGAATCCCAATCAAAGGATTACAAGGTTGGATAGGTCATGAATAGAGCTGGTTGGGAAATTTTTGATGAAGTGGTTTTTTGAATACCAATTTTGAATACCAATTTTTCAAAACCAAACCATTTTCTGGAATGTGCCAGTTTCAATGACATTTTAGTCAGGATGTTTTTTTACCCCCAGCACCCATGCTCAAAGACAAAATATACTGAACAGATTACAAGGCTAATATATAAAAATAAGTAATGTAGTGTATGTTCTATACAGGGTTTAAAGTTTGTGGAGGTTCCAGCTCTCCTTATTCCAGAGTACTACAACCCACCCTCTCACATGTTTAAGAAATGTATCCACAACACTACATTCCTCAAACACCTCTAGCAGTTCCCTCTTCACATCAGGAAGCAATTCTCAGATAGCAAGATTCTCTCCAGAGTGAAAAGTCTTCTGGATTTTTTGCAGCACCAGTTGACCACAATCTATGCACCGGGCAGCAACTCCAGCTCCAAAAGCTGGCAGTGCTGGCAAATCTATGCACCGGGCAGCAACTCCAGCTCCAAAAGCTGGCAGTGCTGGCATGGGACAGACATGGCTAGGCTAAACCCTGATTCAGTGCATCCCTACTGCAGCCTCAGTTTGTATGGCTTTCACTGGAGATTAAAGCTGTGCTAGACAGACAGAACCATCTGGGAAGGATAGATGTGGAAGCAGTTCCTGTTCTACCTTGGGGGCTGAATCGCTCCAGTGGCCCAAGGGGCCAGGTTAGTACAAGGAGATAAAATTGTTTTCCCCGGAGTCAAGAGGGGGGTGAGTTTGGCCCTTTGTTACTAAAGCTTCCCATGCACTTGCTCCTGTCTATTTCATGGACCACCTTTCTCTAAGCCATTTGATGCTCCCTACATTTGTCTAGTTTTGGCCTTTGTGGCCCCTCCACACACCTCCTCCTCTGCAGTTCCTGGCATCTACAGAAAACTTTCTATACCTCTTTACCTCCTCAGCTCTTCATCTCTCATGAGAAACCTCAGCTTGAAAACATAGCTTTCCTCCTTTTCTTTCCATGCAACACCCTCTGTTGTGATTTGTTATTTAACTCTATGGAGTGTTTTGAAATGTGACCTGTATAAAAGATGCTGCACAAAAGAAAATCATTTATAGTTGCAGACGTCTGCATCCCCCACTGATGTGTTTGCATGCCTAGAGCCCTCAAAAATAAATGTCATTTGCCTGCCAGAGTCACTGTTCATGTAGAAGCCTCACTATAAAGAGGGAACTTGATAAAACCCATTAACAGCTATCCATCTAAACTCCTGGAAAAATTAAAGGTTTCTGAGAATGGGATCCATGGAATGGCTGGAATTTAATGTCACATTCCGCATGAGACCAGTGCCATCAAGGTCACATTTGGAAGGTGATTTGCAGCATGGGAGGGGAATACATACTTGGGCTGAAATAACTGTCAGATAAAGGAGAGGAGGGAAAGTAAGCAGATCATACATTTAATACCATTCTAAGGGTTTTCCCTCCACAAAAAAGCCTCAGAAATAGAAAATCCCCCATCCCCACTTTGCCCCCCCAAGAGCATATAAAAACACTGATGGATTAAATCTGCCCTTTTGGAGAAAAAAGCATAAGAAAAACATTTGCACAAGACAAGACAAGATCAATTCAGCACAGTGGAGAGGTTTGCTGGTAGGTATGCATGAAACGGAAAAGTCCAAAGCATTTTAGGCTGGAAATTTCAAAGGCGCCTACAGGAATTAGGTGTCCAAATCCCATTAACTCCAGTGAAAGTTAGACATCTGAGTTAGGCATAAAATGCCCTTTGGTGAAGTCCCAGCCTTAGCAAACATACAGTCTGTCCTGGAAATTGAAGTTTTTCCCCCACCAGCATCTGTTCCTGTTTGTTGTAAGCAGTAACATATGATGATAGTATTTATTTAGCACTATTTATTTGAAATAAATTCATGTACCAGCAATTATCATTCTGTTTATGATGCTTTTGTAAAGTTAAAATATAGAAGGGCTATTTTAAATGTATGCTATAATATGCTGAGCATCTAAACCCTTATTTAGTCTGGTTCCTCATTTTGATGCTTCCACTGCCATGATCAAATTCCACACAAAACAGAGATATGACATCACAACCCTCAGTCTCATTTATGTGACAGATGTAGCCATTATCAAAATAAAACAGGAATGAGGAAAAGAAAACAGGAAGGTGAAAAAATAGTAATTTTCTGTTTGTTAAAAAATAAAAATAAAAAAATGTCACTACCGCCTGAAGCATGCTTTTGCCTATGAGCTCCTCTCTCTCCTGACTACAATGCTCCCAGTTCAGCTTCTTAAATCAAATTTATAATTGAGAAGTCTTGTTGAACACAGCGGCTGTGTGGGAAGAAAGATATGGCATTTCTCTTTGTATGTCAGCTGCCTACTCTCACCAGTGGTTTTTGAGCTGCTGAACTTCAAAGGAAAATGTAGCATTTCTCCCTTATCCTGATCTCTAGAACTGGGAAAAATTTTGTCTGAAACTTTTTTTGGGAGGGGTGGTGGTGAAAGGGGGAGGGTGAAAAGTGCAGATTCAGGAACACCAAAACATTCTGCAAATTTATGTTGGTTTCACTGAATAGTTCATGTTGACAAAAAGCCAACCAGCCAACAAGAAAATATTCAGAAAAAGAAACACTTCATTTCAACATTTTCAAAACAAGCTGTTTCGATTTTTCTGTTCGAAATAACTTCCTTCAAATAAAAACAGTTTAAAATGCTCTAAATTGAACCAAAATATTTAGTTCAAACCAAAACTGAAATGTTTGGGTTGAACAAATCTTTTGATTTTTTGGAATTCTTAGCAAACCTAAACATTTGTTGTTAGTACAACTTTACTCATCACTTTCAAGAGTAGCCTGTTTAAGCTGCTTCTGGAATACACAGCAGCATTAGCCAGACTGAAGCTGAAATGTACCAGTGAAAAAGTAGTCCTTGTCTACACTGAGGATTTCAGCCCCCAGTGGCCTGCTATTAACATAGCTGTCCTTGTGTAGGGCATAGATTAGACTCTGAAATCCCTGCTTATACAGATCTATAATAGGTTTTGCATGTGGACCTCTGTTTCTCCCACAAGATCTTTAACAACTTACTCACTACTGGCTACACACGAGAAGTGTTTACCCCAAGAAGTGTCTGGAATCAGTAATGTTTAATAAATTAGGTATCTTGTTTCTCATGGCATAATATATAGAACTGGAGTGTTCTGCTAAATCTTCCAACTTTGAACCAAACCCAGCTCCTTTTGGGGGGTGTGCCATAACAAATGTGGATCTTAAAATACACACTTCTAGAGAATGACAGATCAATGCTTTTGTGGAAAGGTTGCTACTAGGCCTTTACATACATAGGTTTATCCCAAACTCCAAGATCTGCATAGCTTCTATGAACAAAGAATCAGATCCATAGAAAGGAAAATAATTTGGATGCATGACATTAATTAACAATAATGCAGAATAGAAAACCAGTTGGTCCTTTTTTGTGCCTGGGTCACTGAAATAATTTGAGAAGCATTTCATTGTAAAAATGACTAACAAGAGACAAGTGAAAGGTTATAGTGATAAGTGCATCATACTGCTGACAAAGCAAAAGCTTCCACAAAGTTATAAAATAATAATATACTGTTTGAACCCTTTCATCAGGCATTCATACCTAGTACCTCCCATTAGTGTGTTACATTCCATTCAGCATTGCACTCAGCAATTAAATTTTATAGCAACAATGGATATTTGTTGAAATATTAAAAACCATGAGCACTTAAAAGCAGCTATAAAAACAGACTCCTAATGTGACTACATGGAGATAGAGTTGATCATTTTAGGTAATGTGGGAATTCACATACTATACAATTTGAAGTACGTGAATATACAATGTAAAAAAAAAATCTCCATACATGCCAGCTAAAAACAAACCACTAGAGTTGAAATATAAATAACAGAGTAGGCAATTTATTAAAAAATTCCAAGCAACGGTGGTGTAGTTAATAGTAGTGAAAAAAAATCACTAGGGTCTGATAAGAAAATAGTGTATTTAAAAGTGAATGGACCAAATTCTAAGGTTTTTAACTTAGGGAAATTTGAGTTGGCTTCCATGGGAGTGTGGGTGAAGACTTGGTAAAAACTTAATGCCAGATTATTATGGTTGAGTGCTGGGTATGAGTGCAAGATGTGTCTGTGTGTGCAAGAAGCCTTCCCCAGGGGCCATTTGTTCCCCAGTACTGGGGCTGGTTAGTATTAGTATTTCACGAGTGTTTAGGAATACCAGCCCTAAGACCCCCATTGTGCTAGGTGCTGTACAAAGACTGAATAGAAAGGATGATGCCTGCCCCAAAATGCTTACAATCTAAACTTCCAGTTCTTTTGCTCACCTGAGCACAAGAACTTCATGGGACTAGCAGTGTCAGCCACGCCAAAAGAGGCTGGGAAGGAGGTGGAGTAACAGATTCCCTCTGTCTCCACCAGCCATACAGGGAAAGTGTTCTAGAGCCCTTTAAAAGGGTGTGGCCATAGCTGCCACAATTGTCACTCTTTGCCTGTCCATCAGGCAGCTCTGGGATGTTGGTGCCTTGTACCTTAAAGGCATCTTTCAGTGAGGATCTCAGGTTTTATCTCAGAGTTGCTCCCTGTATAATACACCAATAATTCTGAATGAAATTGGCAAGTATTATGAGATGTATAGCATGTTATTTACTTATACTGTCCCAATAATTGCAAACTGCGGTAAAGTCATACCCGATACGATGTGTATTAAACAAGATTTCTAAGGAAAGCATGTACGTAAACAAGTTCATACACAAATTAAATATTAAGTCTAAGAAATGGACAGAAAGCTTCTTCAAATTACTTGAAGATGTTGAGCAACCTTACTAAGGAAATAAACGTTATAACAAGTATAGTACAATACCAAATACTTATTCTGTAGATTTTTATTTCAGGAACTCAATTGGTTTTTTCAAGCTTTATGCATTAGTTATGTGCAACTTTGAGTGTTCTGCCAAATGATTCCAGCATTTGGAAGTAGAAGGGGAAGAATAAAAGATGGGAGAATTTTCATTTCTAGAATTAGAAACATTTGATCATCTTGTACAATACCAGTGAGCTTATTTACGTGATGTTAAAACTTAGCCCTGCTATAGCACCTTCCATTGGAGGATACCAAAACACTTTATTAAGCATAAAGAGATATTTGTTAATCCTCAGCACTCCTAAGTGGGTATTATCCCTATTTTTCAGATAATGTGACTGAGGCACACACTTGTCTTTTCACTGTCAACAGGAAGAATATAGACAAGAATTCTCAGCCAACTGCTGACCAGCATCCGGGGCACCATATTCCCAAAATCATAGTGTAGTTTTTGATCACAAACAAATATGAACTTTGATGTTCAACAATTGCAGAAAACTAAAAGTGTCCATGATATACTCTTATCAATTTGACAAAAATGTCTTGAACTATGAGTGCACACCATAGCTGAGAAAGTACCTGGATACCCAGGTAAGTTTACCAGCATTACAAGAAAACTCTCTGGTAGCACGTTTCATGTACAGATGGAATGAAATCCTACTAATTTGTTATTTAGCAGAACAAAAAGGCTAGGTGTAAATTGCAGGTAGGATAGTTTATGTATTTTTTTTTAAAAGCTGGCAGTAGCAATGTGTGTGCCAAGCACCATTCTCTGAGCATTTTGCCTGAATGTTTTCTGACTTTCTGATTTACCGTTTATCCGCTTTTTCTCTTTTTCGATTGTAAGCTTTTTGGGGGCAGGCACTAGATCTTGCTACTGTATATTTCTGTATGACTAGCCAATTTGAGTTGCTATTGTAATATAGTAACAGAGGGTCCTGTGGCACCTTTAAGACTAACAGAATTATTGTAATATAAATTATGGTAATACTTAACCAATGAAGTCACACTTGTCTAAAGCCAATCTAAGTATAATCAGAGTCAGACTCTTGTCTCTACAAAGTAGTCTTATTTCTATGTCTGCAATCAATAATAATCTGAATTAATTTAGAGAAGGAAAGTGTGCAACTAGTAATCTTGACTAGTTACTCAGATATTTTTCAGCTGATCATTTAATTTGATGCAATTATGCTGAGTTAATCATGCATACACTTTTTAGCATTAGATTAGGATGCAGCAAAAGTGCCAAAGTCTTCTCAAACCAATGAAAAATTGCATGATGATAGTATCTTCAGTCCAAAAACTAAAATGTGGTAGGGTGCTAATCTTTCCCCATAGTTAACATTTTCATAAACTTGTGAAACTATGAACTTGAACCACAAAAGTCAGACTACTTGCATGTTATGAGATTCACCCAGAGTTTTGTCAGAAAGTTCAATGTACATTAGATAAACAACCCAGTTTCATGTTGTATTAACCAGTTGTGTGTAGAGATAGGTCAAACTGAGGTGCCTTGATATATGTGAGCATCTGCAAGTATCTCCCAAATATTGA
Source organism: Chrysemys picta bellii (assembly GCF_011386835.1). Classification (NCBI taxonomy): domain Eukaryota; kingdom Metazoa; phylum Chordata; order Testudines; family Emydidae; genus Chrysemys; species Chrysemys picta. The sequence continues at coordinate 43,170,265 of NC_088792.1, read as the reverse complement.
GCTCTTGGGAGCTGGCATTTGCAAACTAATGGCATAAGAATTTACAGGGTCTCATGAGAGCTCCAAAATCCTGCATTGTCTATTTACAGCTGTAATAAAATTGCCCCTTAAAAATAGAGAGAGCAAAGTTCCCCTTTGTAAAATCATCTTGTGTCTAATTCTTGGGGCTCCAACCTTGTTCCTTGATAAAAAAATAGGATAGAGATTTAACACACATCACAGTACAAAGCTTGTCAGGTTCTATACATTCTAAATAGCAACATTTTCCAAGATAGGAGCATTATCTGGGTGCCATTGTGAACAGGTGAATGAAACCTTCTGCTCAGTGTGGCGTGGCAGTCAAAAAAAAAAAAGCAAACAAAATGTAGACAAGGCTAAAAAACAGTAGCAAGTATCCTACCTTTATTTGCAATATATTGATAGCAGAGCTTGTTTGACATTGCAATGGTCCATGTGTCTGAATATGAAGAATGTAAAGAAGAGGCTCCAATTGACTGGATGCAGGCCATCCAACATGGAGTAATGTTTCATTGATGGCACTCGGTCCAATATTGTACAGCTATCAAATAAATAACAAAACCCATCAATGTACAACTTTCCAAGGCCAGGAACAACAACAACAACAACAACATCCATTTAGACCTTACAACACTTTTCAGCCACAGATCTCAACGAGCCTTACAAAAGAGGTAAACATCATTATTCTCATTTTATAGGTGGTGAATCTGAAGCACAGAGAGGCGAAGTGACTTGCTCAGGGTCAGCCAGTAGGGCATTGGCAGATGTGGGAACAACACACAGGTTTCCTAGATCCCAGTCAATATTCAAATGCTTAGTAGCTTTCTCACTTATATTTTTACCTCTGATGCTAAGGTCGGCAATTGCCTACAAAGTGGGGATGAAAAAATGAAGTGCTAGATTCTGTCCTCATTTACAACAACGAAGTTACTGGAAATTTATAGCTGTTACATCAGTGTCAGAACTTAACCCCCTTTGAGGGAGCAGCAGTAGCTGTTTATTAGTGAAGGCTCAAGCTACTTCCTCATTATTGAAAACCCAGTTTTCAAACCTCTTCAAGCCAGCTTTCCACAAAGTTTTCCTGAAATCTCAGAGGTCACAGCACATCTCAGAGAAGAGATTTTCTGGGAAGTTTGGTAAAAAAAAAAAAAAAAAAAAAAAAAAAAACACAGAAAATAAATGATGCTTCTAGAACCTTCTAAATTATTATTTTCACATGAGCATATACTTTCGCAAATGTGTGAGGGCAATTTTAAGTTTGGGTAGGTGGCGTAAATTGGGTATGGGTGTAAGAGTGGAATAGGCTGGATGCGTTGCTGTTCATTCTGAGACATTTTAGACTTTTTTGTGAAGAAAGTGCACTGTTGATTTCTGGGCTTTAACTGGAACCCAGTGACACACATTTTCAACCTTACTTCTTTTTCAGTGAAGTTTTTGTTTGTGACTAAACCATAGGGGATTCCTTACTTAATAGGACTACACATATGCTGAAAGTTACATACATGTTTAAGTGCACTGCTGCATCAGAGCCCAAGTGGGGTAACATGAAGATCCTTATTACAAGTTGTAGAAAGATGTTAAGCTGTAAAATTAGAACATAATACTTGATTTTGTTCATAGGTTGATATCTCTGATTAATTTAACTTCAGTATTCGGCTTGCAAATTTTAACCATATAATTTTGTTTAAGTTTAGTGGTTCCTTCTCTGTTTCAAGTTGCCTATCCTTTCCTGACTACTGGCTTGTGAATTATAACCATATGTGAAGCACTTTGTTTCACCCCATTGCAGAAGGTCATTTATCAAATTCAAAACATAGTCTGTATTCAGTAGTTCATTCCAAGTACTTGTTTTGAACATGAACCCCCCCTTTCTTTTTAATCAGTGTATCTCCAGAAGAAAAAACACATGATGGAAAGACGTATGCTTCAAAATATTAATACACAAAGCCTCCTTGTGTATACTTGTGAAGTTTTTTGTTGTTGTTTTGCAAGTTACACATCTTTCACTCGGAGAGCAGAGAACATGTTGTTGCATTTAAGTTGCTGTGATTTTTGGAGTTACTTACATTTTAAAGGCAACATATTTTATCATTTTCATAGTTCTCATAGGACCACCTCAAAAACCCATTGAAGTCAATGGAAAAACTCAGCGTTCACTTTAACTTCCTTTGGATCTGGTCCACAGCTTCTTGGTTAGTATTTAGTAAACACCAAAAGTGTTTAGGATTCCTTAATGACCAGGGAGTAAATCCTGTCCTGGCATAAACTGGTGCCTCTCTCACTAAACCACAGGAGTAGTGCCTGGTTACTCCAGGACTGAATTTGGACCAACAATATTTGGTAACAATATTTGCATTAAGACTTGTATCAGCTCCAAATGATGACAATGACCAAACTCCAAATGATCTCAGTGGAGCAGAAACAGACCTATAAGAAGCGAAATGCTTTCAAATTATACCTCATATATGTGTTCTACTAAAGGGCCGACATCCTCTTCTTTGGTGGGCTCATCTTTAGGCTCCCAGTTGTGAAGTGGCAAAACAATTTGTGGAGGACGAGACACACTGCAATATATATAAAAAGGCTTAATATGTCACTAATCATCTGCTATGTTATCATCAGATATACCATCTTTAACAAAGGTAAGACTACTCTATCCAGTTGAAACTACAAATAAATTTTAGATAGGCCGAATGGTCACTAGAATTATGCTAGGTGAATGGGACAACTCTTCCAAAAAGTGCAGTGGACTCTTTAACCCCTAATGGTCAGTATCTCAGACTTACATCTCATCTGAAGGATGGCATCCTCCAGCAACATGTTGCCCCCTACCATTAGAGGACTGATTCTCTGTTGACTTGGAGGGAAGAATGTTATCTGTCTAGGTATTTATAGCATACTCCTCATTCTGGTATCTGAACGCATCACACAATGCTATAAACCCAGGTTAGTGCTCTACACAAAAACTTCGGGTTTTTCTTCTCATCCTCATCTAGAGTATCCAGAGTCTAGAACTTTACATTCTACTTCCTTTTTAAAGCCAATGTTATCTATCTTAGGTACTTATTTGGCCTCCCTTTTTGTAGTATCTGAGTGTCTCACAATCTTTCATGTATTTATCCTTGCAACACCCTTTTGAGGTAAGGAAGTTCTATTATTCCCATTTTAAGATGTGCAACTTGCCTAGGGTCACAGAAAGTCTGTTGTGCAGCAAGGAATTGTACCCAGGGCTCCTCAGCCCTGGCTAGTGTCCTAAACACTGGATCACCTTCCTTTTTTTGGTTCAAAGACAATAACATTCATAGCAATTATCCAAAATGTGAGAGCATCATACAATCAGTAAACAAGGGTTAAGAGAAAAAGACATAGTACAGAATGAAACTAAGCACCTGGATCAGATGCTTTTTTACCTTCTTTGCATCTCCATCCCAAAGTAAATTAGAACTTCATAACTTTTTTCTAGCCTCCTATTTTATTTTCCTCTTTATTGTCTCAGAAAAGGCTGAGTAGCGTTAATTCTTTTAAAATTCCTATTTAAATCACAAATATTATTTCCTGCAGCACCTGCAAGTTCCATGGAGGCCTCCCACCCAATCACTAACTTTAACCCAGTTTAGCCTATGAGATCTTAAACTATCACAGCGCAAGATACTTTTCTAGCCCATTACGTGAGTTCTGGTCAGTACATCCTGCAATGTACATCCGACAATAGAAGTAGGTTTGTGTTAAAATAATAAATAATCAAATTCAATATTACCCTTTCATTGCAGCAGTTAACATCGATTGCAGTTTTGCTGTAAAACCCACTTGGTACTAATTTTAAGATTATGCAGCTTTGAGGAGGGGTGTGAGGGTTAAATGTGTTCTCTCTCAGAGCTGGAAATTCATGTTTGGGCCAATAGCATGTTGTAAAAAATGTAAATCGCAAATGAATTTTTCATCTAGGTTAATGTTTGATTAAATATATAACATAATCATGGCCTTCTAACCACTGATGTTAAAAAGAGCTTTCTCCTGAATCTTAACACCGAATGCCGAACCATAGAAGCAGGTTGCTCCTTGAAGAACAGAAGACCCAATATTTTTGTCGCAAATGCTGACATTTTAAAATGTCTTTGGAAGAAAAAAAGGTTTCAGTTTCCAGTTCTAATGTCATGCACAGCTACTGAAATGTCTGACAGAAACTTTGCTGCCGAGTATAGCAGAAAATAAAGGAACATTGGATAAGAACAAGTGGAGAGCATCTGGAGTAGTTTGGAAACACAGTGAAAGAACAGCTAAAATTGTGACTTCAGAATGTTAAGGCAAGCCTGAACTATATTGGTAATTCTGAATATTCCCTTGGGCTATAAAAAGGCCATCAACTCGCAACAGCAAGGATACCAGAAACTACATTCATAAACTAAAGCCAAATAAGACACATAAAATTAATATATATATTTTTAAAAGTAAGAGCATTTTAGATTAGGCGCTTGGCTCTAATCTGTTAAATTTCACAAATTGCTTTCATTCCAGTAGTAGTCTCCATTTTAATGCTTCTTTGGAGATTAGGAAACAAAGCCTGGACACATGTCACTTTAAGAAACCACTAAAATACTGCAAAACACTGGCTGTGCTATAAATAAAAAAAGGAAGGCTTTAAAAGCCTGTGTTTCCTATTTGATTCCTCATGCAGTGTTCTTCTCATCAACAGAAACAATGTAAAAAATATAAATTTAGACATTCCGTTAAAATTATTTTAAAATAAAAGAATACAGGGGTGTGTAAAGTTTATTTTAATAGATTTTACAATGGATGCTTGGGATGGCTGCCATTGTTATAATAAATGAAGTAAATCAGGTTCATTTGAAGGGTATTTCTCTCTACATTTTGATTAATTTTATTTTGTATTTAATTTAAAAATTGGAATGTTTGAATAACTTATTGTCTAAGGACTCTTATTAAACTGTTAGGAATAGAAGATGGGGGAATCAGCACCACAGAAACACTAATAAGTTAAAATAGGTAAAGTCTTTGAAAGGAAATTTGCCTAAAATGTACTATAAGAATTTGTATTTGACCTATGACCGCAATCATCTTGATAATTTGTTTACTCTTATTTCTCCATTCTTTGGACATTTCTCTTAGGTAATATTTCATATTTGATGGAAAAATGCTTTTAATATCACCATATTTAATTTAAAATGTTAATTTACACAGTCCTGTCTACTATAAAATACTGAATTAAAAAAAAAATTGGTATGAGACAGCATATTTAAATGAAAGTCAGCAAATTAACTCTCTACTGCTATCACTTTATTTCTGTAACACTTTCTTATGACAAAGAAATCACATATTTTACTTTTTATTAAAGCTATAGAAGTCACACACAATAGTGTACCATGGCATCACTGGGTAAGCTGGCTCTGAAGGGGGTTAGGTTCAGCCTCACTTGTGGTAGGCTTAACCCACCTCCTCAGGTGAAATGAATGACACCAGGGCCCACATGACAGGGAGTAGTATGGAACTGGACCATGCCTTCTGGGGAATGTAAAGGTAACCCGAGTTCAACAAGGGAGAATTCAGAGTTCTCCTTAGTTCCCAGGCACAGAGCCAAGCTTCAGGGAGCAGAAGCCAGCTAAGAAGGTTTGGGGAGGGAGCCTGCTGGGAAGAGGGAAGGTGAGAACTCTCCAGAGCTTCCAGGAAGAAGGCCTTGGAGGGAGACCTGCACGGAGACCTGGATGAGGAACTCCCGCTAGGGGCTGATAAAGGGCTTTAAACCTCGAAGGGGGGCTATTAGCAAAGGCAAACTGGAACAGCAACAGGGCCTGAAGCTATACCAGGCAAGCTGTGCTATATGTACACTTATTGCCTGCATAAAAAACCAGTAAAGGAAGGGTACATTTAAAAATCAAACCAGATATAGTAATATTTCAATTTTCCTTATGCTTTCAAAATGCATTTTTCTTTCTTAAAAAGAACCAATTCACCTTTTCACAGTCATAGCCTGTTAGTAAAGGTACCATTTTATAAATACAAACAGAGGCCTGAATAAAAATGATAATCTGAGTACTCATCTTGGGGGGAAAAAATGCAGTTTTGCTTAATGAGTTTCTGCCAGGACTTAGAAAGCATTTTTTGTTAGTTGGGGTGATACTCCTCCTCCAAAAAGAAAAAAAATCCAACTGTTAAGATATACACTGGTTGCTACTCAGAGCTGTGGTTCAAAGTAAGTTTGGTTGTTTCTTGTTTTGTAAACTAATGGAATTTCACAGGATTATTTAACCATTGCATTTATTCAAAGCACTATGAATAGGCAAGGTCTCATAGGACCATAAATAACTGATTGATGAGAATGTGATATGCTTTCAAGTGAAAGGAAAGGCATGTAATGTGCTGGCTTTTATTTTTGGTGATATGCCACCTAGGTTGTGATTTGCCACAAGTTACTAATGACATGCTACAACAGAAGTACCATTGTATGAAATGCCTACCACTTCACCACCAAGTATTCCACATGCCATGAAATGCTACAAACACCTCTTACATTTTGTGTAATTAAATTCCTTTTTGTTCTGTTCCTTTCCACATGCTATTCCAAAACAGTTAAAGGATATCATATCTATCACCGGTGAAATAACATTCATAGCTCAGCGGGTAATCTTTGCAATGACTGCAGAACCCAGGGTATGCAGTAATCTAATCCTTATTAAGAAACTTCTGCCTGCAGCAAGTCTTCCCATACTGACTGACTTCCTTCCTACGGTGTTCTCTGCCAGAGGCTTGGCTACAAACAAGTGGAAATCACACAAATAGTCACTGAAATATAGAGACCTCAAAGAAAAAATGACAAACAGCATTACCAAACTCCAACAGGAAGCATGACAAGGGATGGTTCAATAATTCTTCATTTGTTTTAATAAATTATTTGATGAAGATAATTTCCCTACCTCAGATGTGGCAGAATAAATCACACATATATTCAGCAAATAATATGATGAATTTTGTCAAACTTCCTTAATAAAATATTCAATTATTTCTCTCCCCACACCCCAATTCCCTGAGAGTTGGGGCGGTTAGCTTCTCTGAGGTTCAGTTCCTTAATTAGCAAAATCTTTCAGGCAAAGACCTTGTGATGTTTCTTCACACATCCACCATTTTATGGCAAATACCAAAAGCAAAGGTATTAACAAGCACAAAGTGGAGAGTGTGCTGACTACAAGTCATTTAATGAAACAATTCTCATGTTTTCAGCACCCTGGGCAGCAACCCAGGTCACCTGTCCCTAAGGCCTATTTCTGGGTAAGTTCTCTAATATTTGATGTTGGTTTTCCAAATGCCCAGGCCCAGCTGTTTATCTGTTTACATAGATTTTCATCAAAAGACATGCATACTGTAGTGTAGAAAAAGCATTACAGTAGAGAGACAAGTAAGAGCCCACAGAAGAGTAATCTGTGGATGCACTATGCAACCACCCAGCATGTTAGAGTTGTCACTGAAAAACAGAGGCACTTTAATAGGGAAGATCCCTGCCCTCAAAATAGCAATGTTTTCAACCAGCTCTGTTGCCAGTTTATATCTTTATTTTGTCCCTGGTTCAGATAGGCACTTCAGCACATGCTCAGTCCCACTTGCTTCCTTGGCTGCCACTGAACCAGCACCAGCACATCCAGGGCATCAGGCCCCAAAGGCCAGGTTGCACCCACATGGCCCTTCTTCACTAAGTCCAGCATATTCCTGGAGGCACAGATTCCTCTATGAGCACAGGCACTCACCATCACCAGCTGCAGCAGGGGTGGGAAGAATGTCTCCAGAATCTGCAGCCCCAGGATTTTAGGGCTATGATTACTGAACATTTCACTCTAATTGGTTCAGTCATTCTCTCTAACCTGTTCCTTAACGTCATCACCTACTCTTGACAACCCCCACCTCTCTCTCTCTCTCACACGCACACACAGTGCACCTTGCTTTCTTCTCCTTACTGCATCCTCAAACTCCACTTTCTCCTCCCGCTATATAGGCTTCCCAATCATCTTTTGTTTCAGTCTCTATAAACCCTCTCCCATAACACCACCTTGCCAAAAATATCACCTCTTTCTCTCCAACTTCTTTCCTCTCTACTACCTCTGACTATCACAGAAAATGATGCAAACTCACTTTAATCCTGAACATTTTAAAAACAAACACTGCTTTACAAAAAAGTAACCTTTAACAGAAGACCACATGTCCTTTGGTTTGCCCCTCATGTTCCTTTCAATTACCCCTTTCTTTTAGGCTTCTTTATGCTGTTAGCTGGGAAGCACTTAGATTGTTGATAAACTGCATAGTCAATTGCTTAACCACACTTTGGTTAGGTATGAAATACATTCAGGAGACCAAATAACCAATGTCAGTCAGGTTTATTGCTAAAATTCAATAGTAGTACAGGAAGAAAAGTTCAATATGATACCAGTTTCTGGGAAGCAGTCTCATGCAGTGTTGTTAAATTCACCTTACACAGAACATTTGCTCCCAAAAATACACATTTCAGCTAGGAGTATTTATGGGATGATTTTACAAGTTATAAGACTTTTTACATGTTACTAAAATCCAACCCATCAGTTCATCTTTGTTCCATAAATTGTTGTTCTGTACCTTTCCTTATCTTTGTTTTGGATACTAGCATGTATCCAAACAACTGAGGAGAGTTGGCAGTTTTTCAAAGGGACACTATTAAGGGCCCAAAAGCAAGCTATTCCGCTGGTTAGGAAAGATAGAAAATGTGGCAAAAGACCACCTTGGCTTAACCACGAGATCTTGCACGATCTAAAAAATAAAAAGGAGTCATATAAAAAATGGAAACTAGGACAGATTACAAAGGATGAATATAGGCAAACAACACAGGAATGCAGGGGCAAGATTAGAAAGGCAAAGGCACAAAAGGAGCTCAAACTAGCTACGGGAATAAAAGGAAACAAGAAGACTTTTTATCAATACATTAGAAGCAAGAGGAAGACCAAAGACAGGGTAGGCCCACTGCTTAGTGAAGAGGGAGAAACAGTAACAGGAAACTTGGACATGGCAGAGATGCTTAATGACTTCTTTGTTTCGGTCTTCACCGAGAAGTCTGAAGGAATGCCTAACATAGTGAATACTAATGGGAAGGGGGTAGGTTTAGCGGATAAAATAAAAAAAGAACAAGTTAAAAATCACTTAGAAAAGTTAGATGTCTGCAAGTCACCCGGGCCTGATGAAATGCATCCTAGAATACTCAAGGAGCTAATAGAGGAGGTATCTGAGCCTCTAGCTATTATCTTTGGAAAGTCATGGGAGACGGGAGAGATTCCAGAAGACTGGAAAAGGGCAAATATAGTGCCCATCTATAAAAAGGGAAATAAAAACAACCCAGGAAATTACAGACCAGTTAGTTTAACTTCTGTGCCAGGGAAGATAATGGAGCAAGTAATTAAGGAAATCATCTGCAAACACTTGGAAGGTGGTAAGGTGATAGGGAACAGCCAGCATGGATTTGTGAAGAACAAATCATGTCAAACCAATCTAATAGCTTTCTTTGATAGGATAACGAGCCTTGTGGATAAGGGTGAAGCGGTGGATGTGGTATACCTAGACTTTAGTAAGGCATTTGATACGGTCTCGCATGATATTCTTATCGATAAACTAGGCAAATACAATTTAGATGGGGCTACTATAAGGTGGGTGCATAACTGGCTGGATAACCGTACTCAGAGAGTTGTTATTAATGGTTCCCAATCCTGCTGGAAAGGCGTAATGAGTGGGGTACCGCAGGGGTCTGTTTTGGGACCGGCTCTGTTCAATATCTTCATCAACGACTTAGATATTGGCATAGAAAGTACGCTTATTAAGTTTGCGGATGATACCAAACTGGGAGGGATTGCAACTACTTTGGAGGACAGGGTCATAATTCAAAATGACCTGGACAAATTGGAGAAATGGTCTGAGTTAAACAGGATGAAGTTTAACAAAGACAAATGCAAAGTGCTCCACTTAGGAAGGAAAAATCAATTTCACACATACAGAATGGGAAAAGACTGTCTAGGTAGGAGTACGGCAGAAAAGGATCTAGGGGTTATAGTGGACCACAAGCTAAATATGAGTCAACAGTGTAATGCTGTTGCAAAAAAAGCAAACATGATTCTGGGATGTATTAACAGGTGTGTTGTGAGCAAGACACGAGAAGTCATTCTTCCGCTCTACTCTGCTCTGGTTAGGCCTCAGCTGGAGTATTGTGTCCAGTTCTGGGCGCCGCATTTTAAAAAAGATGTGGAGAAATTGGAAAGGGTCCAAAGAAGAGCAACAAGAATGATTAAAGGTCTTGAGAACATGACCTATGAAGGAAGGCTGAAAGAATTGGGTTTGCTTAGTTTGGAAAAGAGAAGACTGAGAGGGGACATGATAGCAGTTTTCAGGTATCTAAAAGGGTGTCATAAGGAGGAGGAAGAGAACTTGTTCACCTTAGCCTCTAAGGATAGAACCAGAAACAATGGGTTTAAACTGCAGCAAGGGAGGTCTAGGTTGGACATTAGGAAAAAGTTCCTAACTGTCAGGGTGGTTAAACACTGGAACAAATTGCCTAGGGAGGTTGTGGAATCTCCGTCTCTGGAGATATTTAAGAGTAGGTTAGATAAATGTCTATCAGGGATGGTCTAGACAGTATTTGGTCCTGCCATGCGGGCAGGGGACTGGACTCGATGACCTCTCGAGGTCCCTTCCAGTCCTATAATCTATGAATCTATGTGGGTGAAGGTACCTCCCCAGCTTGTTTCAGGGCAAAACGTTAACGTGTTTTGCTTTAGACAAGTTTCTTATTTTCTAATGCCAAAGATTACTTCAGTTTAGCAAAGTCTTATGGGATACTTAGCGTAAGTGAACAGGATTATAAAACCATGGTTGTTTGCAGTGCCTTCCACCAACACAAGTTGGTCCGAAAAAAGATATTACCTCACTTGTCTTTTCTCTCTCAGAATTATACAAGACAAAGGCCAATTCAGGCAATATAAGTACTAGAAATTATATATGTCATACTGATATTGTGTGCTTAATGCATATTAATATATGTGGTATCAATAATACATATTGAAAATGTGATTTATATAATTTTAATCTCAGCATATATTGGTCAGAGAGATACTATGGTAAAGGGCTACAGAAAACTCTGAGATAGATCATCTTAAATTGTTTGTTCTTTGGAGCAGGGACCATGTCTTCTCTATGATTTGTGAGTTGCCTGGGATGCTTTTGTGTGCTAGACACATAAGCAGTAATAGAGTACTTGCATTTTATGTATTGGGTCTAGTTTAGATATCAGCAACAGCATACAACTGTCCAAGCAATAATTAACGTAGTCCATGCAAAATCATTAACACTGTTCAGAACCAAAGTGGAAAGCTCTCTAGATTAACTATGTGTTTTGAATATTTATCACACGTGCCTTTTGCTTCTTGCCTTTTTCAGTTTCCAAATATATGTGAGGATATAAAAATGTAGTAATTGCCAGTCTGGATCACACCAAAGGCCCCATCTAGCCCATTATCCCACAGCTGGTTCAGAGGAAAAGGTAAGAACCCTGCAGTAGGCAGATGTGTGATAATCTCCCCCTGCCCCCTCACAAACTATCAGGATGAAACCTATGTCCTGTAACAAAAAGTTTAATACCCCTTCCAAATTTCTTGTTGTCATTTATTATGATAATTCCAGACTCCAGAATTGAACCTGCAGTTTTTATGTGCGTACGCAATTGAATATATGAAGACAATAGGGCTCTGTGTGGGCACAGAGCCCATTTACTCCATATGACAGGACTTAAAGCCCCCATCCTGCAAACCTTCTGTGTGTGGTAATCCCCTGAAATCAGTGAGAGTTCTGCACTTGAAAGACCTTGCCAGATTGGGCCATAAATAATATACAGTCATATAAAGATTCATTGAAAAAAATGTGCATTGGTTGCAAGTATGAACTGAAATACTGAAGTGCTTACCCTATGATCTGCACTTGAGCCACAGCACTGATGTTGATTTCAAGGTTAACCAAATTGCTGGTGGGTTTAACCTTATTAGAACTAGAATAGATTTGCATACAGGTTAGTTAGGTTTCAAGTATAAAATTAGAAAAACAATCATTTAATACTAACTTTGATACTTTAGAATTCAGTTTAATCCCAGTGTCCACCATCAACCAATTAGAAAAAGTAGTATTGGAAATGTTATATCACTGATTTTAGAACCTACAAAAATTAATAATTATATTATATACAAGCATGCATACACATGGATATAAATATTAATGTGAATATATATATATATATGGGGTGTATTTCAAAGAACAAAAATTAATTTGTTTCTGTTGAGTCTTATACGCCATTCTTATTTCATTTCCTACTATATACAGCAGAACCTCAATTTTATGAACTGTCTTATAAACGACCACTTATATGAACCATTTTTCTGCCACCCAAGTCATCTTTCTGCAGCCGAATGTGACTTCAAACGTTTGGTCAACATTCAAGCAGATGTACAGGTTTGAACATTCTGAGAGAGAGAAAAATCAGGCATGCTTTATTCTTTTATTACCATTTGTTATGTACACTGTCACTGAACGATTAATAAATTATCTTATGCACCACACCTAATTATGGTGTAAAATTGTAATTATGAGATGTTCAATTTTATGAAAATTTTGATCATATGAACTCCTCAGTCCCCAATTAGTTAATAAAATAGGAGTTCTACTGTAATAATTGATATCACATGTTTTAATAATGCAATGAAATCAGGCTTTTTAGAAAATCTTGTAATCTGGTTATGACACAAAAGAACAATTAGTTAGAGCATTTGTTTAGCTTGGTTATAAGACCATGTAAACTGTCTGGTCTGATTTTGCATCTGTCTGTGTAGCGGAATCCCAGTAAAACCAAGAACAATTTTGTGCATGAAAACATGGCAAGGCTAACTAACAAGCTGTCCTCTGTTACTGTTTGGCTTTTAAGGTTCTCCAAACTTGTGAGTGTGAAGAACAATAAGATTAAATGAAAAATCCCTCAGGGAAAAACTATCATTGAAATGAACTACATTTTTCCTCAGTCTTTCTATTCCAGATCTCACCCAGCAATAAAAATGAATCCCCAGATTTAAGGCCTGATTCTCTCACTTTTCTATAAACAAACATGTAGGCCTTATCATCCGACAAACCCTCCCCAGTGCATGTAGTCCTTTTCACTTCAATATGACTGATCATAAGATTAGGGGACTATCCATGCGAGGAAGAATTTGTGGGATCAAGACCATATACATATGCAATATAAATATTTAGAGATTTCAAACTCATTTTCATCATTAGACTAATGTTAGTGAGGTTTTGAGCATTTCCAAGTAAGCCTAGAGGGCCCCTTTCCAACAGAGTTTGAGCCTCTATTGCTGTCATAGTTTACTGTTATCGCATCTGGGTAGCATCAGTTAAATGGAAACATTTTGAACAGGCCAGAATTCTCATTGACTAACTACTGAGAAGTAATAGGGTAATTCTGTTTTGATCCAGGGCTTCTGGGTCCAAATTGCTAAATTAGAGGCAACTTTAATTTGTTTGTAAACTGGTGCATTCCCTTTTCAAAATATCAGTTTAGTTTTTGATTTAGTCCTGCACTGTCACTTCCTTGCAGCTATGGAAAGCAGCTTGGGGACTGCAGTTAAAGTTAAACTTTAATTTCTTTGTCAATACAAAGGTGATTATAACATTGAATTGTTAGGATAGAATGCACTCCAATTCTTACAACAGCAGTAATTTCCATAGAATTCACATGCTCAGACTACGCAGAATCATATTATGGTCAAATATTTGGGGCACTGATAGGTTTTCTTTGAGGGTCATGATATTTTCTCATTATGCTAGTATTTTAAATAAAGAAGTCTATGTACTGATATGCACTGCACACCTCTCTGTACAGATATCTAAGGAAACTATTTGTCGCTAACAAAATTCATATTAAAAGAGGAACTACATTTGACAGACAATAATAATTCCCTGGCCCCGTCCATAAGCAAAGCTTCCCTTGCTGCTCTCAGTGAACTACCATTACACGTTTGGTATGTAGAAATATTTATTTTTTGCATATTATTTTGGAGCAAATTAATTATTGGTTTCCTATGGAAAAACAACTCATGCTGAGACACATATCCAAGCCAAACAAGTTCTATGCTTACTCTTCTTTTCCTGTTAGGTCATTTACTTTTGCTTCACTATGGTTTCCTGTTTCCTTGTTTTTTTAAGATTGTTTTATCCTTTCATTAAGGAAGTAGAAATACTACTTAAAATTTAGAATGCACATAAGCTTGACTGCTCCTCTGGAAGAAACACACAAAGTAGTCTCTAAGTATGGCAAGGTGCATTTACACTACAGCAAGAGGATAAAATAATGATTTTTTTTAGACAAAGTGCGGGGAGCTGTGCAGCATTTTAATCTAAATGTTTGGAAACAGAACTTTCCGACCTAATATTTCTAAACAGTTTCTTCTCCTGTAACTGAATGCATCACACTCGTTAATGGAATATAAGTTGTCTGGATTCCCTAAGCATTCAGATTGGTTTGGAGTAGAGGTTTTCAGGTTTTAAGCATCAGAACCTCTATCTAATCTAGCCATATGAAGAGGGAGGGTGGTCAGAACCCCCCATCCCATATGAGAACTCATGTTTTTCACTGATGTTAGGGTTCCGTGAGCCATGGGTAGGCATCTTATTTTTAAATTTAAATATAGCCACCACCTCTCACCTGACACATATACTGAAACTAAGTTTCCATTTGGCTCATATACCAAATGATTCTACAAATCCCCGAGTATCTTTCACTGTATGTACATGGCATGCACCTTTCTTTTTCCTTCATTCCCCTCCCCTGAGTGTGATTCACCTCTGGGTTCTACCCTGCTCTCGGCCAGCATAATGCAGAGTTCAGTGCCCTAGTGAAGCCAAGTCTGATGGGTGGAAGGGATGAATGTTATAATGGGGCATATGCCCATGATGCCTCCTTTCCTATGCAGCTTACAGCCAACTAGTGCAACTAATTGTATGAGATGCTGAATGAATAGGACTATGACCAAGGTGGTCAGGTGATGCACTGATCTAGCACATTTCTTGGGCATTCTCTATCAGTGGGGCAACCAGGAAGCATCACCCTCATGTTAAAACTGTCCCTGTCCCCAGGAAGGACCATCGAGGGAGGGCTGGAGCATGAAACACCCTTCTGTGTTCTCTGGAGAAAAGGAAGCTCTGCATGTGCCTTTCTGCCTTCTCCCTGTTTAGGTGTTTATCTGTGTGTCCTTCCTGCTGTGAGGAACATTTTGAAATGATGATTTAAACATTTTAAATATCTGTGTTATTTATTGTAGTGCACGTGATCAAGACACTCATTAAAAGGCCTCATTAAAGGCCAGAGTGTGGCAATTAAGCCAATGAGAGTAGGACACGAAAACATCTCAGGGAGAACTCTGGCTGGTGATTTGATAAGCACAGATGCAGTAGGAGATCTGCCAGCCTTTGAAAAACTGTACTGTATGTGCTTCTGCCACTGCTCCTAATCAACTCTATTTCCATATTGGGGGACAGGGAAGGATGGGATGGCATGTTGTGGCCTGAAGCACTGCCCAGCAGAGGGACATCTATTATTAGCAGTTCAGCCACATTGTGGCTACAGCTAGTAGAAAAACTCTAACTTCTCTCCCCTCTCCCTCCCCCCCCCCACCCCCCCAATTTCATATGGTTCAAGTTAGACCTTGGGTTTTTTTTTGCCAATTTTTTAAAATTGTAACTTTTCTCATAACTCTTATCAAAATGGTTATTGAGAGAGCTGGTCGGAGACTGGAATTTCTGTTACATGGGAAATTCTAAAGTTCTAAAAAATTCTCATTCCAAATTGGAACAAAAATCTGAAATCTCAAAATTTTCTGCAAATCAAAAATTATGACTTGTTTTATTTGGGAGCACTGAATCATTTTGTTTAGAATTTTATATTAAAAACAACACACATAATATTTAAAAAATGAATGTAAGTCTAACCTAAATAAATCAAAATGGTAGTCTAAGCTAGATGTTTTACTTTATCAGAATGTTTTGACATTATCTAGATGAATTGAGAAAGCTGAAATTTCAATTACAAAAAACATAAAAATATCAATAACAAATTTAATGAAAAATGAAAAATTTAGAAAAGTAACGTTTTTCAATAATAATTTTATTGGAAAAAGGCCTTTTTTTAATTAAAACATTTTATTGGAAAAAAATCAGACCACCTCCAATTGTGGACCTTCTATTTTCTTAGACAGGTATAAGGGAGAAGCCAGTCTTTTTTATTCTCCATCAGGATGTGTTTCTAAAGCTTGGATTATATTTAGGCTTGGAAGGATCAGATTTTATCATTCAGCACAAACACAAACCAATGAAGAAATATTTCCATCAATAGTAATCAAAATTTAGTTTGGCAATAAAAATGCTGCTTGAGAACTTAGTAGAGTTTGATTTTAAAACATTTACTTTGTCAAGATCACGTCAAAATATGCAATTGTGTTTTAATGGTTATAAAGCTTTAACTTTTTGAATTTCATAATCTACTGTCATTAAATAATTATTGTCGACCACTCCTACAGTCTGACATCCCCATAAGTTCCCACAACTGTGAAAATTTTAAAATATAAATGGGAAGAAATGCTTACAAACAAACTTCAATATTATCCAATCAAAATGTTATAAATCTACACACTTTGATTGGATAATATATAATTGAATTCTGCCGTGCCTAATTATGTGTTTCAAACAATTCTGAAAGGGAATATCAAGTTTAAATTCCATAAACCTGGCACCCCCCCCATGGAACCACTGACCACAACCAGAAGAAATGAATTTTGACAAATGAAAAACCCTCAACATGTTCCTGTAGCTGATTTAGCTAAAAGCCAACAGAATGGTCTGTACCAGTTTTAGATTCCTCTAGAAAACATCTGCAAAAGGAAAGGCCATAGAATAATTACTTCCACTGTAGAGTTACAATGAATCTTCTTAGCACTAGTTTTGAAATATGGATATATATTTAGAGTTTAAATCATTGTGAACTTGGTAAAAATATCTAACCTTTTTACTTGCAGTTCAAACTTGATGCTGAAATCGGCATTTTCAAAATGCTGAACAGAAAATCGGATGCCAGTGGAGAACTAGGAAAAAACAAACATTTTGTGAGTAACGGAGGATGGTTTAAATGTCTGTTATTTTTTGTAGTGAAGCTAATCAAGACACTCATTAAAGTGTGCACTCCCACCCCAAAACAACTGAAAGAGTCAGTTATTAAAAGTGGCAGTTTTAAAGACATGACTCATCATGGGAAAACCAGCACTCTTTAAAGTTATGATTTTTAGATTTGTACAAGTAGTGTGCAATTCTGCATTACTAACTATTAAGGGGACACCATTAATCTAAAACCTAGTCAATTAAAAAAATATAGAAGCAGGACTACTTGAAATGTTTTTCATTTGGAACTGAAACTGTGCCAGCAGTGTTCAGCCTGTATAGGCTCACTGAATCCTCCTCAAATTACATTTATTGCCTTGCATCATCATACACACACTGTTTTGATCAGAACCCTTCTTGTGCTCCCTGAAAATGTTGGTTGCATTGCAATACATGCATATTTAGAAACAAATTCTTCTTGAGAATTCCATCAGGTATCGTTGGGAAACTGGGCCATCAATCCTCCATTTTCAACCAAAGTTTGAACTTCTCAGTTCTCATTTTTTTTCATTTTATTTTTTTGTTTGAACAAGTGGAGGAGACCTCTTTGTCCTACTTTTCTCTGCTTGCTCATGTGGCATCTTCACCAACACAAACACAATAATCTACAGTTCTCTTTTCAGACCTAGAATCAACAGCATTCAAGAGGAATGCATTTCATCCTGCATTTATGCTTCTAGTAACTATTTGGTCATTTCTCATGTTTTACCAGCCATCTTGGAGTAATGCCAGTGTTGATACTTTAAGTCTGCCGTTAATTTTTCCTCTAATTCTTCACTTGCAGCACATAATGGTGGATTGGTGAGTTTAAATCCATCTAGAGGACTATTTTTAGGGTGAAATGTTTCAATTTTTTCCTTCAGTTATTCATTTTGTGCTATGTGGAAGGCAATATTGTTAGCATAAAAGCATGCTGCAAGTTCAGGTCTTTGTCTTTCAATCATTTAAACAGCATAATCACTGATGATTCTTGTCATTGTAGTGTTTAAGATGAACAGAAACTACTCCTGAAGTAAGCTGATGCTGAATAGATGCTTGAAGGCATGGAAGGGACTTAATTTGTCATTATGGCTACATACTGATGATTATGATGGTGGCAGTATCAAAAATGTATCTGCAACACACATACATTTAAAGTATTATTTAAATTTAATGAAGCAAAACCTTTCACTGCAGTGGTGCTGGAACACTCTTTACACTGGGCATGCTGAAAGCCAGTGGTCCCCAAACCTTTTACCTCACACCTGCTCCTTAACCCTGTCTGAGCCCCCTCTCCCCAGAGCTGTGGCCAGGACTAAACTGTGGCTCAGGGAGGGGGGAGGACACGGACAGGAGTAAAGGGGCAGAGTCTGGAAGCACAGTGGGGGCAGGAGCAGAGCCCCAGGCACGGGTCCTGCAGCCAGGACCTTGGGCACAGGGCTGAGAACAGAACCGCAGGCACAGGTCCTGCAGCTTGGACCCTGGGCACAGGGCCAGGAGGAGAGCCCCAGGCACGGGGCCTGCAGCCAGGACCCTGGGCATGGGGCTGGAAGCAGAGCTGCAGGCATGGAACCAGCAGGGCCAGGATCCTGGGTGCAGGGCCAGCAGCCGGGACCCTGCACAAAACCTGGGGGTGCTGCAGCACCCCCCACACCCTAGTTCCCGCACCTATGTTTCACTGAGTGAAGTAAGAAAGCAAGGTAAGAAATTCAGGATTTTTTCTATTGTATGTAATGGCCAGTGTATGGTGAATTTTTATTAGTGTTAATGTAAGAGAGATCCAGTGAAGCAGAGATACAGTTTCCCTCTGATCTAATGGAGCAGACATGCACTGCAGTTTTGATGATCTATTAGACCTCTATCAGCCTGGGCTTAATCCCTTATTTAATACTGAAATAGCACTCCTACCGTAAAATACTAATGAACTGCAGATGTTGCCTCTGTGTGGTCATATGTCTTTTCTATGGCTGAGAGTAGTTGACTCTACTAACAATAATGGAGCAAAGGTCTCAGATATGCCACTGGTAAATCTCCAGAGGCCACTGGAGTGGCCAGTATGTTGCTGGATCTCTAGTAGCAAGTTTATCTTTATTGGCACAATATTAACATGGATTTTCATTTTCATTTTCCAAATGAGGTTTATTAGTTTTGTCAGGATTATATTATCATGAACCAGATCAGATTCCCTACGGTGTCTCTTAAGACTCCATTCTATTATTATTATTATTATGGCACCTAGGATTATGCTAGGAGACAGATGACTGCTTCTCACTTACTGCCTACATACAACCCACATTAATCTTATTTTTGAAAAATGTATTTTGTGCATACAAAAGGTACAACATTGGCAACCGTGGTGACTGAAATCTCTGTATACCAACAAAACAGGCAAACTTCCCTACACTAGCACATCATCTTCTTTTGTGTGGCAACTTCAAAAGCAACATTAAAGGTTGACATCCAAGTTTGTCGTCAACGATATAGCTTCTGGTAACATGGAACGAATCAAGGCTGCCCTTCCAGAGGAGTATTTTAGAGGGCAGTTGTTCACTAGGTGTTCCATGGTTTGGATGTCTTCTCCACATACATATATTGAATCATCCTTCATTTTCCATTTGTGTAGTAGGCAATGCAGGTGTGTGGTTCACTGTCATCCATATCTTATGTACTATGGTGAAGCCAGGTGGTTGGTCTGTAGGATCCATGAGCAGGTCTTGATTCTTGACCCTGCTATTTTCTCAAATCTCATTATCTTTTGGTGACAGTCCTGAGGTTTTGAGAGCTTTGTCTGCCAAGGTGTTCCTGGACTTATGGTGGGATGTCGAATGGGGCAGAGGGGTTGGAGGTCTTCACAGATGGCAAAGTCTGGGTTCACTATCACATGCTCATATTGTTGATGCTTCTCTTTTGGAGGGATGGTGATAAGATATGCATGAGAACAGGAAGTTAGACTGTCGGAGTTGAATTCCGCACCCCTGTACATATGGGCATGCAGTATTCAGCTGCTGAGAAAACAAGGGCCAAGGTGGCTGTCTGCAAGGTGTGAGGATCTGCGCCCCAACTAGTTTGTGGACTATATTGTTCCTAGCATTTATCTTGGCAGCTGTCTTCATCAGATGGTGGTGGTATATGGAGCTTCTATCCAGAATCACCCTGAAATATTTTGGAAAATACTCATAATTGAATTTGGTGCCACAGAAGGTGACATTCAAACTCTTCTTTCCATGGTGGCTGCTCAGGTGGGACATAAAAACATAAGAACAACCATACTGGGTCAGAACAATGGTCCATCTAGCCCAGTATCCTGTCTTCCAACAGTGGCCAATGCCAGGTTCTTCAGAGGGAATGGACAGAACAGGAAATCATCAAGTGATCCATCCCCTATTGCCCATTCCCAGCTTCTGGCAAACAAAGCCTAAGGACACTTCAGAGTATGGTTTTGCATCCCTGCCCACCCTGGCTAATAGCCATTGATGGACCCATCCTCCATGAACTGTTATAGTCTTGGCCTTCACAACATCCTCTGACAGAGTTCTACAGGTTGACTGTGCGTTGTGTGAAGAAATACTTCCTTTAGTTTGGTTTAAATCTGCTGTCAATTAATTTCATTTGGTGCCCCCTATTTCTTGTGTTATGAGAAGGAGTAAATAACACTTCCTTATTTACTTTCTCTACTCTAGTCATGATTTTATAGACCTCTATCACATTCCCCCCCTTAGTTGTCTTTTTTCCAAGCTGAAAGTTCCCAGTCTTATTAATCTCTCCTCACATGGAAGCTGTTCCATACCCCTAAACATTTTTGTTGCCCTTTTCTGTACCTTTTCCAATTCCAATATATATTTTTGAGATGGGGCAGTCAGATCTGCATGCAGTATTCAAGATGTGGGCATACCATGGATTTATATAGAGGCAATATGATATTTTCTGTCTTATTATCTGATCACAGGTGCTTTGTCCTGGCCTAAATCCTCTTTAGGGATGTAGTATAACTGTCTGGAGTAACATCCTTTCCAAGAGCTTGTACACTACACATAGTAATGATATCAGCTGGTGTTTTTTCAGTGTGGGGCTGCGTTCTCTGGTCTCGGGATGACAATGACCTTTCCCTGTTTCCATACCTTGGGTGTTTGGCCAACGGCATGCATGATGGGAAAGAACTGCGTCAGCCAGTCATGGCCATGTTGCCATACGTTTTTCAGAAATTCTGGGAAGATGCTGTCTGGGCCTGCAGCCTTGCCAAATTCGGTGAGTGTTATGGCCTTGTTCACTTCTTCTCTAGCGAATGGCTTTGATAGATTCATTGTTGCTGGGCAGTCAGATAGGGAACGATAAAGCGCTTTCCCACGTTAAGTGTGCCTTATCCCTATTCATTTCCAATCTCCATTCAATCTTTTACCTCTCTTGCTGAGATTACCTCATTAAAAACTCCAACATTATTGGCAGACACCTCCCATTAGTATGTAGAATAAACTTCATTGGAACAGCCATCAGAAATGGTAATGACTTGGGAAGGACTTCAGTCTTTAAGACTCTCCATCTGATACCTTTCAGTGTACTAGACAATCATTTCAGTTAAAAATATTTAGATTCAATTTCTACCTCTTGTCCTGTGCTTTAGTGCAAGTATATTTACTTTGGAGTGGCAGCATGAAGTTATAGTCAACATTCTGGGCCACACTGTGTGGTTTTTCCTGTTTTTTAATGTTTTGAAAAGGTTAAGCACATTTTATGAATAGTAAATGATTTCAAAATCATTGATTTGGCAAAAGCCAGAGACCCTGTCATCCTGCTCCTAAGAACATATTCTGAAGATGTGACACTGCAGACAGTTCTAAGTTTTACTGCAGTAGTGGTATTCCACAGGGTATGTCACTAAACCCTGCCACACAAATGTGCTTTCCAAACAAGTTGGTCTTAAATTGCTGCAGAATTGTAGGGGCTCCAGGTATTGAAGAGGCACTGTTGTGTCTCTGTAGTTAAGGGTTTAAGAATGTTTGATTATGATCTCACCCCCACAACAGCTACAAAAAATCCCTTTCTGACTGAATATTTTAAAAACCACTGATCTCTTGCCAGAGCATAAGTGTTTTACAAAGTTGGAGGTGGATCAGAGCAGCTGTTTATGAGTTATGTGATTTGAAGAAATGACTGGTATGTCACTGTTGGAAATGTGCTAACTTGGTTTGCCATCACACAGCTTAGAAACTGTCTGGTACAGGAACTCCAGTCCTTTCGCCTTTACTAGGCCCCCATGAGAACTAGTTCCAGAGTTAAAGTTAGTATTCAAAGCTTATGTGGTATATCCAGACTTGTTGATGTTTGGATTTTTTAAAATTACAGTCTTCATTTACCTTGACTTTCAAACGCTTGGTTCTTTTCTTATAAATAGGGCTTTGATTTTAGGTTTTTTTAAAAAAAAAAATAAATCAATAAATATTGATGAAATACCCCCAATACAATAAATAAGTTGGTGTTTATCCAATAAACACCAGAAAAACACCATAAATGCTTACATGTACCTAAGGGTTTGTCTACAAAGAACACTAATGCAGACTATGGAGTATGATTTCTAACATGCCTAAATATGTTGCGCATCAGTTGGCCTGTGCAGACCCTTCTGGTGCACAGTAGGGAACATTTCAAAGAGATTACAGTTGTACATATTATAATGGGTAATGTAATGTATATATGTGCATTACTCATTACAGTATATACAAAGAGAGTCTCGAAGCCCCCTGGTTTTTGAACAAACATGAAACTCAAAAATTGCTATAAATAAACACTAAAAAATGAAATACCCCCCCCCCCAACAGAAGCCCTATGTATAAACTGTAATGTTCTTATGTTTTAAATGAAGTTTTCTGTTTACAATTTCCTCTCTACCTTAATCATGGAATCATAGGGTTAGACAGGACCACAAGGTTTATCTAGTCTAATGAAATATTTTGTTTAGGAATATTTGGTAATGTTACATTAATTTCAGCTTTAGACCTCATCCTGCAGGAAAACAGGGAAGTGATCAACTATGATGTAAGAATGACAAATTATGAGATGACAGATGAGAACACTCTTGCTTTAGGGTCAGATCATGTGGGACCAAGAAAGGGCTGTAGAAGGCCCTGCATGCAGTGGAACTGGTTTGGTTATGCTGTATGGGGACAAGTGGGAAGACTGCAGAGAGTCCAGAGTCTCCCTGAATCC
Source organism: Chrysemys picta bellii (assembly GCF_011386835.1). Lineage (NCBI taxonomy): Eukaryota > Metazoa > Chordata > Testudines > Emydidae > Chrysemys > Chrysemys picta. Next base: position 43,146,805 of record NC_088792.1, on the reverse strand, counting down.
TAGTGCTGGTAGACTTTGGGGTAAGGCTCATGTAGGGGCCAGGCAGGGATGAGGCCTTTGGAGACAAAGCAGAGTGGGGTGGAGGGCAACAATAGCAACAGAGTGGCTCTACTGATATTCCACAGCCTGATTGGAGGTAGGTATAGAATTGTCCACTCTCATACCCAGATCTTCTCAAGTTATTTCAGGGAACGTCCCAGCCCATTGGCAGGGAACATGCACATTACAGACAGGATTTGCCCTTTATTTGATATATTGTTGGTGCCCCTTTATGTTCATCCTGCATCTCCTACACAGCACCCTACATATGGTACAACCTCCCTGAGCACATCTGCAATGCCTACCCTGTTCTCATTTAATTCCCTCCCCTTTCTGCCATACTGCTCACAGTTATGCATATGTAAGTTGCCTATTCTTGCAGGACTGGTTACAAAGCCTGCTTTCAGGCTCATCTACTGCCTTTGTTTACCTTCCACTCACCTCATTAAGAAAACTTCATACTAAGTTTCCTCAAAAACAACAAGGAGTCTGGTGGCACCTTAAAGACTAACAGATTTATTTGGGCATAGTTTCCTCAGTAACTCTCCCCTTTTAGGTGTCAGGCTTATTAACATAAAACTCAAAAACTTTCTAGCCCTCTTTTCCAGGCTCAGTTAATCCATTCAGTCAAATGGGCTTCAGGATCCATATAGCTCTTCCTTCCAGGCTCGCAGTCCTCATTGCCTGTCAGGATACTGGGTGATGGTAGGCAGAATTAGTGGCAGGAGCTTGGGGTTCCAGGAAGCCAGGCGTCAGAGTCAAGAGTCAAGCTGAGAGTGAGAGCTGGAGGCAGAGTCAGGAATCAGGTCAAGGGTCAATACCAGGTATTGGGGTTTGTGTTGGGATTCCAGGGGTCAATCAGGAGTCAGAATCCATGTCAGAGTCAAGGTCAATAAGGGGAATTCAGGAACAGGGAAGCTGGGCAGTTGCTACTACTACAGCAGCTAATTGGGGATCCAACCGTTGCCTGAACACTTCCTGGTACATCTTGTGGGTTTATATAGGGACAAGGAGCCAATCAAGGGATCACTAAGGCCACTGTCAGTCAGGTCACTCAAGGCAGAACTTCCTGTGGCACTGAACTTTATGGATTTATGGACTTTATTGTGGGTCACTGAGAGAGTGCAGGTTACAGCTGCCACTGGGTGGCAGTGTGGTGATGGTAATTGCCTGGGATCCCTGCAGGTCTGGGTTCAAGTCCTGTCAACCCTTACATAGCCAGAGCTTCTCACCCTGCAAGCTCCTGCTCCCTGCATGTCCCTCAGCCAAGGCTCATCCCTCAACAGGGTCCTTGCATATTTCTCTCCCAGACCTTCTGCCTGGGTGCTCTAGTGAGTTATCAGCTGCCTTCTTCTAAGATATTTCTCCCCAACCTCTCTCTGATTAACTTCAGGCTGCTGTTATCTTCCCCGGCAGGCCTAGCTTCTAACCAGATGTTTCCATCACAAAACCCATGGACTCATTTGCTTCACTTGGAATGGTGGCCTAAGACTGGCAAAAGTGTAGCTGAGTCCCAAACCCATTAAAAGGTCAGCTCAGCCTATGACAGTTCTTCCTCTAACCTCTTTATTTGTCAGCATTTAGACTGAATTTCTCAGAACAGAGACAGGCCCATCTTGAATATTTGAAAATCATCTAATAGAGTGGGATCTACTATAAAAATAATGCATGAAGAAACATTGGCTTGATATCATGCAAGAATAACTGTGTCAAGACAGCAACCTAGAAAATTCCCAGCTAGAGAAAGTTTAAGGAGAGAAATATCAATTTTTGCTAGTTGTTGCTAACCAGTATATTGGGTATCTTAGATTATGAAGTACATTGTAAAGCTACTGCACTAATATTGGGGTATCCAGCTAAGCTCCTACCAATTTAAAATGTGAGCAATGCTAATTTCCAATTAAAAGCTATTATTTTATAGGTTTACAATTCATTCACATAGGAGTTGTCTTGCTCAGTTTTATTAGCATGGCTTATTATGCAACTAAAAAAGCTTGTATTTAATTACATTTTTGATATTTAGTTAAATGGTCATGGCATTACCCCTTTGAATTATGATTGTATGTGGATACTCACATAACCATAATTCAAAGGGGGTAATGCTATGACCATTTAACTAAATATCAAAAATGTAATTAAACCCAAGCTTTTTATAGTTATGTAAAAAATGGGAGAGGATTCTTGTGGGAGGAAACTCTGTCAGGTTCTGCTGCTGGAGTTTTTCCTGAGCTGTTTTGTCAAGAGATAGAAGGAGAGGATGCCCCCTATGGAATGAGCAGCATTTCTGCTCCCAAGCCACAAAGATACCCAAACCTAATCCAGGGCCAAACACCACCTCCCTCAGCCCATCTTCAATCACTGTAGCCAGAATACTTGCCAAAAAGTGCCATGGTGATTTATGCTGCAATTAACTTGATTGTCTCAACCTTCTCTCACAAATACTGGTTCATAAAAACACAGCACAACCTGCCAATTGACAAATTCTCCGTTTTGGCTCAGGTGAAACCCAAAATAGGGAGATTAGGGGACAAATGTGGATTATAATTTTCTGTGATGCCAGAAAGAATGCATTTCTTGTAGGGCAGTATAAATAACAGCTTAGACTACAGCAAACACATTGTTCAGCAGTAGAATGGTTAAAATAGAGCATTGCATTATGTTAGCCAGCGCTGTTGATATAGCATTTATAATATTCATCATTTAACTTTAAAAAGTAGAATTTCTTTACCTTAGAAGATCTTTGTGATGATACTAATTATGAGTCAAACCTCATTTGCGCTGGGGTAAATGGGATTCAACCAAAAGAATTACACTGGTGTGAGTGAGATCAGAATTGGGCCCCAATAAGATTTCACTTACAGTATAGAACAATAAAATATTCTTTACTGAAGTGTAAAGGTGCGGGACTCACTGCCATGGCGCCTCCTGCTGGTTGTTGGGAATTAGCTCTTTCCAGCACAGAGCACCCTCTGCAAGCTGGTGTCCCGCTGCTGCTGCTGCCCCCCCCAAATCCAGTGCCCCTTGTCTTTGGGGTACTTCCCCTAGCAATACCCCCACAGTCTCAGGGTCTCCACACCCAGGGGAACCCCCAACCCTCTATCCCCACCTTGCCTAAGTCATGGGCTACTGCCAGTCACCATCTAGCCCCCACTCACTGGGGCAGACTGCAGTGTAAAAGCCACTCATCATAGGCAAGGGGGTTTTGGACCTGCTGCCTTCCTCTGCCTCCCAGTACCTCTATGGGCCTTGGACCAGGCCCTGCAGCCTGGGGAGTTGCCAGCCTGGAGCACCCCTGCTTCTCCCCAGCCCTGCTTCATTCCCAGGATCCTTTCTGCAGGCAGCTAGGCCCTGCTCTCTTCTAGCCTTTTTTTATACAGGCAGCTGATTGGGGCGTGGCCCAGCTGCGGCCACATCCCCAATCAACCCAGTTTAGCAGCTCTCAGCCACAACCTTCTCCCAGGGCTAACTTTAACCCTTTTTCTGCTGGAGTGGGGGAGGCGCCCCACTACATGAAGTCACATTAAAAGGAGAAAATGAACACATCTACCACTATGAATCAGGATTCCAGTCTCATTACCCTGGTGAAATGCCAGTGATACTAATGGAATGAGTCCCAATTTACACTGGTGTAAGTGAGAGCAGAAACAGGCCGAAAATCATGAATGTTTTCAAGCATCAGATTATTAGTTCTAAGGCAGTATAATATTATATGTTATTACACCAACAATTTCCTGTCCAGATAAAAAAATTTGTTTTAGCTGCTGCTTATTGGGATGCATTCTGCTAATTGAGTAGATTTCCATTAGCTTCCCTTAAAATTCAATTAGATAAAATCAGCAAATGTATCTGGTTTTCTCTTACATTTGTTCCAGCCACCATGGGATTTCCAAGGTCACAAACCACCATTCTAGTTTCATTTTCCATCTTGTAATCACAACTCAATACACGTAGTGCCTGTAACAAAAGAACACCAATATGGAGGTCAAAGGTCAGAGCAAAGTGTATCCTGTTGAGATAATGATGCCTTTTGTTTATGAAATTTCTTTTGATTTCAAACCCGTGTGCATCTCTACATGGACTCTTAATTGGTTACTGTTGGCCAGTGGAGGGAGTCTGACACCAAAAAGAAACAAATGGGAAACTAGCCAGTATTTTGAGAGAGAGAGAGAGACCATTTAATTTCTTCCCAACTCTCAGTCCTGTACCCTATCATCTAGTACGGTGACCAGACAGCAAGCGTGAAAAATCGGGACAGGGGGCGGGGAGTAATAGGAGCCTATATAAGAAAAAGACCCAAATATCAGGACTGTCCCTATAAAATCGGGACATCTGGTCACCCTATTGTCTAGTCTGTGCTGTTCTGCATTAAGAATAACTTTGAAGACATGTTCTCATCTTCCTCTAGCAAAGATATGTTCACGTTTTCTATAGAGAAGTCAATGTAAAGTTTGTTCTGATGTTTCCCCCTCTACTTCCCTTGCAGCTCATGCCTCTCATATCATCTATGTACAAAGTATAAAATCCTATATACAAAGTGCTAAGTGCAGAGGAAGCAGCAGTTGTAAGACGGTGGAAGTTAAAAGACAGACTAGAAACAAACCAAAGTAAGATCAGTCTTTTCTGTTTTCCTCTTTGGCATCTTTAATAAGAGAAACAAACTCAGAAGTAACAACAGAAGTCACTGATCTTCTAAAAATTAGGATGCATCTGGAATTGTTGCTGTAGGTCCCCACCCACCTAATTTTGTTTAATTTTAAAGTTCCCACAGATTAGGTAATACATGACAGGTCATTCTTTATATAAGAAAGAGCTGGGAGAACTTCAGGACACAGCCTGCAAGTTCAACCCATGCCCTTCCTGGCTGGTGAAGGACAGTGTGGACCTGCTGAGTCCATTGTTAGTTGAGATTGGCAAGGGTTGTACATTTCCTAAATGAAGCAACTGTGAAGCCCCTGCCCGTGACACCATCTCTTGATACTGTCAATATTACTGTTGGGGAATGTCCAACTTCCCTTTGTAGGAAGGGGGAAAAAAGTGAGTTTTACTGCATGTCCAGGAGGTTAATAACCATTCCAGCCTCTTGTAATGGCAAGGAATGGGTTTTAGAGGCACAGGCCCCCGAGGGAGAACGCTCTGCCAGCAGCCCCTTCTCTCTCAAACCAAGGGCTGGTATATTGTGCACCTTTGTACTTGTATTAGGAATGGCAGCTCTGACACTTTGATGGCCACCTTAGGAACAACATTGTGTGGAGAATGGAGGGGTGGGGAGGAATGGATCCATTGATCCCTTTGGCAGCGGAAGAGAAAAAGAATGAGTCAAGCGAAATTTGTATCAGGATGTTTCATCTCATCTTCATTGGCTTTGCCCAGAGTTCTCTCTCAGGAGGATACAGTATCAGACCATCTGGCCTTTGCTTCATACTGATTAATGAAGGTCACCGGTTAATACATTTTCAACCATCCACAATCTAATAAAGGACAAGTCCCCGAGTTTTGCATGAATCACTCAAACCTGCTGTGAAGGATGAGGGGCAGATCTGAATAGATTTATGAATACTGAATGTGACTGCCTCAGGAAATAATGACCTTGTACACATGACAGGGCTGTTAGAAGACAACACAAAGGGTCCAGTTAAAACACCTAATGATAAACTTGTTAGGATGTTACAAAACAATAGCTGGGCTATCAGCCATGAAGATACTTCTTCACTTTAGCCCAAAAGTTACACGGCTGTATTGCCAAGGCTGGGAATAGACAGATCAAAAGGACTTAAAACAGTTAAAATCAGTATCAAGAGCATGGGGGAGGCAGTTGTCAATGAGATGTTCACAGAAGAACAGGCTGACAGAGAGACACAGGGACAGGCTCTATGGAGGGGGTCTGATGCAGCTGGGCCTTCCTGGGGATGGTAAGCCTTAGAGAGCATAGACATGCATAGAGACCGCTAAGGTGTTAAATTCCTTTTTCTCTCATGCTTTGCTATGCTATTAAATAACACTTTGTTTTTATAAAGCTGCCTGGTCACTGTATTAACTACTGGTTAGAGCTCCCAAAGGGAAGACTTGCAGGTTCTGAGCCCAGTTGTACCTGCTGAGAAATCATGGACAGTACACAGAAGGTTGTAGCCTGAGTTCTAGTCTAAGAGTGGGAGACTTATGGGATTCCAATCCAGGACAGGTGAAGGCATGAATTCTGGTACCTTAAGGAGGTGCACTCAGAGACCAGGGAGGAGTTAAAGGTATAGCTACCTCTGTAACTAAGACATCTGGTTGCAAATCCCATCTATTTGCTCAGTACTTTGGGGGAAAGGAAGTGGGATAAGGGCTGGTATTCTTTGATTTGCCTTTACTAACTTATCAGTTGGTTAATTTCTGCTGTGAGGTAATTTAACCTATTAAATCTTTTCATGCTTTTAAAGGATTTGCCAAGGGTGCTTGGAGCTAAGAATAGGCACTCACACTGTGGATAAGCTAACAACTGCAGTTAAATGTGTGTGTGGGAATCTATGTGCATAAATGCATATTCAACTCAATCCTTCTCTTGTGCAAATTTAGTTTAAGATGTTACATAAATGTCCAATCATCAGTACTAGTAGTACTAGTAATAGTTTAAGGTTGTTATATAAAAGTTGTACCATCCACTACCACAAAGTATACCAACTCCTTTGTGACTTTCTCCGGCCAAAAGAGTCTAAGCAAATAAGTGGCTTTTGGAACTAAATATCAGAGATTCATGCAAAATCAGTGGCCTGATCCTTAATTAGACTGTAGGTGGCTGATGTTACAGTATTTATGTAACAGACAATGTCAAAGCTAATTTGTGCAGTATAAGGATGGGGCAAAGGATCAGTCTGTGATAGGATGCCCAAAATGTGAAATTATCTTTGGTAATACATTTTTCCCCCCCAGAGATCACCTCTTAGAGGTAATTATAGCAAAGTTAGAGGTAGAACACCAAAATTAGAAGTGGCAGAAGGAGGATAACAAGAAAAAGGAGAGAGATTTCCACATCCAGCATTGCCAGTTCCATTGGTTTCACATGTAACTGAGCAACATTGTAGATTCAGCCACAGAACCCTTTTACTAGCCGTATGCAGCAATTTATATTTTTATAGTAGCACATGGCCTTTTTGGCAGTCTTGAACAGCAGCTAAACCCCACCAATTAACACTTGTACTCCCAGGGCACATTTTAACGGGAAAATGACTGGATACTTTAACTAATCCAGCTGCCTACACTAAGCACTAAGCACTAAGAACAAACGGACTGTCTTGGCTGTCTCAGCAATGAACTACTAATTGGTAATAGGGTAGTTAATGGATCCAGACTACTGAATAAAAATGCCCTCCTGCCCCCTTTAAAAAGTTATTTAACCGTCTTTCACAAATAATGTTATATTTTCCCAGACAGGACATGCTTTTCAATTGACTGAGTGCCAACAGATGGATTGGTGCTATTCAAACATTAGACGACCTGATCTCTGTGCCAAGAGGTTTATAATCTAGTTCCAATTAAAATCATATCTCATCTAGCTAGCAACCTTTTATCCATTTCACTAACAAGATTTTACAAGTAAGCCAAGAAAGCTTTTTTATTTTTTTGTTAAGTGTGTCACTCTCCCGCCCACAAAAGCATAGTGCTAATAGCACTGGCTATTTGTGTGAGAAGCCATGGGAGAACATCTCCATACATTTCAGCCAAGTCTCTCATTTTGACTGCAATGCCTCTGCTGTTCCCAGTCAGAGCAGAGACAGTGAGCCGTGCCAAACTGTGTAATGTCTTTATCATGTGGACAAACACCTAGCAGGGGCTAGGAAAACACTTCATTTGCATTCACTTATCACTTTATGAGGATTTGGACTCCAGTCTCCTGCAGAGTGGAAAGGCAAGAGCCTGTGCTTATTGTGCCATCCAAGATCAGTGTGATAAGTTTTTCAGGGCAGGGACTGGTTCTGTTTGCAATGCCTAGCACAATGGGGTTATGGTCGGTGATTGGAGCTCCCAGATGCTACCACAATCTAGATTACTGCTACTAATAATAGGGTTGATCATACTGTATTTCATTAACCAATTGGCAACTTAAGGAAGAATCAATATATGCAGTGAAAACAAAGAAAACAAATGGTATCTTTTGACTTTTACTCCTAAAGATTAAAAAGAGCATCAATCTACAGCTAGGGGATGAGGGGATGATTCTCCACTGGGTTGCAGTTTCATAGTCATGTATACCAGTGCAAAGAACTACCATTCTGATTTGGCTACACAAAATACAAGGTGATGGAGAATCAGAGCCTGAGGTAACAACACAGTAACAATACAAACATAGCACACTCAATGGTGCCTCCTATGCAGCGGAGTCGGAAGAGTTTATCCATTGTGGGCCCTGTAAAGTAATATTATTGCTTTATCATTTTCCTTGAGTAGCTAAAGTTTATAGAACAGCCAAAAGAATCTTTCCATAGACATATCAGACAGGTAACATTCAAGGGACATCTTTCAGTTAAGCCAGAATAACTACAGAGCAAATTGGAGTAATATCACACATCTATTGCTCTGGGTTTATGCTGGAGTAACTGAGAGAAGAATTTGAACCTAAAACTCTTCTGTGTTTTCCTTTTTCTTCTTTTCTCTTTTGCTGTATCCAAAGTGTGTATAAATAAGTAAAAGGGATAAATTTGGTCCACTTGTTTTATCTAAACTGAACTATATCCCGCTGTTACATTGGGACTGGTTTTGAGGAGCTTATTGTCTCCGCCCTGTTACAGGAAGGCCAGTTATATAGGGACAATACTGATTATAGACATGGAGAGGGCCACTGCCTTTGATATAGTGAAGTGCCACTGAGGAATCTTGGGCGCAGAGGGCTAATGGCATGATGGCAACTGGTGCCATCACAAATCTAAAGAACTTTGCTGAAATTACTGTGGAACTTCTGATTATTTATATACAGCAGTGCCCAGAGTTCCAATCAGAATCAAGGCTTCATTGTGCTAGGTGTGGTACAAACACTTATGGAAATCCTGACCCTGCTGAAGCCAATGGCAAAACCCCCATTAACTTCAACGGGTCCAGGATTTCACCCATGGTTACAAACCAAGAGACTTATGTTTCCATACCTGAGTGTATCTTGGGTGTCACACTGCAAGTTGTTTTGATAAAGCCAGATATGCTGAAAGTTAGCCCTGTGCAAGGCAAGCCAGAGGCCTATCCATCATGTTAAGATACTTAAACTCTATTCATGAATAGAATCAACTGTAAGCACTCTTTTATACTTTCAGCATTTGTATTGGATCAGCCTTTAAACATATGAACCTAATGTACCTGAAAGTAAGGCCATTTTGGGAATAAGATGATAAAAATGGTTGTAAATACTTCTCTTCTTGGCAAACTTCCTCTTTCTATAATGACAGAGAGGTAGAGTGCAATGAGAACGTAGAGGAAAGGGTGTAAAGGAACATTAGGATTTACAGGATACATGTTTTAATCCATTCATTTCAATTTGTTTTTTTAAATGACAGAGACTGTGTATTCATCTTTGTCAGGACTTCAACAGCTTTGAACAACTGTGGTAGCACAGAAAAGCAGCTGAAGATAGAGAACAGTCCATTTTTTATTAAATACTACATGCATATTTTATAACATGGGCAAATAGTACAATATGAATTTCTCTGTTGCACAGACATTTTGAGTTGTGTTTTCTAGGTTTTTATTTGTATTAAACTCAACAATAAAGTTTTGAATAGTATACTTTTTTTACAGTTCTAAAATCAATAGAAGTCATTGGTTAGCTTTCAGTACTATATGAAAAGTTTACAAAAACTAAATCTGCTATACACAATGTAATGCTGCCTAAGAATTATGAACACACTAGGACTAATGTTCTGATATTTTTTTAAAAGAACATAAATAGCAATCTCTCTGTCTGAATAAGGGCTGACATTAAGAGATGTGAATGAAAGGTTAATCAGTCTGCTCTAGTGCACAGAACATGGGAGTGCAAATGTATGGAAAATTTAAGATAGCCTCATTAAGTCTGTATCAGCATTCAGAAGCAGAGCTGGTCGTGAAATGTATTTTACTTCCCACAAAAAAAAAAAATCAAAGAAAATGAAAACTTTTGATCTAAAATAATTCATTTTACAGTAGTTGAAAACAAACCATTTTGGGGGGTTAGGGGTTAATTTTTTTTGTAACGAAAACCTGAAAGATTTTGATAACATTTTGATAAAAAGGGCATTTTTCATCTAAAGTTTTTTGGGGGAATTTTTTCCCTGCCATTTCTAATTAGAAGACTCTCACCTCTCCAGGACCCAATCCAAAGTCCATTGAAGTAAATGGAAAGATTCTGATTAACTTCAGAGTGTTTAGGAACAATATCCCCTCCCCCCGCCACATATGTCAGGAAGAATGGTCTATTGCTTCTTGAGACCAACAGAGTAAAATAACCCAGCGAGATTATGATAAATACAGCTTCTTTCCTGTATATCAAACAACAAAGCTAGAGTTACTGTGAGAGAGCAGGAGAAGAAAAATACACTGAGAAGCAAGGAGTCAGGGAAATTATTTTTAAGTCCACTTGAGGGGTGGAGTTCTCTTTAATTTCTAACAATATAATCTTCAATAACATCTTCACTTTCCTTCTCATCAGTTCTTTTAACTGGGTTTATCCTATTGCAACTTTCAGTCCATCAGTAAAGTAGATTGACAGAAGAAGAATCAAGAAATACATTGCAGAATACTTTCAACTCAATTAACAACATTTGTCTCTTGCAAGGAAATTAACTCCCCCTCTGATTCCCAGGGCCTTTCTGTGTGTCACATTCCAAACATTCAGAAAAAAAAAAGTTGATGGTGTGATAGTTTAAGAGATTTCTGTGCAGATGAGGGGATATAATCTTACTGTCCAGCAGTGAATAAGTGAGATCTGTTTAAAAAAACAAATCTTGGGGTGGGGCTTAAGGACAAGCTTCTTTAAATAGCCTCTGTCTAACCATTATCATATCCTATGATTTCATGTTTCTTGGCCTATGTATAAGCCTTGTCTATACTGGCAGCCACGTGAAGGATACATGTAACTACATGCCACAGTGAAAAGCATGTTGTGCCCAGATCCTTTCCCCTCTGCCTTCCCCCTGCCAGAGCTCTCCCTGCTACTGGAGACTTTCCCTGTGATGGGGCAAGGCTCCAGCAGCTCCCTGCTGCAGGGAAAGGCTCCAGCAGTGGGGAGCTGCTGGAGCTTTTCCCCACTGCCTCCCCACTTCTGGAGCCTTTCCTTGTGCTGGGAGGCCGTGGGACACTACACTGTTTTTAGCAGTGTAGCCATGGAAGGCACTGCTTGGGCATTTGGAGAGCCATGACAGGTACATACCCTAAGGTTCTGGCATGTCTTTACTCCACTCAGCTTAGCAACAGACATGCCAAACCCGTGGAAAAAAAACGCAGAAATTGGGCTTGTTTTTGACTTAATTGGCTTGTGAGTTGCTTGTTGGCTAGTTTTTGATTTGTAGCTTGTTGTAGCTTGTTGCTTCTTTTTTTTGATCGGCTCCTGGCAAGCAGGGGCAAGGGGGCAAGCAGGGGCAAGGGAGGGAGAGAGTCAGGGGTGCACAGCAGCCCCACCACAGTCCCAGACTGCACGCCGGGGGGTCTAGTCACATAGAGCGTTGGGGTTCTGAGGGACTGGCTTGTTTTGGCCTTGTTTTGAAATGGGATTAGCTTGATTTTTGGCTTATTTTGAAAGTCAGGGTGCTTATTTACCGTGTGAAAGTTGGCAACTGTGCTTAGCAGTGCCTCACCGTCTATTTATACCCTTGTTGGGAGGGGTGCAGTGTATGGACCATACACACCACTGTAAGTGTAGACGTAGCCTAAAATAAAACAACTGATCTGAATGTAAATACACATTTTAAAAGATTTGTACTACTTTTTTGATTAAAGCCACCAATCTGCTATCTAACCCTAGCTAGAATACACAGGGTGCTTTAACTCTGTGCCACTCTTTTTTCTTTAAACACAGAACACCCCAATATGATTACCTTGTGGTTTCGTTCAACACCTGTGTAATCTGCTTCAGGTGGGATCTTTATATGAAGCTCAGCTTCATAGGCTCCTTCCCCATCATTCCGTGGATTTATTATGAGCATGACACAATTTTCTTCTCCAATGATTAGTTGATATTTATCTCTATAAAAACAAACATCTGATCATGAACTTTGAAAATACATAATTAATTGGATTATAAACACGCACAATTAATCAACCTGTATGATCCATTTGCTCTCCTAGCATCTATACTCAAAAATGTAGCAATTTTCTAAAATACCTGCCTTCAAGTTCTATGCACAACCAGCTACTTGACATAGAATTTCCAACACAAAAATAATCCCACGGAGAAACTCCACAGCAGGTTTGCAAATTGTGAAAAAGGGAGTGTACTCTAGAACAGTGAGGAAGAGGTCAGGGCAAATACATGTGCCACTGTGGACAGTCAAAGTGAGTTACAACAGAATATGGAAAGCAAGTTGTATTAAATTCCAAAGCCCTGATTGCACCCTACCTACACAGGAATAGCTGATGTAGGAGACTAAACTTCATGAGGGTCCCCGTTGCACTGCTCCCTTGGAGTGGAGAAAAGTATAGTGGGATTTCAGCTCCCCTCTCTGCCTCTTTTTCCCCATGGAATGAGAAAGGATTTCAGCCCCCAAAACCAGCACATCTCCTGAGATCCACTGAGACTAGAGCGGGGCAAAATTTTTCAGACTAATATTTTATTCACCAACAAACCTGGTACTTGGCATCAGTCAGAAGGCATTGCTATAGCCAGCAACTGACCTGAGTTTCACATTTCATCTAGTAGTTAGGGCAGTTAGAAGTGTCTATATTTTCTTCTGAGCTGTTTTAATGACCACCTGTATTCTATTAGGCATAGCACACATATTTTTTTGTTTAAACTTACGGTGTAGCTGAAAGTTTCAAATCAGGAATGCACATGTTGTCCTCTCCACAATCCACCAGAATGTAAGCCTATTCAAAACATGTACCGATAGTATTAGAGTTTTTCCTTGAAAAAAATCAATTCACTTCCTTGTTTTGATTATTACCAGCAATGCCACAAATGAAGGGGTTATTTCTGCAAGCCTTTACCCTCATGAGTAATCTCAGTGACTATGTATGTAATGGTTTGTAAGATATGAATATATGAATCTTTTAAAAATTTCCCCAATATAACTTGGGGCTTACATGTTCTACAATGCAACCAAAAGAGTAGTTCTGGAAGAGTTTTAAAAGATGCATGGTAATCTATTCCCATGAAATACATATTCTGAATTAATTAAACCCTTGTTGCATAGCTTCTGTGAACACAATGATACACTATATTAAGAAAGATGCGACAGATAATATGTTTATATATAGAACATATTGCATGCAAGGTCCATACCTGCTCCCTAACAGTGCTTTCTTGATAATAGTTCAGTATTGGTTTCACAGCTAGGTCATCTACAAAAATGGATTCATCCAAGCTGTAATTCAAACTAACACTGATTGGAGATAATTTATCTCGAAATTCTGTTTCATCCTGTGAAAGGTAATCACATAATAAAAACAACTCTTTAATTCACACGAATTCAGGGTTTTGTCTCTATTGAAGGAATAAAACAATGATTCTTTGAAGAACGTCTTTGAAGACATTTTTGATTATGTGGTATAGTTAGGAAAGCGAGGTTACTCACCTGTAACTGGTGTTCTCAGAACACATTGCCTCCACAGACCCACACTCTGGAAGTAGCTTGCTGAGCTGCGTAGACTCAGAACTTTTTCAAAGCAGTAGCCTAGAATGAGGCCGTATCTAAAACTCCCATCAGTTCTTGACCACCTGGCAGGAATGGAGGGAGGGCACGTGTGGATCTGTGGAGGCAATATTGTTGGTTTGTTCCATAACCAAGGATTTATACACATCAGCCTTGGTAAAAGTCCACCATCTTTATTGCCTACGCAGTCCCTTATATACTGCTAAAGCCCTTCTTGTCCCCACCTCACCTTCCTCTGCCCTTCCAGGGTGGCCTTAATGCCTACCCAGACAGTGTATTAAGCAGTTCCAACTACAGGTGAGCAACACTAATCTTTTCTCCTTCATAAATATACCTCCACAAAGCCCCACTCTTGGAGACTGGGGAGCAGTAGTCATCCTGGAGGCTGTCTGAGGAGAAGACAAAGACTAAATGACAGCTCTACTAAACTATCTCTTCAGACTAGACAGCTATGTTGAACAAAGGTTTAAAGCAATACTCCAGAGGGCTCCATATATTTCTTAGCTACTGGGATTTGGTGGAAATATGCCCATGAGGCTGCTATGGGTCTTCCAAGGATTCTGAATAAAATGGATGTGGTGACTCTCTCAACTGATAACCCTCACTTCTTTTTCCTTCACAGAGGAAGTGGATTAAGTAGATAGATGCTTAATATTAGCTATTTAGGACTCCAGATCTGTCAAATAAGAAAAAGAGGGGTTTACTGTATGAAGGGAGGATAAGTCACTATTATCATTATTACTTTTCACTTATGTCCCACTTTTCCTTCATAGATCTCAAAGTGGTTTATAAAGGTGGGTAACCATTATTATCCTAGTTTCATAGCTGAAGAAACTGGGACACCAAGAGCTTAACTGATTTACCCAAGTCTTTCTGCTTTATAGTTATTTTCTAATGAGTTTAAGTGTTTTGTTCTCATGCACTAGAACATCATCAGTGTGTGCTGTGCCACTGTTTACATCCAAAGAACTTTGTTTGTTGCTTCCTGAAAATATTTCTATTAAAATTACAAGATCTAATTATATTTATTTGACAAAACCTAAATATTAGCCCTAAACTGCTTGATGGAGTCCCTTTGAAATAGATATTGAAAAGTGAATGATCATTAAATTTAATATTTTAATGCAGTTATCTTACCGTAGATAGAATAAGTGATTTACACAGTATATGCATGCTTTAGGATAGAGGAAAACTTAGGCAGAATTGCAGGAAAAGCTTCCTGACATTAAAACATATGTGGCTGAGGACTACTCTCCCACAGGAAGCCCCATTCCTTGAACTCAACTGGACAAAAGATTTGTATGAAACGACACCTCTACCCCAATATAACGCGACCCGATATAACACAAATTCAGATATAACGTGGTAAAGCAGCTCTCCGGGGGCGGGTGGGCTGCACGCTCCGGCGGATCAAAGCAAGTTCGATATAACGCGGTTTCACCCATAATGCGGTAAGATTTTTTGGCTCCTGAGGACAGCGTTATATTGGGGTAGAGGCGTATCTCATTGACTAAGGAATGGACAAGGTGACCTAATAGGTCTTTTTCACATTTAATTTTGTGATTATAGAATGTTCATGATAAGTGCTCTTTACTTTTTGATCATTTGTATTTCTGAGATTAATAACATGACTGGCATTTTCCTATATATATATATATATAGAGAGAGAGAGAGAGAGAGGACTATAACAGCGTTTAAAAGAGAACTGGATAAATTCATGGTGGTTAAGTCCATTAATGGCTATTAGCCAGGATGGGTAAGGAATGGTTTCCCTAGCCTCTGTTTGTCAGAGGATGGAGATGGATGGCAGGAGAGAGATCACTTGATCATTGCGTGTTAGGTCCACTCCCTCTGGGGCACCTGGCATTGGACACTGTTGGTAGACAGGATACTGGGCTAGATGGACCTTTGGTCTGACCCGGTACGGCCATTCTTATGTTCTTACGTTCTTATATTTTATTCCTCCCATAATACTAAAACTGTGAGATGACAGCCAAGAATATGTTAAACAACTTACTCGGAGATAAACAACAAAGTCCCGGCAATGGAGCTGTTTCTGTCTTTCTATCACAATGGGGAAGAAATGATGTGATTGATGGTAATCAAAGAAGAGGGTCCTTTTAACAGCTCCTTTCTGTTTCAATGAATCTAATTGCAATTCAGCTTGCAGTGCTAGAGAATGTAAGTAAATTAAACATTTAACATGGAAAGAAAAAATGGTGAACAAAATTATAGCTAATGTCAATAACAAACTCTTTCCAGTAAAAATCAAAGTCTACATTTCAAAATGGGTTGCTAGATTACAGCACACTAGACATTGATCCAAAGTACAGAATATGTATAATTTGAATTAATCTTTGTAAATTTATTTTCACAGTCAACATGCACTGTACACAATTTCTATTTCCTAAGATTCTCTCTTTTAAAAGCATTACAAAATAGTCAAGTTCTTGCTTTTATTTTGGCAATTGGTAAACCTTGCTCAGTTTAAATAAACAAAACAAAAACAGGCAGTATTTTCTTAACTTATAAAGGACCCAATGCTGTATTCTTTGAATGCAGTCAAAATATCCAACTCAAATCAATGAGCCATAAATAAATTCATAGGTATATAAAACTTTCTTACCTATCTTATCTGAAATACTTTGACCTTCAAAAGCCACACAGACTCTTACAGTAAAACTGTAAAAAGCAACAAAGAAAAATAATTAACAGATAGAGCTTTGTACTGAGTCACTGATTCCACTATTTCTCAGTCCGCCTTTCCCCCTTCTCAAAAGTTGTTACAGAGCGTTCACTGTCCTGAACCAATTCAGCAATCTGTCTCACTAGCTCTGTATCAAGCAGCTACACACAGTCCTTTTTTAGTTTCTTATGATGGAATTAAAAAAACTATCTGTGCATCTACCCAGCTCACATCCTGTATTCCTTGCACACCCAAACCCCCAAAGGATGAAATCCTGATTCCACCGAAATCAATGACTAAAACTCCAATGTACTTCAGCTGGCCAGGAATTCATGGAAATACTTAAACAGAACTTTTTTAGTGCACAAGGAATTAGAGATCAGGCCAGAGTGTTTTCCATTTCAATTTAAAACTTTGCTGGAGTTGCCTATAAGATCAAGCCCTAAAAGTAAAAGGTCAGAGAAATTAATTTTTCAGTGTTTGTTATTTATTACATAAATGCATTGAAGCTGTATGCTAATAGCTTTATTTCTGGTGTGCATTTTTCAAATCCCATGGCAAACGCTGTTCTCAACATAATGGCCAGCAACATCCATGTCATTAAAAATAATCATACTGCACAAACTTCAACACATAGCCACCTAAATTATATATTTAAAATTGCCCACTTTCTTTTCTCTACATGTCATGTCACTGATCCTGACTAATACTGAAAAATTAAGAGAGAAGACCTTCTCTAACTATAGAGACTGACAGCATTTTATTTTAGCAAATTCTAGTGCATGTATTTTCCTTAATAAATCCATTATTTTTATCTAATCAACATATGTAAAGGTGAAACCATAAAATTTATTACTGGTTGTGGAAAGGTTTCATTTTACAAAGAGATGTTTTATTACACAATACAAAATATAAATGTTTAATGAACTTACATTCAAAAGCTTTCACAAATAACCACTGA
This sequence comes from Chrysemys picta bellii, assembly GCF_011386835.1. Classification (NCBI taxonomy): domain Eukaryota; kingdom Metazoa; phylum Chordata; order Testudines; family Emydidae; genus Chrysemys; species Chrysemys picta. The sequence continues at coordinate 43,129,314 of NC_088792.1, read as the reverse complement.
TGATCTGTTAAACCATTATAACAAGGTTAATGCTATTAGAAAGGCTTGACTTCCTGCTAATAGACACCACTGGAAACCCATCTTTAGTAACATGCTCTTGATGTCTAGTACTTGACACTACATACTAAAGTCCCAATTCTGCAAACCCATACTCCCACACGTAGTCCCATAGTTAGTCATGGGAATACTCATTTGAATAAGGGTTGCAGGGTGGGATATTAAAACTTGAAAATCTCCCTAGTTACTAATGATTCTTAGAGACTATTACAATCAGTCTACACAGAGTCCGGTCAGCATTGGAACTATAAAATTGGCACATTTCACGTCAGACAATGACACAAGTTAGATAAAATCCAAACATTTCTGAACTGGTCATTGCTTTTAAATACTATGCTAATGTTATGGTATGTACCAACATAGTCATGTAGTCAGCTCAAAACTAGTAATGTTACCTCTAAAATAACCTCTAATCATATTGTAACTGTGTATCAGCTTCCTCTGACAAGTATAATAAAAATGTGCCACATCTGGGATTCATATAACTCACATGACCTTACTCAACATGTTCCTTCAGGGCAAATAATTTCCTTCATACCATTAAGCAAGACTTCACCATAGGCTCCAGAGACTATTAGAAGTGTTGATTCCAATTCCCCTGAAAAACTGCAAATTTGGGCCTATTTACATTTCTCCTAGAATTACCAATTAGAGATGAATAATTGACCATTTCTAAATATATGGGACAGCGTAGAGTGGGCATTAAATGGACAACATATACTTTGTTGAACTGATATGCAAAGAATTTAGTCATCAGCCTTTATAGGCCAAATTGTGGCACAGCTAGGGCAGCCGTGCAGGAATGTAAGGAGGTACAAAGTGCCCTCTTATACCCCTGTGGCAGCTATCTGCACAACAGGTAAGAGGAATCAGACTTTGTGGAGTGGGTATCCCCTCCCCATTCAGGTGGGTGGGAGCTGTAGGGAGTAGGCAGAATCTTGACTCTGCCCTCTCAATGCCCCTGGTGGTGTAGCTAAACTACTGTGTCAGACAGCGTGCTGGGTATAAATCCATCACAGTGTACTCTTGCCCTGCAGCAGAAGGGAAACCCCTTCACAAGTCAAAATCCCCTTCCTTGGCTGACCCAGGGACAGCGCAACATGGCTGATGTGGAGGGGATCTTTGCAAAGTGATGCGTGTCACTCAGATTAAGTGAAATTTAGGATTAAGGTGTCCCTTTAAGATTAGGAAATTTGTATAGTACGTATATTTAAAGCAGGGCTTACATAAAATGACTTTAAAATACATTATGCTGTTTGTAGTTTGAATTAAAAAGTAATTATTGAAACAATACAATTTTAATGTATTTTGAACAGTTGAGAATTACAATGATATGTTAAAGATAGGTTAGAAACGTTGTGGTTTAGTCCAAGATCCTACTCTGCTTTCATAAACGCAGCAGATCTTCATGCACTTCATATGACTGAGATCAGTTAGTTGGCCCTTATATAAAAATCAAGGCTCATCCTTCCCTTCCAGGAAGAATAGGACCAAGAGGTGAATGTTTACATGGAAGAGCTTTTGCAGATCTGTCAGTCCACTGCATCCTCCCCTCTGAGAGATAGGGCCAGTAAGACTATGGAGTAGGCAGTGTTTGGGTCCTCCAGCACCCCTTCTGAGCAGAGATCTACAGCATATTCAAGAGGCCCCAGGAGTCTCTAACTGAATGCAAAGATCCCCCCTACTTCTGGGCTCCCCACAGCTGAGACAACATAACCAGCACCATTGCCTCACTGCCCATAGGTTCCTGCCCCAGATGCCTGGTCTTTGAAACATGTGGAGAGGATGTTACTCTCTTTAGAGCAGCAGTAGGGTTGCCAACTTTCTAACTGCACAAAACCAAACACCCTTGCCCTGCCCCTTCTCTGGGGCCCGGCTCCTACCCACTCCATCCCCCCTCCCTCTGTTACTCGCTGTCCCCTACCCTCACTCACTTTCACTGGGCTGGGGCAGGGGGTTGGGGTACAGGAGGGGTGAGGGCTCTGGCTGGGGGTGTGGGCTCTGGATGAGAGGTTTGGGTGCAGGAGGGGGCTCCAGGCTGGGGTCAAGGGGTTTGGAATGTGGGAGTGGACTCAGGGCTGGGGCAGGGGGTTGGGGTGTGGGTGGGGGCTCAGGGCTGGGGGAGGAGGTTGGGGTGCAGGAGAGGGTGCGGGTTCCAGGAGGGGGCTCAGGGCTAAGGAGTTGGGGTGTGGGCTCTGGGAGAGAATTAGGGTGCAGGATGGGACTCAGGGCTGGGTTGGGGGGTTGGGGTGCAGTAGGGGGTGCAGGCTCTGGGAGGAAATTAGGGTGCAGTAGGGGGTTTGACCTGGGGAGGGGGATGGGGTGCAGGTTCTGGCTCCAGCCAGGTGGCACTTATCTCAGGCAGCTTCCAGTCGGCAGCGTAGCGGGGCTAAGGCAGGCTCTCTGACTGCCCTGGTTCTCTGCGGCTCCCGGAAGCGGCCGGCATGTCCAGCTCCTAGGCACGTCCATTTCCTAGGCACCGGGGCAGCCAGATGGCTCTGTGCACTACCCGCGCCCGCAGACAACACCCCCGCAGCTCCCATTGGCTGCTGTTCCTGGCCAATGGGAGCGGCGGAGCCAGTGCTTGGGCCGGGGACAGCCCGTGGAGCTTCCCTAATCTCCCCTGCACCTAGGGACCCCATGGACATGCTGGCTGTTTCTGGGAGTTGCGTGGATCCAGGGCAATCAGGGAGCCTGCCTTAGCCCCACTGTGACACCAACTGGACTTTTAACAGCCCGGTTAGCGGTGCTGATTGGAGCTGCCATGGTCCCTTTTCGACCGGACATTCTGGTTGAAAACCGGATGCCTGGCAACCCTAAGCAGCAATAGTCTTCATAAGTTTTATAGGGTAAAGTACTGCCTCTCTGAGAAGAGAATATGCCCTGTTTAGAGTCTGTCCCCCAAACTCTTCCACCTTGGTCCTGCTCCCTCGGTCAGATGGATTGTACCCTGCCCCCCACACACTGATGCAGTAGGCAAAAGATGTGGCTACTAGAGTTGGTTGAAAACATGAGTTATTATCCACTAAAATTTTGAAACAAAATGAAAAATTTCTGTTTCGTTTGAAATTTTTTGCAGCTGTTTCTGATGAAACAAACCAAATTCAAACGATTCTAAATGAGAATGTTGTCAGTTTTGTTTTCTTTTCCCCCCTGGTCTCTCTATTCCTCCCAAGTGAAAATTTTCATTTAGAATAATTTTGTTGAAAAAAACAGAAAATTTCAAATGATGATCATTTTTCAAGAAAATTATCATTTTGCTCCCAAAAGTCATTTATAATCAATGAAACTTGGAGGAAAATGTTTGACCAGATCTAGTGGTTACACAGCCAGGGATACAGCAGTATAACTGCCTTTGCCTTATGCACACCCCATCCATCCCTCCCCTACAACTGCAGTTGGGGTCCATGTGCTCACCTGCACACTATGTGAGGAGAGACATGACTATGGCTGTACATGAAAATGGCGCTCTACCCTTCTGAAAGGGGCACTTAGCAGTATGTATACAGGGTATGGGTGACACAGCAGAGCTTGGCAATACAAACTCTAAGTGGAATTTACTATATTTAATTATACAGTGTAAAAATCAAGAGAATGAAAAACTCATCTCTTAGGATCAGATCCTCTGCTGATGGGAATCCTCACAGTTCCATTGATTTCAATGGCGCTATGAGGTTTTACACCAGCGGGGGATTTGTCTTTTAGTATCTTGTCAAATCCAAGTGATATTTGGATCATTAATTTAAACTACATTAGTATTTACTTTGCATGCTAGTGTGAAGACTGGGTACTGTGCATATGTACTGCTGCCCACTTCTGGATGGAATTGGAACTGCACATCATAGGCCCTTGAAATGCTAGCACAGCTAATGTGAGCTCCTTTAGCTCAAGTGCTAGTGAGCTGTGCTTTAGAAACAGGATGATCCAACTTGTGTCCCTTGTGCCATCCTGGTGCACAGCACAGAGACAACTGTGAAATCATAAATTGCACAAAATTTGACACTGGGAATATCTAAAGAGATCACACAGTTTAGTCATAAACATCATGAGATTGGCGTTAACTATTTTGAAAGTAGCGTCAAGTTTAAGGGAGATCTTGTGATGTTTAAATGGGCTTGTTTGTAATATGAGGCACTCTATGCTTGTAAGAAGTGGGAAAAGCTAAAAATAATAGATTTTATAATAAGTAAGGCCAAGAGAGTTAGAACAATTAAGCAAGACTGGAGTCAGAAGGGTTTCTGAAATCTGGAAAGTTGATTTATAGCTCTGTGGAAAAATAGAACAAGTTCAACTTTCAAACTTCTTACAAACGCAAGTTGGTATGGTGATTACTCACCAAGCAGGACAATTTTGAACAATTAAAGGAAGAGAACTGCTGTAGATAGGAAACAACTGGGAAATGGCATCTTTGTCCTTTGGCTGTATGGCCTTGTCTGTATAATCAGTCTTGGATGACATGGAGGTAAGAACACCAGAGTCTTGTCTGCCCTATAGTGTCTATCATTGCTACCACCAGGAGAGCTACACTGGCGGCTATAAAATGAAGCCCATGATTGAACAGACAACAAGGTTTTTCCTCCAAACCTTAAGACAACAGAACAGTTTGCTTGAAATAAATCTATACCCTTCAATCTGATGTAAAAAACCCACACCAGTGTATTTTAATTCTAACACAACTAAATATTACAGAAATTTAAAAAGTGATCACGAGATATGATATATGCAGTTGCATCTCTCTAATTATCTTATTATAAGTTTTCTGCCTTGAATTTAGGCGCAAACAAAAACTAATGAATCTTTGTATATATAGCTAGTGAAGCTAGTGAATCTTTGTATGTCTTTTGTGGCAGCTGAATATTTGACTTTGTGAATATCTGTAAATACTATTTAAAATACATTGGTTTTGCCTTGTGACTCAATTAATGCCTAGCCGTTATCCATCCCAGAGGAGAGATGTATAGTCACAAATCACCACCTTATGGAGCCTGGAGACTCAAAGCTTGGTCTGTCAAAAGCAAGGTGTGATGTAGGTTACACATTCCACAGTGTGGAAAGGCTGGACTGTAGAAATATTTTTGACAGAATAGTTTTCTGCTAAGAGATGGAATTTCATTGAAATAGACATGTTTTGTAGCTCTTTGAGCTAAGATCTAGTGTAGTGCTGTGGTCAAGTGAAAAATTCACTTAAATATATGTATATATTACATATATTGTAATATATTACATTTGTTGTAATAGATTACATTTAATATTGTAAGACTCTAAAGGCAAAACAAAATGAATCAAAATTATTTAAATAAAACAATAAAGTTCCCACCAAACATGTTGATTTTGATTAAACTACATTTCCTCTGCTCAATATGGGTGTTGGAGGACTCAACCTGTGCCTACACCATTGTCTTGCCAGCCTTGCCTCTCAGAGGGGAGGATGCAGTGTATTGGCAGAACAGCAAAAGTTCAAGTCTTTCATATAAATGTTTCCCTCTTAGCTCTGTTTTCTATGAAAGGGAAGAACGAGCCTTGGCTTTTACTTAAGAGCTGAGCAACTGATCTATCATATGAAATGCATTATAATTTGCTGTGTTTACGACAACAGAATAGCAACAGAGGGTTGCATCTGAAGAAGTGAGGTTCTTACCCATGAAAGCTTATGCTCCCAATACTTCTGTTAGTCTTAAAGGTGCCACAGGACCCTCTGTTGCTTTTTACAGATTCAGACTAACACGGCTACCCCTCTGATACTTGACAACAGAATAGGGTCTTTGATTAATCTACAAAATGTTCCTAACCTTTAATTAGCATTTCAGTATCATTCTAAACTGTTGTATTCTTAGTATCTTAGCCGAAGTAAAATGCATGGACTAGATCATGATTATGAGGGTATAGATCATATAAAAGTCAGAACAAAATGACTCATTGGTCCTGACTTGAACTTTTTTAGAATTTTTGTTTTATGGACATTTTTGAAATTGTGGTTTTTTCCCCCCAATCTGGAACATTTTTTTTTCTCAAGATATCAGACTTTTCCCTGGAAGGGAAATTCCAATTTTCATTCATCTCTCCTGAACTGAAGTTTGTAATAGAAAAATTTGATTTTGGTTTGTCGATGTGGAGATATGTAATGCATAAAGAATTTGATTGGGGGCATATCAATATGATAAACAGAAATGATTGTCAGTTCCTAATACTACTTATTTACTATTATTGATAATTCATTCAACACAAAGGGAAAGGTGGTTAAAGATTTGATACTATCGACTACTATTCTGTTCACATATGAATCCTTGCCAGCTACTCCACAAACATCTACAGCTGAGCAGCAGAGGCAGATACCCCTCTATTTTGGTGAACCATTCACTCAAACACATGATAGTCAGCTATTTCTGTGTAAAAAATGTAACTCCTCAAATTCGTCATTTTAAGTTGCCTTTAGAAGCTCCAGTGTTTATACTTTCAGGTTGCCATGGTAAAAATCATTACCCCATGCCTAATCCACAGAAATCTGTATTCAAGTCACTCCAACCAAAGTTTTCAAATGCCTAAATCCATATTTTCTGGGATACTGATCATATCATTTGAACTGTTGGGAGTAGCAAGTACTTAGCACTAGAAATGATCAAAGATTATTAACTCCCTCTCCCCCAAAACAACTCCCCTGAAAAATGTCAGAGTTGTTTCCATTTTGCAAGGTTCAAAACTGATCCACTCTGTTTTTTTCCTCCAAAAATTGTCACTATTATTTATTTATTTTTATTAAAAGTTTTATAGACATTTTTCATTTACTGAAAACCTGGTTTACTGAAAATTTTCAACAAACCATTTCAACAGTGGATTAGATGATAAATTTGAATTACAATGTTGCAATTTTTTCTTTGGCAAAGAACATCACCCCATTTTACAGAGTGGGAAGTGGAGGCTTAGAAATGGTAAAATGCTTGTGTGAGGGATTACCATAGTTTGATAGATTTACAGAGAGTGGATAGTCAACACTTCTGAAAATTAGACTCTCCAAAATGCCTCAGATTAGTCCCCCAGAAATGGAGATATTCAAATAAAAAGTTACAAATTTAGGCCATGAGTTTTAACCCTGATTTTCATACCTTTTTGCTGTAAAGCCTTAGGCAAGTCAGTTAACTTCTCTGAACTTCAGTTCCCTCATCACTAAAATGGGAATAGTACTATTTGCCTACTTCATACAAACGTTGTGAGGCCAAACTAAACACCATTTGTAAAGTGTGATTAAAGTGTAAAACAGCAGTCAGGCCAATAGGTGCTCAGATATCATTGTGATAAGCAGTGGCACTGGAACATTTTTAATAGTGGGGGTGCTAAAAGCCAGCCTCCTTTCCCCTGTCCACCCTACCCCCCCAGAGCTGAGGCCAGGAGCAAAGCCCCAGGCACGGGACGGCAGCCGGGACCCCACACATGTGGGGTGGTAGCAGAGCCCAGGAACGCTGCAGCACCCCCCGCACTCCTAGTTCCTGCGCCTATGGTGATAAGTGCAATAGAAGAGGCAGAGGTAAGAACAGAATGCAAGTCTCCCTGGCTCCCAGTCTTGTGTTCAATGTACTATATAGTTTGGGGACTACTATTCCAACAGCCTTTCAAAAATTCAAAAGTGTTTTTTTTTTAATTATAGGAACTGGCTTTTTGATTTTTTTACAAACATCTAGATAGTGAAATGCTTCCATGGGACATTGGCTGAACAGTTTTGAATTTCAGAAAGTTGTGGCAAATTTGTGATGATTTTCTTAACTCAATTTTTGAATGAAGAGAATTTTGTTAGGAATGTTTTCCTCAGCTTTAGTAGATGCTCTTCTAACTAAGGAACACAGATACCATGCTAGTAAAATTGTACATGCATAATAAAAGATCAGGATAACGCCCAAAGAATTTTGCAGAGAGTCAAAAAAATAAATTGTATGTGTTTATGGCATTTTGCCCTATGCTTTAGTTTTATAATCTTAGATGATGGCTAAAACAATATTTTCCTAATACTGGAAAGCATACAGTAATCCAAATCTTCTTAGACTTCCTGAAACTTTTCTGGTAGGATGGTTTCCTTTCATTCTTCTAATTTTGAAATGTCAGTCAACAGGCATTTCACACAAGTTGCACAGCTGGCTAAGAGATACAGAAATCTATCCCATGGGATGGAGGAATTATTTGCCTGTTGGAGTTTCTCTACTAATTGTTTTCATATGTACAATACAAGGTTATATCAACGAGAGAGAAAAATTACAGCATGGAAAATCAACATCTGCTCTTCAATCATTTTGGGAGACTGAATTAATTTACTTTGTATAGTAGGAGCTGAACCTTTAGGGAACTGTAGATTATAATATAATAGCCAGAAATGTAATCATCCTTCTACTAAGACACTTGAATTATGTGTAAAACTCTTGTAGATATAAACCAAAAACACCTTTCAGATTATTCCAGTACAAAGAATAAGTATTAAAGGAATAACTTTATCCACATAGTACATTCTCTTCTCCCAATAATATATTGCATTTGGAATGTGACCCATGACAGAAATATTTTAATGTTTCCTGAAGAGCTGTGCAGGAACCAGATTTTTATTTTGGGGGAGTTTCACAGTTTCAAAATTTCTTCTGTTCCAGAATGAAAACAAAAAACTTAGAAATTTCTCACAGACAGAAATTCAAAAATGAATAAATACATAAATAACTAATTTTGGCTAGTTGAAATGTATTATTCCAATTTTGTTATTATATATAATTTCAAAATGGCAAATTGAAATGTTACATTCCGAAAAGGTCAACACTTTTTGAAATGTCTTTTAGCCAATTTTCTTTCTAAATGAATTTTTATGAAAGGCAGCATTTCTTCAAAATTTTTTACTTTAAACAAATCAGGAATTTCTGACAGAAGAATGTTCTGGCAGAAAATTTCCAACCAGCTCTAGTTATCTGTCTCCATCTGCTGGTAGGAGGTTACTTTATCTTACTGCTCTTAAGACAATGAAGAAACATATATTAATAAATGGTGAACCTTTTCAAAAAATCTATTTTTTTAAAAGAATATATATTCTATAGCTCAATGTTTATAACAAAAGTGTGCTGTGTTCCTTTGTGTTTGGGGTATTATTCACCTTATAATGAATAAATGAAGAACATGACACATGTGAACAATGAGGGAAGAATACATCTCCCACGTTGATGGCGAATGTTTCTAAAATGCTAACATGGAATAATGCCAGTCTTTAAATATTCACTGTTTGGGTTGAATAAATAAGCCTTTTTTGCGAGCTTCCTCTCTTTCTTCTGTTTCATTTCCTTTTACTACACTATGCTACCTTGAAAGACTGCGTGAAAGCAAGACTTCAACTGGCCAAGAAGAGCTGGATACAACTTCCTATGGAACTGGTTATAGGAGTGCAAAACAAGGCATTCCGTCCCTTCCTCAAGTGGATGAGCATTCTCCTTCCTCATACAAAATATGAGGTGAACCAAAATGGCAGCACATTAAGTCAATAGAGTACCAGGGATGTAGCATCAATGTAATATCTTATACATCCTCAATAGACAACTGCGTCCTTACCAAACAGGGAAATGGATTCACTTTTGTAATAGGATCTTTTGCATCCAACCTGGTCTATGTTCCACCCTCTCAGACACTGCATTTGAATTTAGAGCATGATCCTGTGAGATGCTGAGCATCCTCAACTGCCACGGGATATGATGGTGCTCAGCACCTCACAGGGTTGGGCTCTTGGCTACTACATTTCAAATGTTTATGAAGCAAGGAAAATAATTTGATTCTACTCTATGTTGGCTGGGTTCTAATACCGCACTCATTACTGCAGCATCTGAGCACCTGCACAAACACTAGAAAGATGTCTGGAGCAAGAAGAGAAAGATTTCTTGTCTTGTCGCTGACTTACCAGGCCACCATAATCATAGAGCCAGGAAGCTGACAAGTTTTATTGTCTGGATTTACAGTCATTGGGTGCAGCATGAGCTGAGCATCCACTGTCACAACAGGCCTTGCTCTACATGTCGGGGAGAGAAACAAAGGTCAATACATGCAGCAGGAATAAGTCGCTATGCAAATTAAGGGAGGTCCATGACTGCAGAGGGAACATTTAACCTTTTAATAATACAATTATCTAAAAGGCAGCTGTAAATATGGTCCCTCAGGTGGATGGGAGTTTCGTTGTTGCTGTTCACTTTCCTGAAGAAATGAAGATTCTGTTTGGCAGAAAGCATAACCTCTCTTTTTCCACAGATTTGGTCATTTTGATAATTCTTAACAAAAATTACAAGCTACCAGGACAAATCACTAAAACAGTGTGGTGTTTAGATGCTGCATGTGATTATTAGAACTGGGAGCACTGGCTGATGGGAGTCTGAAAGGACAGGAAACAGGAAGGAGGGGGGAGGAGTTGAGGAGGCTGGGAGAGTTACAGAGTGTGCAGCTACAGCTTGTAAAAGAGACTTCCACTGTAAATAATGTTCTGTTGAAGTTTGTTAATACTTTGCCTGGTGGATACAACAAACAGGAACTTGAATTTACAGTAGACATAGACACAGATGCATAATTGTGCAAAGGACAGATATGTACAACGAGATCCATTTAGCAAGCACTGTCCCCCCTCCAGCTATGTCAAAATGCTCACACAGGGTCAAATTCTGCCCTGAAGGCTCTGAAACCTGGACTAGGCTACACATTTGTACAGCTGACAGCAGCCTTTTAGTAGTTGTTTTACAACCCTATCATCTTTCTGCCATGATTCAAAAAAAGGACATCTTCAGATTTGCTGTCTCTGTAATTGTGTGTGATTCTCTCTGAAAAGGGGATGTGATTTGGCTAAAACAGAAGTTCTTAGGAAATATCTTAAATCAGCCATAGGCTGCAACCTAACTGACAGATCTTGAGCCATTTGACTTTGGAAGCCAGGAATAACGTTAACAGAAGAAGCAGCTGAAGATGGATATATATGGCTGCTGTGACGACAAATGTACAGGGTGTATCTGTGAGTAATGGCTGGTGATTAATTAGCTACCCGGTAATTTAGAGTAGTTTATAACAGGGTTGGAAACAGAGAAAGTTCTAAATTACATGTGCACAGAGTATGATTTTATTAGATATTAACTTACAGGAGTCTGATAAAAATAAATCAGAACCTTTGAAGTTTTAATCTACAATTGGTGTTGTAGTGTTAATTTTTCATTGTAACATCAGTTGGGGCCTCAAAAATGAAAGGATTTCTTGCATTTTTGTACAGCAGCGAAAACAATTTCTCAAACAAACTTCAGTTTGTATTATGAAATGCAAATAGCTATGTTTGCCCAACAATACCAATTTCACATTAAAACACAAAAGTCAGGAAATGAAAAAAAGATGAGGTGCTCATAATACTAACTTGCCAAATGGCACAAATCCCCTTTTGGATTGCAAAATGAAATGTAGATCTATACATACTGTGACAGACCCAGACCAGTGGGATACAGGAGTCTGGTAGAGGGCAAATATACTGGTCACTGGATGAGTAGTTTTCTGTTCCCTGAGTGACCAGAGCAGGGGCTGCACTAGAGTAATCAGGAACCTGCTAGAACCAGTTAAGGCAGGCAGGCTAATTAGGACACCTGGAGCCAATTAAGAAGAAGCTGCTAGAATCAATTAAGGCAGGCTAATCAAGGCACCTGGGTTTTAAAAGGAGCTCACTTCAGTTTGTGGTGTGAGTATGAGGAGCTGGGAGCAAGAGGCGCAAGGAGCTGAGAGGGTGTGCTGTAGAAGGACTGAGGAGCACAAGCGTTATCAGACACCAGGAGGAAGGTCCTGTGGTGAGAATAAGGAAGGTGTTTGGAGGAGACCATGGGGAAGTAGCCCAAGGAGTTGTAGCTGTCATGCAGCTGTTACAGGAGGCACCATAGACAGCTGCAGTCCACAGGGTCCTGGGCTGGAACCCGGAGTAGAGGGAGGGCCCGGGTTCCCCCCAAACCTCCCAATTGACCTGGACTGTGGGTTCTTCCAGAGGGGAAGGTCTCTGGGCTGTTCCCCCAACCCACATGGTGAATCTCTGAGGCAAGAAAATCTGCCAATAAGCACAGGACCCACCAAGATAGAGGAGGAACTTTGTCACACTTGTGTCAGTAGTGGGATCTTGGGGTGCACAGAGCGGTGGAAGAAGGAGGGTGATTTAAAGAAAAAAAGAAAACAACAAAAAAACAAACAAAAAAAGGGAGAGGGTTTATTTTTTTTCACCACAATGGATGACGTAGTGCGAGCACTGATACAAGCTACGGCGGCCCAGCAGGAGGCTACCCATGTCCAGGCAGCCACCCAACAGGAGGCAGTGCGGTTGCAGCAAGATACTAATCACCTGCTGATGGACCAGGCTGCTCAAGACCGAGCTATGTTGCGGGAACTGGTAAACCAGGTAAAGTCCCTTACAGAGCTGAATTGCGGCCATGATGGGACGCGGCTCATACGGGCCAGCCATTGGCTGCAGAAAATGAGACAGGAGGATGATGTAGAGGCATACCTTCTGGCCTTTGAGAGGACAGCCCTACGGGAGGTCTGGCCTCGGGATCAGTGGTCTGGCATCCTTGCCCCACTCCTGTGTGGAGAGGTCCAGAAGGCCTACCATGATCAATACTAATTCTGATTCTCCATTACCCTGCATCTTGTGCGGTCATTTATTCCACTACAAAGTGGTTGCAAAACAATACCAGATCAGCATGGTAATACTTTATACACTGACTCCATGAGGTTCAGGGAAATGGACCATCAGTCCACTGTACATATTGCTGTAATGTGCAAACTGAGCTAATGCTACCAACATGAGTTTTTGTTACCCTTTCATTTCTTAACTTTTGCATGTCCATACATTTGTAACCTTAGGGTAAGATCATGCCCTGTCATTGCAGGTGCGTAGGGTTGGGAAAAACAGAAGGCTACAAGGAGCCAGGCAGTTTGCACTATTTATGCTCAGGACGGCTCAGTGTTTGGATGGGCACAGTTTTCTGTACAGCTCAATTAACAGAACAGCAGCAGATTTTGTCTTAAGTTTCTGAGAGCTGTAATTTATTTTAAATGAAAGCTTGGATTTGCAGAAAACTGTAGTAAGCAGCAAAAACATTGGAGACTAAAATTATGGGATCTGTAATTCATTAGCCACTGTGATTTTACTCCTGACTTTGAATTTTAAGCAAGTTTATAAAGAGGAAGCTATTTTGTTATGTTTCATTAAAACAATACATTCTCCCTCATAGAAATGGTCTTGCCAGCAGTCTAAAAGTAGCAGTCCTTGTGCTTGTCAGGTAGTTCACACCCTAGTGTCACTAAGTGGACAAGGCTACATGAAAATCTAAAATTATTAGTAGGTGCCATTAGGCCATGGTAGGAAGTAACTCTTCAGTCACATGGCTTTTTTAATTCTCCCTCATTAAGGACTATTTACCTACAACATTTAAAGCTTTCATTTTCAATTATTTGGGACTCAGCTCCATTCAAAAAAGCATTGTTACAATTTTAAAATGGGAACAGTGTCATTTTTCTCGCCTTGCCTAACTTAAAGTTGGTAGAAGGATTTGATCAAAACACTTGTTTGTGGACTGAGATAGGCACTTTCAACCAAAATGGAGAATTTTTCTGAGACTGGTAAGAATGTGAGAAGAGGGACTTATAGCACTATGACATTTGCTGCTAAGAATACACTATAATTTATCATTTATTTACATACACTACAGTGCTTGTGGATCTCCTGCTTGAGCTGTAAAACAAAACTTCCATGAAATTTACCACATACCTGTAAACAGCTACTTTCCCAGCTCCAAATGCACCTACTATTAAATCTGGAAAAAACAAAATAATTTTGTAAGAACTACTAGCTAACCTCCAGCACAATTTTGCAGCCTAATTTACTTACATTCAAAATACAGTAACATAAAACAAATGAGCTAACTCATACTTTCCAGGTCATTCTACAAGAACATAGTGAGGAAAAACATTTAACATTTTTGCCATGGTAGCATATTAGTTCACTGTCAGCCTATATAACACAGAGTCATCCATCCCACAACCTCTCTCCATCTTGCCTTGAAAGGGAAACAACTATTTCTTTAAAAATCCACATATTTTACTCCAAACCATTACCTGTCTGTCACATGAATGAATGACAAACAGATGCAACTTTTTGTGTGGACAATCTCATATCAGTTTAAATTAATGTAGTTTAAATCATTTTTTCCTGGTGACCTCTGATCCCATCCTGATTTATTAGTTGAATTGTATGTTTGTTAATTTAGGTATTACCATACTTTTATATCTATCTATAGAGAGAGTAAATTTTATAGTTTAAATTATAACCATATATTTGTTTAATTTGCAAAGGAGGTCTGTGCCTTTAAGAGACCCAGTAGTGGCACACTCTAGGAACCTGGTGGCTGAACTCTGTGACTTTGTCCTCACCCACAACTATTTCAGATTTGGGGACAATTCATACCTTCAAGTCAGTGGGACTGCTATGGGTACCCGCATGGCCTCACAGTATGCCAACATTTTTATGGCCGACTTAGAACAACGCTTCCTCAACTCTCGTCCCCTAATGCCCCTACTCTACTTGCACTACATTGATGACATCTTCATCATCTGGACCAGGGGTAGGCCACCTTTCAGAAGTGGTGTGCCGAGTCTTCATTTATTCACTTTAATTTAAGGTTTTACGTGCCGGTGATACATGTTAACATTTTTTAGAAGGTCTCTCTCTATAAGTCTATATTATATAACTAAACTATTGTTGTATGTAAAGTAAACAAGGTTTTCAAAATGTTTAAGAAGCTTCATTTAAAATTAAATTAAAATGCTGATCTTACGCCGCCAGCCTGCTCAGCCTGCTTCCAGCCTGGGGTTCTGTTCACCTAGGCCTGCAGTGGGCTGAGCGGGGCCTGTGGCTGGGATGCCGGCTGGCAAGGGGCTGGCAGCCAGGACCCCAGACCCGGGGGCGGTTCAGGGTCAGGGCAGAGGGTGCAGGGCAGAAGGCTGGGTGTGTGTGTGGGGGGGGGTTCAGTGGTCAGGATAGAGGGCAGTGGGGGGTTCAGGGCAGAAGGCCAGGGGTGTGGGGGGATTCAGGGATGCAGGGCAGAAGGCTGGCAGGTGTGGGGGTGCAGGGCAGAAGGCTGGGGGTGTGGGGGAGTTCAGGGGTAAGGGCAGAGGGCTAGGGGTGTGTGGGGGTACAGGGCAGAAGGCTGGGTGTTGGGGGGACTCGAGGTCAGGGCAGAGGGCTGGGGGGTGTGTGGAGGTGCAGGGCAGAAGGCTGGGTGTTGGGGGTGACTCGAGATCAGGGCAGAGGGCTAGGGGGTGCAGGGCAGAAGGCTGGGTGTTGGGGGCAACTCGAGGTCAGGGCAGAGAGCTGGGGGGTGCAGGGCAGAAGGCTGGGTGTTGGGGGCGACTCGAGGTCAGGGCAGAGGGCTGGGGGGTGCAGGGCAGAAGGCTGGGTGTTGGGGGGAGGTCAGGGCAGAGGGCTGTGTGTGTGTGAGGGTGCAGGGCAGAAGGCTGGGTGTTGGGGGGAGGTCAGGGCAGAGGGCTGGGGTGTGTGTGGAGGTGCAGGGCAGAAGGCTGGGTGTTGGGGGCGACTCGAGGTCAGGGCAGAGAGCTGGGGGGTGCAGGGCAGAAGGCTGGGTGTTGGGGGGAAGTCAGAGCAGAGGGCTGGATGTGTGTGGGGGTGCAGGGCAGAAGGCTGGGTGTTGGGGGGAGGTCAGGGCAGAGGGCTGGAGGTGCAGGGCAGAAGGCTGGGTGTTGGGGGGAGGTCAGGGCAGAGGGCTGGGGGTGTGGGGAGGTGCAGGGCAGAAGGCTGGGTGTTGGGGGGAGGTCAGGGCAGAGGGCTGGGGTGTGTGTGGAGGTGCAGGGCAGAAGGCTGGGTGTTGGGGGCGACTCGAGGTCAGGGCAGAGGGCTGGGGAGTGTATGGGGGGGTGCAGGGCAGAGGGCTGGGTGTTGGGGGGAGGTCAGGGCAGAGGGCTGGGGTGCTTGGCTCGTGGGGGTGCTCCCAGCCCCTTGCCCTGAGCGGCTCATGGCAGGGAGCTGGGAGGGATATGCCCTGTTCCACCTACTTCCCCCAGGCTCCGTCCCTACCTCTCTCTGCCTGCTCTATGGAGCAGCGAGCACGCTGCCGCTCGGCTCTGCTCCACTCCCCCTCCCCCTCACAAGGGCCATTGCCGGCAGGGAGAGGGAGAGGGAGGAGGAGGAGGGGCAGGAATGCACCATGCTATGGGAAGAAGCAGGGGAGGAGGGAAGCTTGGCTGCTGCAGGACCAAGCTTTTGCCTCCTGCCCCCGCAGGGGAGAGTGGTGGGCGGGGGGGGAGGGGCTGAGTGGGTCAGGGGGCTGGGACCCCCCCCCCACCGCTCTCCCCTGCGGAGGCAAGAGGCAGAAGCTTGGTCCTGCTGCAGTCAAGCTTCCCTCATCCCCCGCTTCTTCCCGCAGCGTGGTACTTTCCAGTCCCTCCGCCCCTCCTCCTCCTCCTCTCACTGGGCAGGCAGCGTGCCACTCAAAATCGGCTCGCATGCCGTGTTTGGCACGCATGCCGTAGGTTGCCGACCTCTGATCTGGACCGATGGGAAGGATGCCCTTGAGGAATTCCACGAGGATTTCAACAATTTCCACCCCACCATCAACCTGAGCCTGGATCAGTCCACGCAAGAGATCCACTTCCTAGACACTACAGTGCTAATAAGCGATGGTCACATAAACACCACCCTATACCGGAAATCTACTGACCGCTATACTTACCTACATGCCTCCAGCTTTCACCCAGACCACACCACATGATCCATTGTCTACAGCCAAGCTCTAAGATACAACCACATTTGCTCCAATCCCTCAGACAGAGACAAACACCTACAGGATCTATATCAAGTGTTCTTAAAACTACAATACCCACCTGGTGAAGTTAAGAAACAGATTGACAGAGCCAGAAGGGTACCCAGAAGTCACCTATTACAAGACAGGCCCAACAAAGAAAGTAACAGAATGCCACTAGCTGTCACCTACAGCCCCCAACTAAAACCTCTCCAGCGCATCATCAAGGATCTACAACCTATCCTGAAGGACGATCCCTTACTCTCACAGACCGTGAGAGACAGGCCAGTCCTCTCTTACAGACAGCCCCCCAACCTGAAGAAAATACTCACCAGCAACTACACAACACACAACAAAAACACTAACCCAGGAACCAAACCCTGCAACAAACCCAGGTGCCAACTCTGTCTGCATATCTATTCAAGGGACACCATTATAGGACCTAACCACATCAGCCACACCATCAGGGGCTCGTTCAGCTGCACATCTACCAATGTGATATATGCCATCCTGTGACAGCAATGCCCCTCGGCCATGTACATTAGCCAAACCGGACAGTCTCTACGCAAAAGAATAAATGGACACAAATCTGACATAAGCAATTACAACATTCAAAAACCAGTAGGAGAACACTTGAACCTCCCTAGTCACTCAATAACAGACTTAAAAGTGGCAATTCTTCAACCAAAAAATTTCAAAAACAGACTCCAACGTGAAACTGCAGAACTGGAATTAATTTGCAAACTGGACATCACCAAAATAGGCCTGAATAAAGACTGGGAGTGGATGAGTCATTACAAACCTAATTTTACCATACTAATTTCTATCTACTATTACTCATACCTTCTTGTCAGCTGTTTGAAATGGGCCACCCTCATTACCACTAGAAAAGTGATTTTTCCTCCCTTGGTATTCTACTGTTAATTGAATTGTCTCGTTAAACTGCCCCCCACCTGGTAAGGCAACTCCCATCTTTTCATGTACTATGTATAAATATACCTGCTACTGTATTTTCCACTCCATGCATCTGATGAAGTGGGTCCTAGCCCATGAAAGCTTATGCCCAAATAAATTTGTTAGTTTCTAAGGTGCCACAAGGACTCCTCATTGTTTTTACACTCTAGGAAGTTATTTTACTGTAATTTAAATTCGTTAAATTAATTTAGTTAAACCAGTGCACACATAGTGTGTAAATCTACAGATTCTCTGTTGAGTAACATATCCCTGCCAGACACACTCTTGGGCTGATTCTCCTTAAACTGGATTTACATTGCTGGAACTCCAGTGGCTTCACTGGAGAGCACACTTCAATGGATGGGGCATTCCAGTGAGAATGTGTGAGCGGTTTCTCCCCTTGGGGCACTTAGGAGCCCCCTTTGTGATAATGGCTCTCTCGACAACTCTCAATGGACTTGAAACCTGGGCAAGTAGAACCTGAAGAGAAGTTTACCTCCTTGTTTAAGATGTTGTGAGGTGAGGCATCACAAGACAACAGCCCATGTGGCAAAAACTCTCCTAAGATTTTCCACCCAGCTGGGTTCCCTGACTCTCACAATAATCCAAATGGATTTAATAAGATATTTCTCAAGAAGACATCATGCTATATCACAAACAGATAGAAAAAAGACAAGTGAAATAGGGGCTTCCTTAAACCTATCATCTATCCTTTCAGGCTTTAAAGCTGTGGTTTAAGTTAGAGCAGCTGATTTCAGAATCTGAGCTTCCATATAAGAAAGTTGCCTCAAGCCTTCATGGCTGCAAAGAAAAGCTTGAAGTGGTGACAGATGTCTGCCTGAATCTGCTGAGTCTGAGGACTGGTTTACATAGGGTGACCAGTCAGCAAGGGTGAGGAGAAAAATCGGGACATGGGGTGGGGGGGGGGTAATAGGCGCCTGTATAAGACAAAGCCCCAAATATCGGGACTGTCCCTATAAAATCAGGGCATCTTGGCACCCTAGGTCTACAGCAAAAACTTACATCGGCATGGCTGTCTTCTAGGGGTATGAAAAATCCACACACCTGAGAGACATAACTATGCTGACCTAACCCTGTTTTAGACAGTGCTAGGTCAAAGGAAGAATTATTTTGTCAACCTAGCTACCGCTTCTCAAAGAGGTGGATTACATATGCCAATGGAAGAACCCCTTCTCTCGGTGTAGTTAGTGTATACACTGAAGTGCTTCAATGGTACAGCTGCAGGACTGCAGCTGTAGCAGTTTAAGTGTAGGCATACTCTGAAACAATGCCTCTGAGAGGAGTGAATTGCTCCACTCATCACAATGGAGTGTTAACTCTAAGACCCACTGTTCTGGAGAGCCGCACCAACACCACCTGAACCTCAACATAGGAATCTATGTGTAGAGGGCCTAGGTACTTCAATCTCTTCATGTCTTTGCTAGGGTGAAGTTGAAAGGGGATCACACATGCCAAATCCTCTGCACAGGTGAGTAGGGGCTACCCTACCACCCCACACTCCCCCACAGCCCACTGGAAGACAGGGAATGGTAATCTACAGAAGGATGACGCCCAGTCTTGCCAAAAATGAGTGATGGTAGACCCCCCAGAAGACTGCTAGTGTGAGGGCTCCAGCATCTACCAACTCAACCAGGGCAAGAGGTGTAGCAAAGGAGTGGGGCCATGCCATGGGGACAAGCCAAAGAGGGCCCCCATTTGGGGCTGTATCTCTGGTTCTGGATTGTGCTGATTTGGGAGCTGCAATTCATTCATTGGGCAGCCCCTCACCCCCTACATCAAGCCGAGCTCAGCTCCAGGGGAAAATCTACCCCAACATGACCTGCCCCAAAGCACTTGAAAGAGCATGACTATTAATTGGGAACAGAGGAATTAGAGTGAATAAGCAAACATTAAAAGAGCTGATTGTGTTAATGGTGATGTATACAATCTAAATAAGGATAATAAGGTGATGTCACTGTACATTCACACAAAATAATTTATTGAAAGGTCCATCCAGAATTCAACTACAACTGTGGTCAGTTTATTATAATGCATTAGTTCCATTGTCCTCTGTTTCACTGTCATTTAGGGCCCAATCCAACTTCTACAGCACTAAATTGAAAGAGCCTTTTTGAGACTGACGGGAGTTAGGCCAAACCCTTCATTAGCTAAGTAATCGTTTTGAACATGCATAATGTCAGTCATTTATGAGCAGTAGTGTATAAGTTTATTGTGTGTTGTGTAAAGGAAAAGCAATTAATCATTTCTGTGAAACATACATGCAAGATGTCCAAATTATCTGAAGTTTGGCAACTTTCTTCTCCTAAAAATAGATGGAAGTTGTCTTCATTACTTGTTTTTTTATTGCTACATATGAAATGTCACTGATGCAAAGGTTATTTATTAGCTGAAAAACAAATGTTTGACAAGGCAATTGGAATTTCCACAGCAAAAAAGTAATCTTAACTAACTGTCAGGATCTCTTCCAAATGAAGCCTGAAGAAAAACATTTGCAAGCTGGAACATAAGACTGCACCTATTTCATTAGTTAGGGTTTGTTTTCTTTTTTCACAAAGGCAAGTCGCTATGGCCCTAATTTAAAAAGAACAATCATCTATGAATCACTAATAAGAAATACCTATTAGAGTGTTTTCACTTTAATTCCAAATTCCAAAACTGAAATCCACTGCAAACCCATCAGTAATGCCCATGGATGAGAATGGGAGTTATACATATGTATGAAGAGAAGAAATGATCAATGACAAATTATCTATCTGTTCCCATCCTGTAAGGTGCTGCATTCCTCTGACAAAGTACTGAATGGCCTCAGTTCCCCATGGACTGCTCCCATTTAAATAAACTGGAGCAGAAGCATGCCCGTTGGGAGCAAAGCACGCTCAATATTGGGCCCCACCTGAGAAACGTACATCTATTTACAAATGCAACATGGGGTCTCCCTCCCATAGATACAGAGCAGGTGGTTTATGAGGAGGGGAGTATTCTCCCAAGATATCTAACTGTAACCCCCACAAGGTTACATTAAAATCCTCCCCAGCTTTATCAATATTTGCTGAATACCCAGAATATTCAGATTAAGAAGGGAATTCAGCAAATTGTCAATTCAAAATTTACCATTTCCCCCTCCTTTTGGACCCAAAATGTTCCGGCTGCCATCTCCCTTGGCAGAAAATGGCCCTGCCAGGCTGAGTGATCCATAGGACTGAAATGCCCTAGAACCCCATTGTGCCATAACTCAGGAAACAAGCTCCAAGTGACCCTAAAGGAATTTCAAGGGGCGTTTCCACTGAGAACTGTTGTGATAATTGGGCCTAAAAATTTACCCTGATTGTAAGCTCAGCTGTAGAAAGTGAGGGTAAATTCATGAATTGTCACAATGACCTGTTGTATAAAATAGTTTAGGATGTAAGGAGGAGACAGAAAGACTGAACTAATTTAAACAGAAAAGGTTTTACTGATATCACTCAAGGACTATGTTAAGTTTATGACTGGTAAACAAGAGAAGCAGAAGATAGAAGTTAGGTGTGTCGGAAGTTAGGCCTATTGCTGGACAAAATAATAAGAGGATGGCCTATTCCCCCCAACACACCCTTTCTAGGTTCTTAGAAAGAAAAGACTTTTGGGAAAAATTAGCAGAAGCAGCAGCTGTCTGCAGTGAGCTTTATCATCATATCTGCAACCCCCATCATCTCTTGGGATTCCAGACCACCTTTGTCCTAATCCTGAGACATGTCCTGACCAGACTGGGCCAGAGAGAGGGACCCAAATGGCACTGACACCTCCAATGGCTTAAGATAAATCACAGCCACCACCTGGAATGTGGGACTTTATCACCCCCGTCCTCTGCCATGTGTGTCCTTTTCTTTTCCCAGCTTTTTAATTTTCTTTCCTGTCTCTCTCCTTTTGCCTTCTGTTTAATAAGAGACTGGCTTAGCTGGCCATATTTTGCAACCCTGTTGTGAGCCTTTGACCAGAAAGAGGCAACTAAAAGCAATGCCCTAACCAGCCCAATGCCGGTACAAGTTTGCCAGGTCTCAGAGTGGCTGGTAAGACCATGTGTTTCGCCAGCAGTGAGGTCACAAGTGAAAGTCAACACCAGAGACAGAAGCTCCATTTTCTACCTTTCTTTCCCTTTTTGTGTGTGTTTTGTCTTCTAAGTAACAGGATCAGACTTTAACAACAGCTACAATGACAGTTCCAGGCCATCTCAACTAACTTCTGCTCTTGTCCCCAAAAGGATAGCTATTACCATCTTTGATGCCATCTAAAAGGTTGTCAAACAACCTTTCATAAACTCTCTCCAGCTAAAGGGAAAGGGAACAAGGGATATTGTTAAAATGAAAGCCCTATTTAATACTTTACATTTCAAATGCTTTAATTGTTTTTCCTTCTTTTCTGTATCTTCAATAAAAAGTTAAAAGGACTTTTAATGATGTGTTTGCCATGGTACTAAGCACTCTGAGGTCTCTGTATAGCAAAATCCCAAACCTTGTTTAAAACTGTTTAATGTTTAAAACTGTGACTGGGTTATGACCCAGTGACCTTTGACTCTTGGGGTCTATATATTGCATCTAAATTAATACAACAGAACTCTTCAGTTTAGATGAATGAAACTCAAACTGGAGGGATTCACAGAACTTAGTCCTGAGACAAGCTCTCCGTACATGAAATTAGGTAAAGGTGCAGATGAATAATTCAAAGGGTACTGCAGAAATTAAACTACCCTAGTTATTTCCATGACTGATTTTCATTTTGCTCCAAATAAAGGGCTTAATTCTGCAAGACCTTACATGGTAAAGAGAAGGAAAAGTCCATCTGCTGAGCTACAGGACATGATGATCGACAGATACACAAGTAGCAACCACACGTGGCAGAGAAAGGCACATTAGGCTCGGGAAGGTGAGCTGACACCTCCACCAGCATCCCTTTCCCCATCGATGTGCCAGATCTGATAGGATGTATACTGAGGGATGGAAATTTGGCATGGCTTGTGCAGTGGTGCTGGCTATGTCTACCCTGGAGCTGGAAGGTATAATTTCCAACTGAGCTAGCATGCTAAAAATAGACATGGAGCTGCAACGGGAGAGGCAAGCTATCCCAAGGGCTCACCTAGGATCTCAGATGGGATTGTACTGGGACAGCTAACCTGTCCCACTTCTGGTGCCATTATGGCTACACTTCTAGTTTTAGTGGTATCACAGGGTTGCTGGCCCCTTAAAGGAGAGTGTGGGCCCCCTTACAAGTGACAAGCTAATTTAAGGGGAATGAGCCTATCTAAGCAGGTAGTTAATTGAATAATGAGCACCTGAGCCTGATAAAAGGCCATCAGGGCTCAGGTCCAGGGAGGTGCTCACAGAGAAGGAAGCTCTCCAAGACTACAGGCCTCAAGGAGGAAGGCTGTGCAACCCTGAGCCAAAGGGAAAGACTACAAACCAGAACTGAGAATCACACCCCCAAAGGAGAAGGGCTGTGCAATTCTGTGAGCCTGAGAGACTTTATTTCAAGTTTATTTTAATTTAATAAAGTAGAACCCAGCAGGGGAATGTTGTCTTACACCCTTTGGACTGGAGGAGTCCTTAAGGCGCCCAGAAAGAGGGGGAAATGAGGCAAGGAGTGTCTGCAGCTCCACACTGGATCAGCAGGGGGTACTACAGGGCAGGCATACCCTCTGACAATCAGAGCTAGGTATGTCTCCTGGAGCTGGAAATTACACCTCCAGCTCCAGTATAGAAATATCAGCGGAGTGAGCCTTCATCCATGCTATGGAAATAAGCATAACAGTAAAGTTCTGGAAAAAGCAGACAACCAGGGCTGCTCATCTCCATCTCCAGCCTCACTGAGTGATGTTTAGATTGGATCAAGCTAAGCAGGCAGCCACCCCTCTAGTAATATCTCCTTCCACCCAGTGCAAGATCCAGCCCAAAGCAACTTTGAAAAGGGACTTTTCCACACACCACCAAGCAGCAAGTGATATGCTTAGAGAATCCCCTTTTCCTTGAGTCTTTCCAGAAAACCTAAGTTATGGCCTGGAGTCTCATCTTTTGCCTTGGAGCCTGGATTAGTAGCCAAAAATTAGCAATACAATCTGCAGTTCTGAAAAATTGTACAGAAATGGCCTACATTCTGCTCATGAGACACCCAGGAGTGAGCTAATCAAAGGTTAAGCCATCTCTCATCATGGTACTACATATCAGGATACAGAGAATAAGAATGTTTACTTTTAGGCTCTACCAGTTCCTAACCCTTTATGAGTACACCTCTACCTCACTATAATGCTGTCCTCGGGAGCCAAAAAATCTTACTGTGTTATAGGTGAAACCGCGTTATATCGAACTTGCTTTGATCCGCTGGAGTGCACAGTCCCCTCTCCCTCCCCCCCCCGCCGGAGCGCTGCTTTACCGCGTTATATCCGAATTCGTGTTATCTCGGGTCGCGTTATATCGGGGTAGAGGTGTATTTTATCAACAGTTTAAGAAATAAATCTGTGTATTCTATTAGTAAAAGAAGCTTCCTTTTAATGACACAATATGCATAGCAACTGGGAAGTCTTTGGGATCCCGTGAGAGTAAAGGTTTGATATAAATGAAAAATGTTATTAAAATGGAGAAAAAATTGTATATCTGAAGTATATAGTATATAAAATTGTATATCATTATACCTCCTTGTGGATATTTGTCTTTATTGTTTCACTCAATTGATCCCATCCCTTTAAGAAACCCCATGGAGCCTGAGGTTTGTAAGGTAGATTTATTTCCCTCTTTTAGGGTTCCTTGACCTAAATTTCTATCAGCCAGTTCTCTTTAGTCTCAAAAGTCCAAAGTAAAAGGTCCCTTAAAAGGCTTACTACTACAGCAATGACCAAAAGAAAGGTCAGAGGATGATCTGTTCCAGGCAACACCCATGAAAAACTCAGCCTATAGCCAGAAATAACCTTTGTCTGCAAAAATAGCACTTTCTTCTGACCCAGTCACTTACAAGGTCCTGAATGGTTCTTTCAGGGGGAACTTCCTTTCTCCCCTCAGCTCTTCTGACAGCAACCCCCTTAATAATATCAGCAACTGCATCTGGCTAGTCTACTTCCACTCTCCCCTGAGGTCTGAATTAACCCCCTTCTCTGACTTCCTGAGGCACTGTTTCTGTTCATTCCACCCTATAACTATCCACTTCTTGAGTATTTTTAATGTTTATCTCTTCAATGAGTCCTGTTATTGGCTGGGATAAATATATTTCCCCTGAGCACCACTGAACGAATGATATTGTGATGTTCCTTAAATCTCCCAGAGCATTTTGGAAAACAGTGTATCTGTAAATATAAATGTATACCACCATTTGATTTGCTGTAAAATGAGATGTTCAGGAAATTGTTGCATTTTCAAGTGATTAAATCAATCAACAATATGATACAAGCCAAATATCTGCTATAGGCACTTTAGTTTGCTCCATTTGGTTGCAGAATCCCTTTCCCCCGTTCTCACTCACACACTGTACAGCTATCATCAAAGTTGATGCAGAGTTTCATTTTTTGTCTTCTGTAACTCTCCTGACTTAACTTCAGAATATAATCATCACTAGACTACAATGCTGTGATGTTATTGGCACACTGCCTGTTATGTTCAACAAATGGTATATCACGAAAAATCCCAGCTTTTAAGAAAGAAACTTGAGGCTTTTCTTCCTGCTGTTCAAGTTAATGCATTTAGCAGATGGCACTGTTAAAGACTCAATCTTTAATAAGATTAGACTGGATTATTGAATTTTAGAGAGAATTTTGCCTGATTATCACAGCCTTGTGATAACATTTCGTTAAATGTTTCTAGAGACATCGTTTATACTATATATAAATCAATCTTTAACATAATAACTGCACCCAGAATAAGGAAAGCTGACCCAACCAGAGCTTAGCTAGAAGGAATAATCAGGCCCAATAGAACTATACCAGTATAAAACTGGGGTAAATTTGAGTAGAAAAGACCCCTGACTTCAAAAGGACAACCTAGATGAATGAGGACTACTTATACACATGTTCAAATAGTGTAATTTATCCAAGCAATAAACACACACAGATGCTCTGCATCAATCTACTTTGTTAAAAAATTGTTTAAATAGTTGTGGATGACAAATAAATTTGAAGACGCCACAATCTGCTTGAGGAAATGCCACTGGCAGAAAACAGGCTGAATAAGTTATTCATGATAAACTATTTGCTCAGCTATAATAGCCAGCAAGTGACTCAACATATGCCATGGTGTGAAGACAGAAACCATACAGTTTGAAAATGCATGAGTTCTACAAGGTTACGTCTACACTACACGCCACTTTCAGTGGCATGTAGTGTATGTACCTGCATGGTCCCTCTAGCGGGGGTATAAATAGCAGTGTAGGCAGAGAGGCACAGCTTAGGAGATCAGAGTTCAGACATATCCGAAAGGTTCGGGTATTTATGTAAGTACATACCCTACCTGCTCTCTACTCACTGAAGCTGTGCCTCCCGGTCAACACAACAATTTTTAGCAGTGTAGTGTCCCATTGCCTCCCTGCTGCTGGACCCTTTCCCCACTGCAGGGAAAAACTCTCTCAGCAGGGGAAGGCTCCAGCAGCCGGGAGGTTGCGGGGAAAGGTTTCGCCAGCTCCCTTCTGCCGGAGACCTTCCCCACCGCAGGGAAAGGCTCCGGCACAAGAGGGGCAGTGAGGAAACGTGCTACCAGCTGCTGCAGGCATCTCCCACTGCAAGGAAAGACTCCAGCAGCAGGGAGGCAGGGAGGTAAAGCTGTCAGCCCTCTGCTGCCCGAGCCCTTCCCTGCTTCAGGGAAAGAGTCTGGCAGTGGGGACTGGAGGGCTGGTAGGGGGTGGGCAGAGAGTGAGGAAAGATTCTGGTAGCTCCCAGTTGCTGGAGCCTTTCCCTTCTGCAGGGGAAAAACTTCTGGCAGGGAGGAGGCAGCTGGGAAAGGCTGAGCCATTTCCAGCTGCCTCCCCCTGCCAGAATCTTTCTCACCCAGTGAAAGGCTCTGGCAGCAGGGAGCTGCTGACGCTTTCCCCCACTATCTCCTCCCACCAGAACCGTTCACTGCCACCTGTAGCTATGCTACAGCGTGGACACAGCCTGCTTTTCACTGCAACATATAGCTACATGTACACTACACACCACCAAAAGCAGTCTGTAGTGCAGAGCTAGCCTTGTAGATGAACCAGCTGGCTGTACAACACCACTACCTAGATAATCACTGATCCTGAGCACTCAACAGGGATCAACTTTGAACAGTTGACCAGAAGCAAAAGAAAACAAATTTATTTTCCATTAAACACATTTATGGATTTCTCTTGCATCTGTCAAAACTGAATTACTCTGTTTAAGAAAAAGAAATGAAATAAACCAGAGTTCAGAAAGCAGATCTAAGGTGGGATTCCCACCCCTGCTCCATTGCTCCAGCTCCTTTACAGCACATAAAAGGGTTGGAGTGGAGTAAAGGGTAACAGGATGGCTTGCCCCATTAAGGACTAAAAACCTAGTTAGGAAACAGGCACACCTGAGCAGAGATCAGGTGATTCCCCTATAAGAGAAGTAGGAAGCTACAGGAAGGGAGGATCCTTAGGGAGAGCAACCAGAGGAAACTGTGTCAGAGACTGCAGAAGAGCTCCAGTGAGCAGGAGACCCTTGACTATAGGTTAAGAGTTTGAGCCTAGAAGGCTGAGGGCCAGGAAGAGCAGACTCCATGGGTTAAGAATGAAAATACTGCAGCCAGGTGGGCCTAGGAGTGGTCTACCAAAGCAGCAAAGACCCCAGGCAGGAAGGTCTGGGAATAGGAAGAGAAACTTTTGTTTGTGTGGACTTTAATTTGGGACTTGGAGTTTTATTTAGAGTTTATATTATGCCAATATTTTAGGCCCTAGAAGAAGGAGCGTTATTGGACAAAAAGTCTGGGTGGAATTTATTTGAGGAGCCCCAAAAGGGAAACTAGGGAGAGGAGTCACTTGCAGGGCTGCTTTGAGGCCACGAGGGGGAGCCTGGGAGGAGGCCACTCACATTCACAGGCCCCTGAAGGCCCATCCCTAGTCAAGGGATGATTCCCTTGATGCAGGTACTGTGGAAAACATATGTAGAGCTGCCTCCCAAGAATCGTCTCTGTGTAGGGGGTGTACCACGTGTGGGGTGGGGACCAGGAAGAATATGTTGGGGCAGGGTCATTGCACAGAACACAGCAGAGATTGTTGGCAGTGCTGGACTCCCAGGACTACTTAAATTACCCTAGGGGGTCGCTCCAGCCCCAGGACTGACCGCGTGCAAATATGGCTTAAAGCTATGTAGCTCCCCCTCCCCTATCAGTGAGTTGTGTGCTGCACCTCTCAGGAGCACAGCACAAAAATCTCACCCACAATTCCTTTAGTTATATTTGCACATAACCTTTTCTTTTTTTTTTTTTTTGTTTTTTGTTTTTGTTAAATAGACTTTTTCACATCTTCTAGTCTTGTCCACCACACATCCCCTACCCTCTTTCCTGAGCTAGACTTGGTTAAGTCCAATATAACTGTATTGAATGGAAGTCAATGGAGCTACTACTCCTGATATATACCAGTGTAAATGAGGTTAGAATCTGTCTCTATAACTTCACCTACCAGAAAACAAGTAGTTGAAAAGAATGGTCAAGAGAGACGACTAGACAAGCAGCAGCCTATCTAATTTCTCCCCATTCTGCTTTTTTTATCTGGAAACATGGAGGTCAGGCCTCTAGTGCCAAGTCTATTCTTTCTCTTTTTTGCTTTCCAGCTTGGCCATCCAGAAGATATAAGAACACAAGATGTAAAGATGATAAATAAGTTTGAGAGACAGAGACAATATGAAGTTATTAGTTATCAGCAGTGGTTACTGGCAGCTATGGAATGAATTACTCATAAAGGACACCTTCCTTCCACTTGCTTATCAGGATCTGGACCCCAGTTCCATCAAGACACAGCATGAAGACTTGGAGAATGGAAGAAGAAAAGAATAGTTGGTCTACTGGAGGGCACTGAAAGGTCTTCACCAGTCTGTTTTCTTCCAATACTGGATCCTGCCTCGTACATCAAATCTCTCAGTCAAACAAGGCCCAAGACTCTTTGATTTCTCATCTGGCAGAATGGGAGAGTCTCTCCCTGAATAATCATATGGAGAAGCAGAAATAGCTCGCATCATGATCCGTCTCTTTTGACAGTTAAACAATCTCCCTCTTTCACAACATTTCAGCTGAAGGTCCTGGCATAGGTGTGAATAGAGTCTGATGTGCTCAGGCATGAAAGAAAGGGGAATTCAGTTCTACAAATGATAAACTGCCAAAGTCATGGGAGCATGCAATAGAATTCATGCTTATTTGCTTCCTCTGAAGTGTTCTGGTTTCATTTCTGAATCCAGCCACAGAGGAGAGGCGGTGTTACTTAGTAGATACACCACAAGACTGGGATTCAGGAGACCTGGATTCTATTCCTGGCTCTGTCACTGGCCTGCTGGGTGACCTTGGGCAAGTCACTTTCCCCTCTGCCTCAGTTTCCCCATCTATAAAATGCAGCTAATGAAACTGACCTCCTTTGTACTACACCTCTACCCTGATATAACGCTGTCCTTGGGAGCCAAAAAATCTTACCGCATGATAGGTGAAACCGTGTTATATTGAACTTGCTTTGATCCGCCGGAGCGCGCGGCTCCGCCCCCCCTACCCCCCAAGCGCTACTTTACCGCGTTATATCCGAATTCGTGTATATCGGGTCACGTTATATCAGGGTAGAGGTGTACTAAGAACAAATAGAATCTGTCTGAAGGATGTGGATCTATTTCAATCTACTTGAAGCATTCTTTCCCTCTATTTTGCTTTCTCTTGTCAGCCTTACAAACTAAGATTTAGGTTCTGCCTAATTCTTGTGTGGATGTGCAGCAAAGAGCCCTCCCCAATTCTGCACTGACCATGCAAGTGCTGGCTAAAATTGCTGTCCTCGCATCAGTGGAGCACAGGGACTGCTTCCTAGTTATTCTGTTGGGGCTGGGAGCAATGGGCAGTAGGTGGCTCTGCCCTGTGTCACTTGGGTGGGATGCTGCACCTGTAAAGAGATGTAACAGTTTGAACACTCCCCTCTGCACCAGAGAGCTCTATGAGGTGTTCTGCCATGGGATATCAACAGTGCTTCCCTTGAAGTACAGTTCCTCACCAAGGCTGTGCCTAGAAGGCACAATCTAGCCTTGCATGACCAAGTGTCCCTTTTGATAAAGGAATAATTCTAGGCTCATGTCATCTGAAGTTATTCTAAGATAAAAAGCCAAACTGCTGTGAAATGATAGTAGTTATGAGATTATTCCATATTTCTCTGCACACGCAGCATTATTTTGATAGCATCACTTCCTTGGACATGGGGTCCAAGGGCCATGTTTAATAATAAAAACCTTGTTGATAGGTTAGACACGTTCCGGTATTTTAACAAAGTTGAAAATGGTGCTCTGTTAGCTTTAACAGTGACAGCGCCTATATCAGGCTGGCTGAAGACAGATGGCCATTATGTTGAGCAGATTGCTAACGAGCAGGGAAAGCCATCCTATCTGTTGTGCTGACAGTGTTGGAGGAAAATAGACAAATTGGATTAGTTGCTGTTCAGTAGTCTTCTGTTTTGTTAGGAAAAGTGCATCTTTAATATCTACACATTGTATTTATACCAATAAAGGTGTTTTTAAGAGTACTTCTAATCTTTGCTCTCTGCAAATAAGATTCAACCCTTTTGATATTAAATAGGGAACTTTCAAGCATTACGGTTGAGATTTTCAAAGCAGTGCAGGAGATTTATCCACAATTATTCACCACTAATTGGCAGAAGCCTTTCTGGAACATGTGCTTTAGCCAAACACAAATTATGCTCTAGTCAAAGAAGTTATTAGGCTCAATACAGAGGTAAATAGGTGAAATTTGGAAGCATCATTCTATGTGTCTAGTTCCAGGATAGAAAGATCTGAAAGCCTCATGCCTCCCTATTGAGTGCTTTAATTATAAAATACAAGGTTACCTCTGACATTCTGTACACATGAATAAAGATCTATTCTACCAGGGCTGTACCTGCCTCATGAGCTAAGAAGGCTGAGCTATTGGCCAGTGACAATTATATAGGCACACGCATGGTTGTTCCACATATTAGTCTCTATAAATTAGATTGACTAGTCTCTTGCAGCTTATGGCAACAAATACTTCCCCTGTCCAACTTGACATTTTCAAGGTAATGTTGTAATATTATTTAACAGTTTAGGTCTTTCTGGATTTAGGAGTGGATGAACTGCTTCTTTGATTGACAGTTCTTTTTGCCCTATAATTTTCTGGGAGGTGGATTTTGCAACATTGTCAGTCTAGGTAACTGTAGGATTGAAGGAGAGGTTGCCTATGGTAAACACAGTTACTAGTAAGTCTTTTTCTCAAACAACTCACCCTTGTAACAAAACAAAAACCAAATTGTCACATGCTAAACACATTCTACAATAGAATTCTTCAGGTAGGAGCACAAAACCCAAAAGTGAAAGTCAGGGAAAAGCTAAAGAAATATCTCAAATGAACTGAAGATCCAAGTGTGGTACCCAAACTTCCCCCATTCAGCTTTAAAAATGCCCTGTGAAGGATATTTATTTTTAATTGGGTCTATACCCTCCTTCCTTATATTATTTAAAGGAGAAGATTTGAAAGTGTCCCCCCCACACTTAGAAATGCCAGGAATGTAAAATCTTGTTTTCCCTGGTTTTACTGGGGGGCATCTTAGCTGTTTCAGAGCATGTTCATGGTGCTGAAATTTTAATAATGCCCCAAAAGCCCATTAGTTATTGAAACTGAATGAGAGTTAAGAATCCCAAAACACAAAAATTCAAAACAAAAATTGACACAGGACTACAAAGCCCTTCCCCTCAATTGCTCAGCTTTCTCTCCCTTGAGTCTTTTAACGTTATCATTATCCAGCTTTTCAAGCAGCGTTTTCTAGAGCACACAAGACCTGAATTTCCAGCATAAAAAAATCCCCCTTTTAAAAACAAACAAAAATCCCATAGCTTTCAGGCCTTCTTTACCTAGAACAAATAAGCCAAAAAGGTCTCACAAACCCTCTTTTTTTTTCTTTGCAAGTCACCTTTAATTATCAAAATCGTGCAGCTAATAACACAAACTTTCAGGTCACTAACTTTGCTAGTTGTAATAATATAAGTTAAGGAAGACAAGCTAAGAAAAATAACTTTATAAAGAGTCAGTGAAACCTAAAGCATTAGCAAGTATTAGTGCGGTAGCTCAACAGTATACAACACCAAGGCTATACATTCCACGACACTGGGTATATTGCAAACGTTCAGAGATTTCTCAATCTTGACTCAGAGAAATAGTATGGTCTTGTATGTACTGATCCTAGAGGAAGGAGTGAATGGCATCAGATTAAAAGGATATTGTACATTTAGGCAGCATATGGTCCTGGAATGCTGCTCCAAGCTGGAAGGACTCCACTGAAAAAAAGCATGCAGTAGTGGCGTAATCTTGATAAATACCATTGGATGTCTGAAAACTATTCATTGTTAATAAAAATTCAAAACAAAATTAAAAAGGAAGAATCTGTATAACAAAGTGCGAATAAGGTCATGGAAAGACCTAAATCAAATCTGTGACTCAAAGAATGGAATCTTTTTGTATTCTCTCTGCTTTTTGTAATGAGGTCAAAAGCAATTAGGAACCTATATATGTAGTTCAGCAGCTATAAACAACTAGCAGCAAACACAACCAAGTCAGTCTCTTCCCTTATAACATGACATGGTTTTAATTAAGGAAGAATGTCAGCATGGAGCAGACCTATAAGCTCAGTAGGAATGAGTGCATTCAAATGTTGAGTGGGGAATAAGGGTTAAGCTTTTTGCTGTAAACTTCACATGTTTTATGTTAATGTAACTGTTTAAGCCCTTGCATTTCTGATGATGTCTCTTGACAGGAAAAGGAGTATTTGTTTTGTCTGACTTTATGTTCTCAGGAAAGCATTGCTAGAACTACACAAAAAACTGTCTATTCTTTATTGTGACCTCTGCCTTCCACAAGGAACAGTTTAGATGCATTTTCCAGAGAATGAAGGTATGAAATTCCCTCTCTTATGGAAAAATCTTACCTGGGTAATCATTCTTGTCTATGTCTGAGTCTCCTCTTAGAGTAAAGCCAAATCCCGCAGGCATGGACTGTGAGGCCCAGGCTCCATTAAGAACCTGCGAAGGGTTAGCATTTAACCCATTCCTGTGTCCATTGTAAATGAGCACTTTGCCTCTTCTGTCTTCTCCTGCGAATGGTGCACCGATTGCAATGTCTGCAATAGAGTAAAAAGAGTTGACAACGTTAAAACAAAGACAGAATTAACTCCAACAGGGAAAGTAGACCAGAGGGGCCTGTGTTGTGTGTTAACAAGAGCTGGGGCTTAATCAGTTTTTCTTTATTGCATAGATTCTATTTCAAGACAAATACATAAAAATGTTTAATAGTGCTTTAGTGTTTCAAACTTTCATGCCTATAGCTGTAATGAATTTATTTTCATATGAAAGGGCCTTCACATTGCAATAGATAGGCAACACACGTCTATTATTAATTGCACATTTTCCTTTGTCATGTTTTTACAGTAATCAACAAGATTTAACAAACTCAGACTGAAATAATGGCTAATGTTACATTCGTCTGTTTAAACTAAACATACACTGTGTGATGTTCCCTGTTTTCTCCATCACCTAATTAATTAGCAGCAGCTCTTTAAGAAGCTCTGCTTTGTGGTTTGTCCTTTTTCCAGCTTAAAAAAAAAATTCATTGACGACAAAAAAATACATTGTTGAACAGCCAACTTTACAGGATGCAGAAGGGAAAACAGGAATGAAGTGGAGTAACGGCATAAGATCAGTTTGGTTTGTATGTAAAACACCTTACCATGAAATGGGAAACATCCCCTTTGTTTTCATGACAAATAAAAATAAATATATAAAAATATATATAAATAGTTTAAAAAAAGCTTTTGAGGAGTATTTTGGAGAAGAGATAAATACAGAATAATAGACAGCCCCACAGGGAATGCAAAGCTGTAATTCACTCAAGGCACTCTCTGGATGTCATAAACCAGGAGAATAAGCTGGAGCAGTTCATGAAAGTAGCAGATCCCTGAAAGAGAATTTATTGTATTAACTGGTGTAGGGCCAGATGCTATTTAGAATTTATACTGGTTATGGATAACAAACCCTCCCTTGCTACTTTTCAGGTACAAAAAACAAAGAAACAGCCATGATGACTAAGTAGACTGTGTGAGTTTATCTGCTAAAAGACAATGACCAAGATTTTCAAAATGACAAGAGATTTTGGGTGCTTAGCTTAAGTTTCTTTGAGAGGGCTGAGCACCTGTCCACTGACAATCAGGCCCTTTAAAGTGTCTCGAGCTAGAACCCCAAATCACTAACCACTTTAAAAGCCTTGGTCAGTGGATGGAGAAAATAATGTCCGATGGACAGGATGAAAGACTTGAGGACAGATTTTTAAAGGTATTTAGGCACCTAAAAATGCAGCTAGGCACTTAGTGGAATTTGCAAATGCCCTAAGGTGCCCAGTTTCCACAAATTAATGGGAGTTAGGCAACTAGGCACTTTTGACAAGAGAGCCTCACAACTGCTTCAGCTGGGACTGTGAGCAAGATACTCTATCTCTTTGAACCTCAATCAGCTCATGTACACAACTGGGGAAGAAGCAGAACACCTCCTTTTAAACTGATGCTGTATTGAATCAAATACATTTATAAAAACATCATATTACATTTTAATCCATATTATTATGAGCTGAGTTAAAACCTCTTTAAGCCTGATGTGTGAATGAGTTCTCCATTTAAGCCAGTTGTAAGTGACAGTTAAGGAGAAATATCCAAAACAAAGCCTAATAGTGTCTATCCAGAAACTAGCACGAGGTGGGCCGAGGGCTTGACTGGATGGATGTGTGGGGTGAGGGAATTGACAGAAAAGAAGGGTTTGCCTACACTTAAAACATTAAAGCAGCAAAGCTGTGCCACTGCAGCTTCGTGGCTGTGGCGCTTCAGTGCAGACCAGGGATCGGCAATCTTTGGCACGTGGCCCGCCAGGTCTGGCGGGCTGGGCCGGTTTGTTTACCTGCTGCATCCACAACTTCGGCCGATTGCAGCTCCCACTGGCCGCGGTTTGCCACTTCAGTCCCATGGCGGCGGCGGGAAGTGGCAGCCAGCACATCCCTCGACCCGCGCCGCTTCCCACCGCCCCCATTGGCCTGGAGCGGCGAACCACTGCCAGTGGGAGCCACAATCGGCCGAACCTGTGGACGCGGCAGGTAAACAAACTGGCCTGGCCTCCCAGGGTGCTTACCCTGGCGGGCCACGTGCCAAAGGTTGCCGATCCCTGGTGTAGACACTACCTAGGCCGACGAGAGGGGTTCTTCCATCCGTGTGGGTAATCCACCTCTCCAAGAGGCAGTTGCTAGATCGATGGAAGAATTCTTCTGTCGACCTGGCACTGTCTATATGGGGACTTAGGTCAGCTTAACAGCGCCACTCAGGGATGTGGATTTTTCATGGCCCTTACTGACAAAGTGAAATCGTCCTAATTACCTGGGAGACCAGGCCTAAAAACAGACTGAGTCAGAGAGACAGCCTGAAGGAGCAGCTGAAAGCATGTGGCTGACCCTGGAAGAAACCTGGGGAGAGGTTTTTGGGTCAGGGGTGCTGGCGGAAAAGACTGCTCTTCAAGCTGTGAGCAAAAGAAGCTATTTCTTGTTATTTGATTCCCTCTGTATTCAGATACACAGGACTTTGTACATTCTTTGTAAATAAACAAAACTGCTTCAAAGAAATACCTATCACCATTTTCTGCTCCCAGCTGGAACACCCACAGGCATCCAAACTTTGACTAGCCGTTCGGGTCAAAAAGGGGCAATTCTGCTCTGAACAGTGGGATCTAGTTTCCAAGGAGAGAGATTGTGAGCTGGTATTCCTATTGAATCAAGTCGGAACAAAGAATGGAAGTGCTTGCAGAAATCAAAAGTGGCCAGTAGGATTTAAAACAAGAACTAAAACAAAAGCTGGAGGTTTTGCAGGAAGAGCTCAGAGATGATTGCAGACTGAGATGAGATCTCTATTGGAGCAGCAGCAACTACCAAGTGCCTGGACAGAATGGGGAAACCCATACAGGCTTGAAAGGTAAAGGAGATTGATCAGGTGATCAGCAACCTGACTGCCATTTGTGATGTGTTTTGGGATAACCCAGACCAATAAGGTTCTGTCACCACCTGCCCTGTAACCAGAGGTGCTCATATGCTATGCAGCTTTGGTTCAGACCCAACACAGTAGCATGCCCACAAGCACAAGGTCTCACCCTGGCTTCCACCAGCCGAGTTACTCCTTGCAAGGTGACCCCAACAGCCCTTCCAGTCTCAAGTCTCCCCAAGTCCATCCACCCGAGTTCTTAACTACCAGATTCTCGGCCTTTTTCTCTCTGGCTTGTCATCCCCGAAGGTGTGAAATGAGCCCCCCAGGCACTAGCTTCCTTTGAGGGACACACTCCACATAGATTGCACAACAGAGATAGGTTTGGGGTAAAAATAAACAAAAAGTTTATTTAATAGAAAAATCGCAGCTTGAAATATGAAATTGTAAGGGGAAACAAACACATACAAGTTACACAGAAAATAAACAAAGATGCAACTTTCAAATTAGATCACAGTCCCTTTTCTAATACAAGTCACCTATTGCCTTAGAACGATTTCTCATCATGCCCCCTGTCAGGGGATTCAGCGTTTCACAGACAGCTCCTGCTAAGTGACTGTCCCTCAGTTTCAGTTACTGAGAACCTTTCACTTCAAACCACTTCCATTTTTTCAGGGTTTTTTTCCTTCTGTCACTACAAAGATTCAAAGTGGGGATATCCTGTTGTCTTAATGTCTTCCCATTAACTTTCATGGCCCATTGTTGCCTTTTCCTGGGTTTACAATGGATTATTACTTGTTCCTCGTTTTGTGCCCCTCGCTCCTGCAAGGTGTATTTGACATTGTAGTACAGGTTATGAGCAGAGTTCTCTCTCTCTATCTTTATAACCACAGTCTGCAAACATATCTCATAATGACTATCAAGTTACAAGCTTTCATTAAAGACTTTACTGAACATATTTCTGTACACAGTAACATTGGATACAATCAGTTGATTCAATTGATTATTCTTTGGGGTTCAGATCCCCCTGTTTTCTCCTTGGGTTGTCTGGACCCTGATTGTCACACCATTAGCCATGGGTTTTTCCACAATATAGCAGAGAGCAAGCAAGCTTTAGCTAATCTGGAATTTGCCAACCAAGATGAACTGCAGCAAGGATTTATTGAACTAAAAATTCAGCTCCAGAAGGAAATCGAAGGGTCACTGACCACAGTGGAAGGCTGTTGAGACATTGAGCCAGCCAAAGGACTTGGGTAAGACCAGATATTTACAGCAGTTTTCTATCCTGTTCATAACTAGAGAGAGGTCGGGACCAGTGATGCAAAACCCCACTATCTTTGTGGGCAAAACTCCCTGGGAGGCTTATTTGTGTCAATTCAATATTCTAGCTCAGATGAATGGCTAGGAAGAGGGACAGAAAGGAGGTTTATTAGCAGCCAGCTTGGGTGGCCCAGCTCTGATGGTGCTGCAGAACTTATCCCCAAAAGAGACTGAGGTATCCAAACCTGATTCAAGACCTTGAGATGTGGTTTGGAGCTAGACACCAATGTGAGCTGACCAGGGCACAGCTAATGGGGGGAGGGATAGCTCAGTGGTTTGAGCATTAGCCTGCTAAACCCAATGTTGTGAGTTCCATCCTTGAGGGGGCCACTTAGGGATCTGGGGCAAAATCAGTACTTGGTCCTGCTAGTGAAGGCAGGGGGCTGGACTCAATGACCTTTCAAGGTCCCTTCCAGTTCTAGGAGATAGGATATCTCCATTAATTTAATTAAAAAAAATAATTTTAATTTAAGGGCTAGAAGGAGCAGGAAAGTAGAAACACCACCTGAACTGGCAGGGGACCTGTAGAGACACATGTTCCAGGTATATCCAGATACAACCGAGACCTTCCAGAATAGATAGTCTATAAATTGGTCCATTGCCAAACAGCTGGACATACACTTGCAGATCAAGATCAGTGAAAGGAGGCCAAAGATGCTCTGAGAGGCTGTGGGATTTGCTACAGAACTTAAATCTTTTCTTGCAGCAGTTCAGGAAGCAACTGCGATTCAGGATGATGGAAGCTGATCACCATAATCCCTGTAAATACAGCTTTGTGTCCAATATGTATGCTAGGAGGGAATCTAATCTGGTTCATGACCACACTGAATGACTGGAACAAATGACACATGTGGTTTGTAAAACAAGGGAAATTGGCAATAATGCAAAAATTAAAGAGAACAGTTCAGATAAATGCTCGTACTGTGACAAAACTGGTCATAAAAAGGATTGTTATACATTTAAGGCAGGCCAACACAGACTGTCACAAGTATCTAGTGAAAACTTCTCTCTCAATCTGGGAAATGGTGGGTCACCAAGCTGAAGGGGCAAAGCTTGGAGGAACAATGATCATCTCCACAGTTTTTGTTTAGATCTGGGCAGTTAAACAATAGTAACTGGAGTTTGGCTATTGAGTGTGTAATAGCATCGGTGATGTGTACAGGAATCATTGACACATGCTCAAACATTACAGTTATGAGACCAGACACACTAAAAAGGCCATGGAATAGGGAATCCAAAACTGAACAACCTAAATGGGATGATTTAGCTGATATTCTATGATTCTATGATCGGTCTCAAATGGAAATGGCACCTGTCCAAAACCTGGGAAGTTGGGTTTGAAGATGAGACCTCTGAAATTTGAGCTGGGTGGCTGAACTAGTGAATGAGCTAGTAATTGAAGTGGATTTCATTATGGCTAACAACTGTGTACTCAATAACAGGAAAGGTGTCTTACAAATTCAATCTGTGGAAATGACCTTTAAAAATATGGCCCAGGTGAGATAAATGGCTTATAGGCCTGCTCCCAGGTGCAGAAACCACCATAACAGCTATACGCTGTGGCAGCTTTCCAGCAAAGGGAAGCTGGAGAGTGGTTGAACCCTGTTATGAAATCAGGGTCTTGGGGCAATCTTAGCTGTCAAAGCTATCGTGGCTCTGAAATAAGAACTGATCCCTGTTCATTTGCTGAATGTTTCCGACAAGTGGCAAATAGTTAAAAAAGGCGAGGTGGGGGGGCGGGAAGGGACACTGCAGCTGCAAAATGTGAATTGGTGGATCTGGTTAATGCTGGTATTGAAGAAAACTACAAGGTAGAAGAGGGAGAAGGTGAGCTTCCAGAATTTCTATTAGACCTCTTGCAGCACTGTGTTGTACACTGGGGAAACAGCAGAACAATCCAAGAGACTTTCTGATTAGGAATCAGGAGCTGTTCTCCTAGTCCAACAGAGTCATAGGTTGTACTGCACTGGTGCAGCACAAAATTGATGGTGGGCAGGGGAGGAATCTGACCCTCACTGTTACCAGGAACAGAAAGGGAAGAGGCACAACAGACCATCAAGGAAATGTATCAGGAAGATATTATTGAGCCTTCAACCAATCCTTAGGCCTCCCCCATAGCTCTGGTTAAGAAAAAAGATGGCAACACAAGATTCTGTCTGGAGTATAGAAAACTAAATGAAGTCACTTGAAAAGGATTCTTATCTATTACCATGAACAGATGATACCCTAGATGCTGTAGCACATTGTCTGGTTTTCTACACTGGATCTTAATAGTTGTTATTGGCAAGTGGAAGTGGATGCAAGAGACAAGGGAAAACTGCTTTCGCAGCAGGACAATGTTTGTGGCCATTTAAAGTGTTGATTTTGAATTGTGTTTGCCACCTTAGAGAGGATAACGGGAGGGTATTACATGACATGCCCCTCTCGGCCTGTCTATTTTAATCTGGTGCATGCTAAAACATTTGAACAGGAACTAAAACATTTTAAAATGGTCTGTGATAAGATGAAGGCAGCCAATTTGAAACCAAACCCAAAGAAACGTGAGTTGTTTCAAAAAGAGGTAATCCACCTTGGGTATACAATTAGCGAGGAGGAAATTTCCACTGACAAAAAGAAAATTGAGGCTGTACAGAGCTGGCCAACTTCCCAAACACTCACAGATGTGCAGAGTTTTATAAGGCTCTGTTCCTATTACAGAAGGTTCATTTGTGGGTTTGCCATTATTGCAAAACCACGGCATAGGTTGGGTGAGAAAGGGAAACCATTTCAATGGTTCGCAG
Source organism: Chrysemys picta bellii (assembly GCF_011386835.1). Lineage (NCBI taxonomy): Eukaryota > Metazoa > Chordata > Testudines > Emydidae > Chrysemys > Chrysemys picta. The sequence continues at coordinate 43,089,161 of NC_088792.1, read as the reverse complement.
AGTATAATGTGGCATAAGGCTCTAATAACTGCTCCTTTCTTGGCCTATCCGTGTTTCGAAACCCCTTTCATACTGGACACAGATGCTATTGCTCATGCTCTGAGGGAAGTATCGACAAAAGAACACAAGGGAATTGAGAGGGTGGTAGCTTATTATAGCAAAAGTCTAAGTTTTCCTGAGACAAATTATTGCACCATCTGAAAGGAACTCCTAGGAGTGGTTAAATCTATACAATATTTTCATTACTATTTGTATGGGAGGAAGTATATGGTCAGGGCAGACCATGCTTCCCTCCAATGGCTCTTTAGATTCAGAAGTCCCGAGGGACAGCTACCACCTTGCCATAGCAGAGCTATGATTTCACAATTACACACAGGCCTGGCCATAAGCATGGCAGTGTCGATGCCTTGTCCGCAAACAATGCCTTAAGCAGGACAGCAAGGAATTAGTTGCTCCAGGGGAGTGTGCCTTCCTTCCTCTAATTCGCATTAGTGCTCATGTTCTTGGTTCATCCTTGAACAAGGGGGGTGGGGCTGCAAGAATGGACCCTAGAGCAACTAGAATCTTCCCAACGAGAGGATCCTGATTTCAGGATAGTGTGTGACTGGAAAATCAAATGGCAAACACAGCCACCCTGGAACGTAATGTCACCTCACAACACCACAGTAATAGCTTCCTGGTCACAATGGGAAAGCTTGGAATTTAAAGTTGAAATATTGTATAGGAAATGGGAGAAACCGGGGGGGATGGGTACAGGTACCAGCCGACTGTACCAGATACACTCTGTAGTTGATAGAGGGAATCAAGCAGTTGAACTTTGTAAAATGAGACAGAGGCTGGCAAGTAATAGTTGCCGGTAGCTATGGACTACTTCACAAAATAGCCTATGGCTTTCCGAGCAGAAATCAATAGGCTGTGGCAGTAATAGGGTTCTAGTGAATGATTTCTTCACCAGATTTGGAGTCCCATATGAGTTATGCACAGATCAAGGGAGAATTTTTGAATCCAAAGTGTTTCAACAGATTTGTGAGATTCTAGGCATACACAAAACTCTCACCCACCACAGCACACCCACAATCTGAAGGGATGGTGGAAAAGTTCAATAGGACTTTGGGCGGTCATTTGGCTACCTTTGTTGAACAGCACCAAAGGGGCTGGGAGTAGCATATCCCATTCCTTTTGATGGCTTATAGAACAGTAGTCAGTGAGAGTGCAAAGTCTACCCCATGTCTGGGCATGAGCTGAGTGTCGCAACAAACCTCTTGTAGAGAGTTCCTGAAGAGGAACAAAATCGACTGGGTTAAAAAGGGGAAACAATATTAAAGTGTTAATGTACATTCAGCGTTAGCATTGATGTCAATGGAACTATTCATTTAAATCTAACAGGATATGGCCCTTAATTTCCTCTTTGTTAGGATTAGTCAATGTGTCAGGAATTCAGCTGGCTCTGGGCATGGTTGCCTAGCAACCCAATGAGCTTGTCTGGGCCCAATAAACCCTCATTAAGTGACTGTGCTCCCTGATGGGGCAGAAGGGTCAACAGGTCACTATTTAAGTACCAACAGCAGCACAGTGGCAGCTCAATGCATTCTATGCCCAAAGCGGTGCCTGACCCCCTTGCTCCACCCCATGCCTGCTCTGCTCCAGGCCTACTCTGCTTCCGGCCTCTGAACCTGCTCTGCTCTAGGATCTGCTTCAGGCCTGCTCTGCTCCAGGCCTACTCACTGCCTGCCTCTGAACCCCCTGATTTATAACCCCTGATTCTCATCACAGGCTTGTCTCTTGACCACGACTCTGGCTCTGCCCTTTGATTCTGCTCTGACCACTAGGCCAGACTCCTACTCCAATCACTAGGTCACAGAGAGATTCTCATCACTTTCAATAGCACATTTACATGTTAAAAGTGGAAGGGTTGCAGAAAAACAAACATGTATATTGTTTTATTTGTTTTTTTTCCCAAGCATTTTCTAACTTCTGTAGTTCTCTTTAAGAAGTTGGAAGAAAGCCATCTTCAGACCTGAAGTACCATCATATTCAGTATGCAGGCAATTTGCTTGCAACATATAATATATAACATATAATATATAAATTAAGTACCATTATATCCATCCTGGTTGAGATCTCCAAGATGCGCGATGGCACTGCCGAATCTACCAAATACTTCAGTGCCCGACAGTATCTGTGCGTCTCGGAAGTAGAAAGCACTTTCCTGCAAGTACAGGTAAACTTGCCCTACTTCCTTAGGTTTACTCTCAAATTCACGCTCCATGAAGAGGGGCGCACCAACTAGGATGTCATCTAAACTAGAGGAATAAAAACAAAACCAAATGTCAATGGGAAATTCAGCCAAATGACATGATTCTGGAAGAAGTGAGAAAGCAGCAGAAATAGCCTCACAATATGTGATTCAGAGATATAAACCAATAATATCAAATGGGTACGTGGGGCCTGATTCAAAGCCTGCTGAAGTTAATAGGAAAACTCACATTGACTTCAGTGAGACAAAATGGGTGAGAGGAGAAAGAATATCTATTGAACAAACTTCTTTTGGTGAGAGAGACAAGCTTTCAAGCAACATTGAATTCAGTGGCAGGCTCAACGGCATGGAAATCCTCTGTTACTGTGAAACACTATTATAACTTGACTGTAATATATTTAATTTTGGCAATGGTATTTCTTTGTCATGCCAATAAACTTTACTTAATTGAGAGCAGAGCTTTTTCTACCTTGAGCCTGAAATGATCTCTGAAAATCCTTCCCAGCAAGGAACCAACACAATGAGAGAGACACAACAAATTCTAATATGTCTTAACTCTTATGTAAAAAGCATATAAAATTTAGGAGGAGTTAAACCAACAGGGCTCTATAGAAATGTAATATGGCTTTATAGTTAATATTCTAAATCATATAGAATATAACAGAGAATGAGATCTTTTCTATGCTTTTAACCATCATATAGAAGTGAAATTTTATAAGTTGCTTCAAAACACCTATAGAAATATTATTTTCTATAAATTCAATAGAACTTCTCCATGAGGAAAACTGTAATTTAAAATGTAAAGTTACATTTATTTAGTTCTTCCATTGTTTTAAATATTAGATACCATCCTATGCTACACATATCCTGAAAAGGAAGGAAGCAGATGCTGAATGAACAAACAAATATTAAAGCTGTTGGGTTTTTTCCCCCCACTAAAAAACCCCAAATCTTTCTCTTTTTATGAACGATGCTAGTGGTTTGGACAGCATGTTAGTTGAAATTGCTGATTGCCACAAAAAGAGAACATGCTGTTTGTGTCCCGTGAATGCTATATTTTACCAACTGTTTTACAATTATTTAGCATACACTATATATTACACAGTAGCTCTATCATCCTCCTAGATTCATTATTGTTATTATTTTATTACAGTACAGTATAGAGACCCCCATTGAGATCGGGACTCAGCTGTGTTAAGCGCAGTATGAATCAGTTAGTAAGATGGTCTGTGCTCCAAAATCTTACAATCTAACCAGAGAAGAGAGAAAAAGGAAAGGGGAAGAGAAAGGAGGCATTATTATCCCCATTTTACACAGAGGAACTGAGGCACAGAGAGAATAAGAGACAGATTTTTAAAGGGTCAGATAGGCACCTAGTGGGATTTTCAAAAGCAGTTACGTGTCTAACTCTCAATGGGAGTTGAGCACCTCGGCACTTCTGAAAATCTCACTAGGTGCATATGAGTATCTGTAGACGCATAAACATCTTTAAAAAGGTGAGCCTCAATGACTTGCCTAAGGGCATACTGAAAGACCATGGCAGCGTCAGAAATTGAAGCCATATCTTCTGAGTCTCAGTCTAGTGCCTTCACTGCAGGACCAATCCTTTGTAAATTAGTGTTGTAAGTGACAAGGTGAATTTTCATTACATGATGTCTTGTGGCTCTGCCTCTTGCCCTGCCCCTGGGGTGACTCGTGCCCTAGGGCCAATAAAAGGAGCAGTCCTTGTACTTGAAGGATAGATCCATCAATAGCTATTAGCCAGGATGGGCAGGGACAGTGTCCCTAGCCTCTGTTTGCCAGAAGCTGAGAATGGATGACAGGGGATGGATCACTTGATGATTACCTGTTCTGTTCATTCCCTCTGGGGCACCTGGCATTGGCCACTGTTGGAAGACAGGATACTGGGCTAGATGGACCTTTGGTCGGACCTTTGGTCTGACCCAGTATGGTCGTTCTCATGTGCTTACTCCCCTGAGCAAAAGAACTGCTGTTGTATCTGGCATTGCATAGGGATCACAAGTGAAAAGCATGCAAACTGAGCCTTCCCCATACACACCCACCAGTGCTAGGGCCAAATACAATCTGATCCTTAGAAATCTGGTTGGAGGGGGATGGCGAACCCTTCAAAGGGAGAGCCAAGAACTATGTGTTGTAAACAAATATAGTCACCTAGGTTACTATTAACAACTTAGATTACTTACTTGATTTTAAATGTTCAGAGCAAGCTTTTGGCACAAGCTTGCAGCCCGGGGGGAGAGGGGGAAGGGGAGGACGGACGGGGACAGGGTGCTAACGTGGCTTTAAACTTTAAACCATCTTTATACTCTCCTAATTCTGGGCTGCCTATGGGCATCCACCTAAGCTACAACACCCAGCCCCTAAATGCCTATGGGTAAGAGCACTGCCTGACCTCCCCATAGTGCTCAGCTTCCCCACCTTCATGCACCCAAGACACCTCCTATATTAGGGCTTGCAGTGGGGCCCTTTTAGTGCAAGGTAAGCTCCCTTTTGCAAAGCCTGTTCCAGTGGGAATTCTTCCCTGACCAAACCCAAGGCTCTAATGTCTCTTTATGCATTACCATAGCAATGTACAAGGGCTTCAGCAGAAGGGAGAATTCTGCCTCCCCAACCCCTCCAACTTACTTGTCACTCTCCATAATCCTCATTTACTTGTTTGCATTTCTCTCAATGTGGATAATAAAAAGCAATAAATCAGTCTGACTTTTGGTTTATAGCTAATTTTACTTTCCAGGTTCTAGTACCTCAATGTTTCAGTTTCAAGCACTGCAGAGGAATTGTTTGGTTGGTTATCAACACCTGTGTGCTTGGCTTTTTTAATTGCGGACTTATTTCAGTTGCTCTAAGGTTTTGTAAAGGTTTATATTTACAAAATGTGAATCTGAGCCAAACTAAAGTTGACACCATCCCTTTTAAAAGGCAGCAGGAGTAAAAATAAGACTGAAAGCCCCCAAATGGTAATGTATAACCATAACTGTAGTTCAGTCTATGGGGCTATTTTAATAAGTTTCATTAGATTCATTTCACTACTGCACCATGATGTTGTAGTTACCATAAATCAATATATTTATGTTTGTTCCAGCACATAAATGTGACTAGCCAGTATTGCTTCCTTTCTAATAAAACAACATTAAAAAGCACAAGCTGACCACCTGCTGGAATTTTATGCAATTCTTTTGTATCCTGCTGAGTAATAAACAGCAGGAGTATGGGAAGTGTCAATAGGTTAAAGTGTAACTATGTGGAGCTTTGCTATAGTATAAATAAAAGACTGGTAAACATTTTATTCCACTGTTTTTATTGGATATATGGTTTCAACCTAAAAAGAAAATTTTCTTTCATCTCCTTGCTAAGAATTTGTCTATAAATTTATTACAAAATGGAAGTTTCTAGTTTCAATAACTGATTTCTTTGTCAAGTATCGGGGGTAGCCGTGTTAGTCTGTGTATCCACAAAAACAACAAGGAGTCCGGTGGCACTTTAAAGACTAACAGATTTATTTGGGCATAAGCTTTCATGGATTTTTTACCCATGAAAGCTTACGCCCAAATAAATATGTTAGTCTTTAAGGTGCCACCAGACTCCGGTGGACACAACTCTACGAAGGCAATAACCAAGATTTTCTTGATCCTGTTTGTGTCCCTAAAACACTTGCAGACTTTACATCAAGAATAGCCCTGGAACATTTAGCTGAACTGCTCAGGCTAAAGTTGATCAGAGCTGCCTTCTAAATTATTATGAAAAATAAAAAGATCTAATCTCAGAACTTACTCAAGTAAAAGCATTGTCCCTATTTATCTTTTCAGCCTGATAAAGAATCAGGTTTCTGATACTGGTCAGACACCCTGCTTCTAATTTCTCCACCATCCCTAGCTATAACAACTTTTCCATGCATATCTTTTCCCTCAACCAATTTTTGTCAGACTTAGTCTCATCTTCTGAGTTATATTTCTAGTTAATATACATGCTGTCAATTACTGGACTGCAGTCAGGCACATTTGTCAAGTGAAGCTTCTTTGTGTTTTGTTTTCAGTGGGATGTTTAGATCTCAGAGAGAGTCATTAGATTTCCTTTCAGATACAGGATGGGAGACCACACAAGCCTCCAAAGTTGTTTGCTGATATTATTGTCATACAACTATGGAGTTAAAGGAACACAGAACATTTTTAAAAGATCTTAAGAGATCTTGCAAGTGACTAGCAGATTCCCAAGAAATAACCGGTTCATGAATTCGTTGGCTCAGTGAGAGATGAAGCTAGCCACAATCAACTTCTATAAAGCTCTTATGATACTAGCACAGTGTTTCTTAACATTTTCAGGTTGGTGACCCCTTATTCAAAAAAAAAAAATTTGTCCTGACCCCCTTACATTTACTATAAAAGTAAAAGTTAAAAAATGTATACTCCAATTACTACTGCAAATTCTACAGGTGACCTCACAAAATTTGAAGGTTTTGGCTATCCTGAAGTTATTCTGGACATTTTATTTTCTTTAGAATTATAATAAAATGTTCAATGCTTCACAGCCCTCCCCATTGCCTTGTGTAACCCCCTGGGGGGCTGGGGAGGATCTCAATTAACCAGTTGGGAAACACCAATTTAGCATACAGCAAATACTTCATACATTATGGTTTTAAGCTACAAACAAATACAAGAAGAGAAAGTGTCCCATAAGAAGTGTACAACTCTTTGGGATATTTTGCAGTAGGTGAATAGCCACACAGTTATAATTATAAGCCTGAAATAACATTGGGAGGAAATTCCAAGGCTCAAAGTATTAGTGATCTTATCTCAGTGATAAAGAGCTAATGTTAACATTCATTCACTAAAGCCCTGATCCTGCCAACTACTTTGAGTATGTCTACATGGAGATAAAAAACCTGTGGCTGGCCGGGGTCAGCAGACTCAGGCTTGTGGGGCTCAGGCTGTGGGGCTAAAAATTTCTGTGTAGACATTTTGGCTTCAGCTGGAGCCCGAGGTCTGGGACCCTCCACTCTTGCAGGGTCCCAGAGCTCAGGGTCCAACCTGAGCTTGAACATCTACACAGCAATTTTTAGCCCTGCAAGCCCAAGTTAGCTGACCTGGGCCAGCCGTGCCATGGGGCTTTTATCCCTGTGTAGGCATACCCTAAGACTATTCACAATTTTAGGTCTTGTTGACACCTAAAACTTAGGACAACCCAGCTACATCACTCCTAAAATAGGTAGTTAAGCCCGTGTAGATGTTGCTAGATTGACAGAAGAATTCTTCCATCAACTGCCTCTTGATGGGGTGGATTTACTACAGTTACAGAAAAAACCCTTCCATCATTGTTGCAAATGTCTACACTATGGTGGCGTAGCTGCAGCACCAAAGCTGTGCTGCTGTTGCACTTGTAGTGCAGACATACATGAAAGTTAATGGTGCTTAAGTGCTCTATGAATCAGGGCTTAAAAGCCAGATAGTGTCATTAAGGCATAACCCTGAGTAATGGGAACTCTAAAAGGCATTGATCCTTACGCAGGCACAATACCTCTTGGAACTATTGTAGAGCATGGCCACTTTCAAACCTCAAAAGATGATGCAGTATGCATGGACCTCCATGACCAACCAGCTGAGCTCCTTTTGGACAGGCTAGCAACCTTAAGAAGCCCTTGCTGCAATGGGAGATGGACAGGGGTATAAGAGAAATTGAAAAAGAAAGGCTCTGCTTTTCCATAGAGGCAGATTGAACCATTCTACTTTTGGCTCTTACCCACCTCTTTCCAAAGGCAGCCAACAACACTACTCCTTGCCTCTTTCAATATTAGGAAATTGAACAGAATTGGATGTTCTAACTCTGCCCTTATTGTTCCAAACAATCTTCTCAGTTGTCAATAAGAAAAACTCCACTAAAACTTCTTCTGCAAAGGCCATTAGACCAAGTTTTAAAAAAGGAAAAGTGAATTCATAAAGTTGAGACCCAAACTGGATAATTAGAGCTAGAAAAGCACAGAAGAGCTGTACAGAAGTCTAAGAAACATTTTCCAACTGAGAGCATTAGAAAAACAGAGTTTATTAACAGATATATTTATTTTGGCTTTTCCATATAAAGGGATCATGATGGCTTTTGGAGATGTAGTGTGAACATTATTTACTAAGGCCAGGATTTTCAAAAGGGACTAAAGAAGGAGTTAGGCAATCAATTCCTATTGGATTTCAATGAGATTGGGGTGCATTGTATAACCTACCCGTCACTGTTAACATCCGACACAGCGACAGTGTACCCAAAGTAAGACGCCATCTGTAAATAAAAAACAACACGCACATTTTCATATCTCATATTCATTAAAAGATTGTTTTTCCTGACAAACCTCTGCACCTTTATGAAAATTTATTTCAAAGGGTAGAAAATATTACTTAACAAATTGTTAGAACTATAATATTTTAGATGCAATTATATTCCTCTGAAGGATAGTATATTATTACTTAGATCTTTGACATTACCTGTTCACCAGTGAAATTCTGAATAAAGGTCAAGTCTGTAGAATTAATAATTGAAACCTGGCAATAGAAAAAAATATAAAAGATTCCAGTCACACCATAACAAGTTATACTGTAATGTAACTACAGGTATATTTAGAAAAGTTAAAGGATGTTCCAGTGGTTACAGCACTAACATAGGACCTAAAAGTCCTTAGTTCAGTTCTCTACTTCACCACAGATTTTTCTGTGGGACCTTGAGCAAGTCATTTAGATTTTCTATGCCTCAGTTCCCCATTTGTACAATGGAGAGCATAGTACTTCCCTGCCTGGCAGTGGTGCTGTAAGGAACCATATGTTAAAAACAGCGAGGTGCTCAAATACTACAATATCCGGGGGAAGCATATATGTACTATAGATAGGGTGCTATTTTTTTGAGCAGTGAGTTCCAATATGAGGTTGGAATCTGGCAATATGATGTTAGAATCTGGAATCAGTTTAGGGTATGCAAGGACTACAGTCAGGTCTGTAGCTGGGAACTGTCAATTTCCCAAGCAGATTGTTCCTGGAACCTGGCTTTTGTTGTATTTGGAGATAAGCATTGTTTCACAATCTGCACTGCTCTCTCTTCTCTTCAGAATTTATACCATGATTTTTCATATCTGACAGTTTCATAACACATGCATAAAGCATTGAACTGAAAACCAGATCTGAACATCCCTGAGCTACACAGACTTGGATCTTTCTTCATCATGGGAACAATCAGAACAGCACATCAAACACCCATGGACTTGGGGTGAATTTGGATTTGAGTCTGCAGCTACGGAAATACTGGCACAAGAGTTCAAAGCAATCTTGTAATCGTCTACAGAACATACAGACTTCAAAAATAAATAAAAGCCTGAGCTTTAAAGTTCAATTCAGGAAAGCAGTTAAGCACATGCTTAAGTGCTTTGCTGAATCAGGGTCTAAGTCCATAGGAGTTTTGCCTGGATAAGGAATGCAGGTACAATGTGGCATAAAAACATGATATAGCCTTTCCTCCTCAAAATAGCATAGCTCATGCATTTTTACTACTAATCAGATCAAATGTGGGTACAATACATACATAGCCAAAGTTCTGTGCTCCCCTTGGCACTCCAGCAACCAACTCTGAAAAGATAAATAATTAATTAGTGAATACATTATTTTAGCTGATTGGAGCACCGTCACTTAAATTCTGCGACCATACAGCCCCTATTATTTGAGAGTATGCTGCCTATTAGCTGTATCAAAGACCTCTGTAACTGATGTTAGATTTTTAAATTTATATAATGTGCCTATCAGCTTCTCTAGATATATGCTCAGAGCTCAGCGAATATCAGCTAGACAGGGTCAGGCCTGGTCAATATTTGGCTAAGACCTCTACTGAACACTGGAGGAAGTGGTGTTGCTAATTCAGTAGGTGGTGCTGTCTGCTGTTCTGAGTCAGTCCTTAACCATACTATTAGGGAACTGTTAGTCTCTAAGGTGCCACAAGTACTCCTGTTCTTTTTATTAGAGAAGGCATAGGTCAGATATACCATAAAACCAAGGTCTTCACCATTTGAGACCAATTAAGATCCGAAGTCACAAGGGGAGCAACATGAACCTCAGAGTTGAAGCCTAATTCTAATTTGGGTAATGAGATTGTGCCTCGCTACAAAATATTTTCTCTGTAATTGCAGTTGAAAATTCTTCCTCACTGATTCTCCTAAACTTGTAGGTCTTGTTGCTGTCCTCTGTTACATTGCTGATCCATTTTATCCTAGAGGCAGCCGAGTTTTATGTTGGTGAAGAATCTATTATAGAAATGTAGCTGGTAAATAATTGTATTAAACTTGTAATGTGTGTGTAATCTTCTGGATGAAATTGTCACCTACATGCAAATTGTTATAAAGACACCCCACTGTAGAATGTATTTGATCCAAGAAAGAGCCTTCACTTCTAGAGAAGCTCATGCATTATTCTCTTTCAGGCATTTTTGTTCATGTGCCTTTAAGCCTTTCCTTATTCAAGGGATCAGTTCCTTATTTCATTTGCCTGTATAATGTTTTCTCTCTTTCTAAATATAGATTTTTAATATTAAAAGTTCAACCCTGACCAGCTCTGCTCTGAAATGCAAGATTGAGGGAGAGGAGAGAGTATAGGGATCCTCTTCCCACTACACAAGCAGTAACTCAAGAACAGAATAGAACACATTGCATTAGGAGGAGGGACAGTTAACAAACTGTCCCATGCAGGGCCGGCTCTAGGCACCAGCTAAGGAAGCAGGTGCCTGGGGCGGAAAATCTGAAGGGGCAGCACTCCGTCTGTTCTTGGGGCGGCACTCTGACTTTTTTTTTTTCCCCCTTCTTCGGCGGCACTTCGGCAGTAGCTTTTTCTTTTTTTCTCCTTCGGCAGCAGTTCGGAGGCAGCTTTTTCATTTTTTCTTCTTCGGCGGCACTGCTGCTGCCGCTTTTTTCTTTTTCTGTGCTTCTCCGCTTGGGGCGGCAAAAAAGGTAGAGCCGGCCCTGGTCCCATGCACCATGTCCTCAAGGGACATGGTCTGTAGCATTTAGGAAACCTCCAGGATCCCAAGTGAATAGTACTTCTCTCAGAAGCACCTAGAGTTAGCTGGCAGATGTGGCCTTACAGTGCTATCCCCCAGTCCTACCTGTGTAATCTCATCCTAGGCAGAACGTTACCTATGGCTGGGGATGCATAGGTTTTGGCTACTGCAGCTCTGCTTTCCCTTGCTGTACCATCCCAGGGAAAGACTTGCCCCCAAGTACATTGGGTAGAGATACATTATCCTGCTCTTTAATATTTTAAATGTTTAAGACCCATTTTCCCATTTAGAGAACAGAAATAGATAAATAGACATGTGCACAGTCATCTGCTTTACATTTTGACTTGCTTCTTACCTTGTTCAAGGTCGCCAGTAAATTCCCCAGCAGCCACTGAGTATCCTGTTTTGAGAATAAATTACAAGCGTGAAACCTGACAAATCATTTATTTCCAAAGAAACATGCTTCTGGAAGGACAACCAGATTTGTCCTCGGTTTCAATAATCTCTGTAAAACCTTTATAAACTAGTATATCTAAGACTGGGGGGAGGGAAGGGGAAGGAAAATCATTTGTCAAGTTATTATGACTACCTTCCTCATAAGTCTCAAAAATACAATAATTCTACAGGCCTAAATCACTAGGAAACACGTTGCTATTTAATTGCATCCCAAAATCAGCTGTTAAGCATTAATACTTTATAATTCACATGCAAATATAAGCTGCAAATGCTACATCTTTTGTGATAATAGCTTTTTTATTATATTCCTTTTTTGCCACTATGATGCATAATCACACAGTTATATCTGTTATATGTAGGATCAGATTTCCAAAGCTATTTAGGCATCTAAAGGTGCCAATAAGTGCCCTTAAAAGGACATAAGGTTAAGTGCCTAATGCCCATTGACTGAGTAAGGGCTAATGGATTGGGCCCATGACTGCAAAGCCAAATACGAAGCATATGTGAGAGGATATATATCACTGCCTTCAAACTTCACTGCATCATTTCTACAATCATTGAAAAGACAGCAACATTTGTTACATGCAGAGTTATGCGCATATTACACAAAATTCCTGGAGAGAAGGAGCCACCAGCTATCTTTTAAAACATGTACTCAAAGAGGTCTAGGTTTCTCTATGTACAGATTACTCCTGTTTATCTGAAACCCGATTATCCAAACCCCTTACTCAACCCCCAGCGTGAGATACATGCCCTCTGCAGCCTGTATCTCATGCTGAGGGACAAGGAAGGGATTTGGATAATGCAGCGATTCGGATAATAGAGCAGAGAGCCCTGGCCAGGGCTGTACGGAGGAGAATGAGCCCCTGGCCGTAGAGAAGGCCCCCCTGCTGATGAATGACTCCTGTGGCAGTGCAGGGAGCCCTCTGCAGCCCCACTCTCATGGGAGGGAGGGAGTGGGGCAGAGCAGAGATCCTCAGCCAGGATTGCAAGGAGGAGGATAACAACAAGCTTCTGACCGCGGCAGAAGCCATCCTGCTGCTGAATGGCTCCTGCCCTCTCAATGATCCAAATAAAATCCATGTCCCCCGTGCTATCTGGAAAATCAAGAATGTACTGTATCACCTTAGGGCCCACTACTGCTCTCATTGAAGTCAATTTTAGTTTGTCCTTAACTTCAATGAGAGCAGAATTGCACCCTTAGAAATTACTGTACTAAAGCATTACAAAAAAGAAGTTTCTTTCCCCTCTCTTAACAGTTGAAATAGTCCCTAATTACAGTAAACTAAATCATTTCCCCTCAACTGAAAAAAGGTGTGAACATGAAAAATTAGTATGCTTGCTTAAGTACATTAAAACCCATGCGTAAATATAGCATCCTAGTTAGCTAGCCATTTAGGATCTGACTCTGTGAACACTTACTCCTGTGTTTAACTTTAAGCATGTCAGTTTTCCCGTTAAAGTAATTAGCAAATTACTGAATGGGATTCCTTACTCCTGTGCTTAAAGTCAAGCACGTGTGTAAGTGTTTACAGGGTTGGGGCCTTCATAATTTAGGATTTGCTTTCTCATTCAGATTACTCCAGTGCCTCTAGACTGTACATCTTACCCAGATAATTGTCATCATATATAGGTGGTGCCACTCCAGTTTGCTTTTCTCTTGTCAGTTTCCTTAGAATATCCTTGAATGAATAGTCCGTAATGATATCTGCAATACTGGTGGTGATTACTTGCCCTGTATTCAAATAATTTCATAGAGTAAATGAATTCAGAGAAGAACCAACTCCCTAAAATATAGGGTTATCTACAGTTTTTAAGATTTAAGATTAAATGTAGGTTTCAAGACACTGTCTACTCGATTCATCACTAACTGTCCCATTGTCAAAACAATGTATTGCCAGACTGCTGCCGTAGAGAAGAGCAGTGCATAACCACTGCTATTAGGACAATCCTTCCCCACTGCCACTCTGAGAATATTTAAACCAATGCATTCCACATCATTCAGAAACGAGAAGACAATATGGAACACAATACGGTATTAACCATAACTAACACAATTCCATTCCATTTCAAAGTGCTGGCCCAGACCTTCCAAGTCCTACATACAGGGCCGGCTCCAGGCACCAGCTTAACAAGCAGGTGCTTGGGGCGGCCAAGGGAGAGGGGTGGCACCTGCGGCAATTCGGGGCGGCAGGTCCCTCACTCCCTCTAGGAGCGAAGGACCTGTAGCTGAACTGCCGCTGCCAATCACAGCTTTTTTTTTTTTCCAATTACTGCCGCTGATCGCGAGTTTTTTTTTTTTTTTTTTGCTTGGGGCGGCAGAAATGCTGGAGCCGGCCCTGCCTACATAGGCCTAGATCATGCTCTTGCAGTGACAGCCTTTCCATAACAGCTATAATTCAATGGGATCCTACAGCCCTAGGGCAGTGTATTCTCAGTGGAGAGTTCAGCTATATGGAATTCTATCTCATCAGAAGTCAAAATGAGTCAGAATCTTTCTCCTTCAGTGACACAATACAAAACCCATTACACAGGTCCACCACAACAATGGAGCTGCCGAATGGCTTGACAATGTCTTCCTGGTAGGCAGACACCAAGAATGAGCCTTATCGTAACAATGGTTAAATCAAGGGAGGGGCAAAAATGTTCTCCCCTTACCTATATCAATGCAGGTCTCATCTATATATGTGGCACCATGATACCACAATGATGAGATGGGGTATTAGAAATGTCTGGACAGAAATCAATCTAAAAATCCCAAACTGTAATTTATGCTATGAAAATGTCACACACAATGTAATCTCTCTATTGTACAATTGACACTTCAATTCCAGATGAAAATAAAGTTAAGTTTTTCCATTAAAAGGCAAAATGTTCCAAAATATCAACAGTAAAACATTTACCTCATTTCACCTACTATAGAATCCATGGCCTAATTCTGATCTCATTCTTTTTTTAAAAAAACCACACAAGAGTCACTACATTGACTTCAGAGCAGTTATTCTGATTTACACATATATGAGACATCAGACTCAAACCGATGACCTTACATCTAGAAAATAACAGGAATTCAGGATGAACTTTCTCCTGACACCTGGCCTTTACTTTTTGGTTTAAGTTAACCGAGTGAGTGAACATACCTTGCCAGTAAAAACTCCCAGGTCCTCCTACTATAAGGTCCCCATTCTACAAAAACAACAGAAATGAACAATATTAAATTATGATCGATAACATGCAGAGGAAAAGCAATTAGTACAATTATATCTAAACAACTGTACTGTTTTATTTAAACCGCAAAAGGAAAATCAGGGTCATGATACAGGATATAGGCCCCGTTGCAGGAAAGCACTTCTTTAAGTACTTCTTTAAGTACATGCTTTAATCCACCCTTTTTCAGGAAAGCGGTTGAGTATGAGATTAACTTTAAAGTCAAGACACATGCTTACGTGTCTTTCCTGGATAGGGATGCTTTCCTGAATCATCAGGGCCATAATCTGTTTGGCATCTACAGAATAACATTTCTCAAAGACTGCTTTGTTTCTTTGTAAACAAAAGATGAAGATAACACAAAAGAGATCAGTGATGCCCAACGTATCCAAAGCAATGCTTTACAGACCAATATGGCTATAGCCACCTTATAGCCATCCCTTCACAACAGGCTAATTGGGTGAAAAGAATAACATGAATGTAAAATGGATAACAATGTGTCTCAGGATCACAATGTATGGTTACTGTGATTAGACACACATGTGAGGCCCTGGTGGCCTAGTAGCGGTATAGACCCACTAGCTACAAAGTGTATTCCTAGGGTCTATAGTATTGTTACTAGATGGCATAGGGGAATGCACTGGACACACTTTCAAAGCACTTTTCCCCCCCGAGAAGAAACCAATTTTATTGAATTATTAGCCTGTTGTTGAAAGAATCCTCCTATAAATTGCTTGGATTTAATAAAAAACAAAACAAAAAAACACTCAAGGGCTGATGCTCAGCACTTTCTAAAAATCAGGCCCTGGTGAGTGACTCAAGTTGGGCACACAAAAATGGAGGCACCCCATGGGCGGGGCACCAGTGCCCCCCTTTGGTTAAACAGGATGTTGCACAGCATCTTCCCAGATCAGCAGGCCACCCTGCTTCTCTGAATCTCTGTAGTCCTATTCTGGAGAAAAGGACGTTAATTTGTGTCCCATGGGGTTGTACAGGGCAGCCCTTATGTTTGACAGGGGTAATCAGACCCTTGCCATCAATAGACCTGGAACCCCCTTTGGTTCTTAAGTCCCTGTTAAGGGGTCAGTAGGGGAATCCAGGCCCAACCACTCCACTGGGTTCCAGCTCAGATCCCTCAACCCAGACAGGCAGAATCCTGCTATACCCTGAGCTCCTTCCTGCCTCCCTTGGTTCTGTAGACTTCTGCAGCCTGTGGCTCTGGTTGTCCCTTCTCTGGGTCATTGTCACTCTGAGACAGCTTCTCACCAGTTTGCTGGCAGCTCCTTCTTTCCCGGGTCTGCTGGATCCTCTGGCAGCCACCTCACCCCTCTGCTTTTCAGCTCTTTTATTCAACCAGCTGCTCTGAGGCTGCCAATCAGCACTGATGGGCAGTTCCTTCATTAACCCCTTGGTTGCCAGGCCTGCCTAAGGTCTATGCACCCCATGACACAACCAAAATCACTAGTCACTTCTGAAGGTTGGGATGGCCAGAGCTATAGCTAGGGTGACCAGATATCCCGATTTTATAGGGACAATCCCGATTTTTGGGTCTTTATCTTATATAGACTGCTATTACTCCCCCACCCCCATCCCAATTTTTCACATTTGCTGTCTGGTCACCCTAGCTATAGCACAGGCTGGGATGGATTCAGGAGAAGTCAATGGGAGTGCATCTAACAAGTAAAAAGTTATCTGTAGCAGCTTTTATCTATTTTTGAAATTAAGCTGGGAAATTTCAAGTCTGTAAAACTTTTGAGAAATTGCAGCTGTGACGGGTTGCTCCCCCTCCCCCAGGATGCCACCTGATGTACTGGGGTTTAACTGAGCCTCTCCTGCTCAACCAGCCTGGGTTCCCTCTTCCTGCTTTGCTGAATTAGGCTCTCCGGCCTCTTGCAGCATACACACACAAGTAGGGTCACACCCCGCTGCAGACAGACTGAAGTCAGCTCTGTGTGAAAGGGCTCCCCCAGCACTCACATGCCCACCCCTTTTGGGAGACAAACCCAAAATACTTCTGTTTTGCACTGTATAGAAATATGTGTACAGCTCAAGCTCATAAAATTCACCCTCTTCCTCAATGAGAAGAGAGATATGCATGACTTCTTGCCCCCACCAGTTGCATAAACTGGGTTTAATAATAAACAAATTTTATTAACTACAAAAGGTAGATTTTAAGTGGTTAAAGGGATAGCAAAAAGAACAAAGCAGATTACTAAGCAAATGAAACAAAACACGCAAATTAAGCTTGACACACTAGATAGGTAGGATACAAATGAGCAAATTCTCACCCTGAGTGATAAACAGGCTGGTAGATTCTTAAGGCACCAGTTGTCTTGGCTTTCCCAGGTTTTCATACACAGGCTAAAGGTTGTAGCCTGGGACTAGGCTAAAACCTAGTTTTAGCCTGATTTAGTTGGTGTTGGTCCTGCTTTGAGCAGGGGGTGGGACTAGATGACCTCCTGAGGTCTCTTCCAACCCTAATCTCCTATGATTCTATGACCATCACTTCTTACAGTTCAGTCTTTGTTCCTCAGGTGTTTTCAGGTGTGTTGTTCTAGGGAGAGTGAGGACCCCTCATGTCGTCATTGTTCCTCTTTTATATCTTCCCCCACTTGCTGGAAAGTTTTTTGCTGTGACCTGGGTCAAACAGTTCCCATTGTATAGAGCTATCTGACCTGGGTCAAACAGTTCCCATTGTATAGAGCTATCTGACCAGGGTCAAACAGTTTCCATTGTGTAGAGCTATCTGACCTGGGTCAAACAGTTTCCATTGTGTAGAGCTATCTCTGAGAGGTTTTTATTGCACACAGTTCCTGGGGTAATCCTTATGCTTGTGTGCATTTCTTCAATAAGTCCCTAGCATTGTTTGGCCTCATCCAATGTAGCACATTTGAAATACAGAGACACGGTCAATGTTCCCAGCTTCAGATACAAAAACGATACATGCATACAAATTAGATAAACATATTTAGTAAATCATAACCTTTTCAATGATACCTTACATGAACCATCTTGCAGAAAGTACATCTCAGTTATGCCATATCCATATCACAAGCATATTTCCATAAAGAACATGGAGTGTAATGTCACAGCAGCAACTTCATGAAAAATGTTACTCAAAACAAGAAGGGGATGAATTTCCAGTCGAGGGACTGGAATAGATGAAGGAAGAGGTCAATGGGGATAAATCAGCATAAAATTTCATCCAAGGAGTTAAAAAGTAGACTCTTACCTTGTAAAAATCTAAGCTGAAGCCTGCTTGACAGAAACCTTGTCCTTCAGGATCTGCATTGCCTGCATTATCAAAATATGAATATTTACTGATCTCATAATGCCTGAGTAGAACTTACTTATTGCCATAGGAGAGGGTTCAGAGAAGAGCCACAAGAATGATTAAAGGATTGGAAAACATGCCTTATAGTGAAAGATACAAGCAGCTCTATCTATTTAGTTTAACAAAGAGAAGGTGAA
This sequence comes from Chrysemys picta bellii, assembly GCF_011386835.1. Taxonomy (NCBI): domain Eukaryota; kingdom Metazoa; phylum Chordata; order Testudines; family Emydidae; genus Chrysemys; species Chrysemys picta. The sequence continues at coordinate 43,070,740 of NC_088792.1, read as the reverse complement.
GGGGTGTCTTGGTCACAATCTGTGCATGCCTATATATGGAACAGAAGTTTGATAATAGGGGGCTCATCAGTTAGCTGACAAAGTTATAACAAGATCCAATGGCTGCAAGTTGAAACTAGTCAAATTTAGACTAGAAATAAGGTGTAATTTTTTAACAGAGAACCACTGGAACCACTTAGCAAGGGTCATAGGGGAGTCTCCATAACTGGCAATTTTTAAATCAAGTTTGGATATTTTTCTAGAAGACATGGTCTAAACAGGAATTAATTTGGGGAAGTCTTATGGCCTGTAATACAGGAGGCCAGATCAAATTATCACATTGGCCCCTTCTGGCTTTATAATCTATGAATTGCCATACACTACATCACTACAAGATTTCCCAAGGAGAAATAATTAGTATTTAGATTTACTTGCAACAACAAAAAGAAAAAAATATATACTGTGTTGAATTATTGTATTACAGGTTTCCGTTGTGGGTACATATTTTATTAAATATTGTAGTATTGCCTTATCTCCATAATTCAAAGTGATAGTGCACATCCAACTCCTGTATCAGTACTATAGTTTGTTATAGTAGGAAGAAAATTTCGGTGAAAGAGGATGGAAGAAAATATAAAAGCATTTATATGATTTTATTTTAATTTTTATTTTGGAGAAATATGTTTTAATGCAGTGGTTCTCAACAGGGGGTCTGTTGCCCCCTGGGGGTCTGTGAACCCACAGTTAAAACCTAGAGCCCGAGCCCCAGCACCTCCTGTGGGGCTGAAGCCCCAATCTCTGGCGCCCCATGCGGGGCAGACGCCAGGAGCAGCAGGGCTGAATTCCGGAGCCCCAAGTTCCGGTGCTCCCAAGAGGGCAGAAGCCCTGAGCCTTTGGGCAGACTTGGGGGGACATGTGGGTGTTGCCCCTGCAAAAAAAAAAAAAACAAAAAAAAAACTACAGTGCAAGAGCAGGGCAATCCCGTGGCAGCTCCCCACACACATACACCCCGCCACCTCCTTCTCTCCCCGTCCCCTGGCCAGGTAGGAGGCAGGAAGCAGGAGCCAGGCAGTGCAGGACAGCTGCTGCTCTGGCTGGTGTCATGGAGTAGGCAGCTATGGCATTCCCTTGTCTCCTGCTGCTGCTGCTGCAGGGGGTTGAAGCTGCTTCTCAGTTCCCAGCCCCCTTTGCTCACGCAGCTGGTAAGAGCTGCCTGGGCGGGAGGATCCGGCTCTGTGGCTGGAAGAGCCCTCAGGGAACGGGGACCGCAGGGGAGCCTTCCTGGCACACAGACACTAGCTACCCCTCTCTCTGCATCGAGCTAGCCCTTCTCTGCACCCTGAGCTACCCTCCTGCCCACACACAGCCCCTAGCTACTCCTCTCTCTGCACCCTGAGCTACTCCCCTGGCCGCACACAGCCCCTAGCTACCCCCCTGCCCACACACAGCCCCTAGCTACTCCTCTCCCTGCATCGAGCTACTCCCTGCCCGCACACAGCCCCTAGCTATCCCCTTCCTGCACTCACCTTTGAGTTATAATTTTTGGTTGTGCCTCACCCCCCACATCCCAGACAGGCAGGTGGCCTGCTGAGGTGAGTCAGGGGGTGGAGATGGTGCTCCCTGCCCGGACCCTGCCATGCGGAGCTGGCTCAACCCCCACTGGCCCCTGCTCACCCAAAATAGAAGTCAAAGTACATCTATGCATGAGGGCCCTTCCCCCCACCCGGCCCAGAGCCCCAAGTCTCCCCCTCTCCTGCTGGCCTGGGCCCTGGAGTTTTTAATAGCATGTTGTGGGGGGCCTCAGAAAGAAAAAGGTTGAGAACCCCTGTTTTAATGCATTTACGGATAGCAGAATCACAACAGCACACAAAACGTTCTAGGGATCCAGTCTGACAGGATCTGGTGCTGGTAGTAAGGCTGTGAGCTTATGCAGTTATTGTCTTAAGGATGTGGTCTTGTTTTGCTTATTTACATTTAGCAACTTTCTTGAATTTTTGCGCAATTAAATAAACCCCACAGCCTTGAGGCAAAAGGTACAAAACCACCTAAGGAGGTAAAAAGATTATATGGGACTCTATGTAATGAACAAATCAGGGCCCTCTGCAGAGCCATGAGATTGGTGCCAAATGATGATATCTTGAAAAATGATATTTACTACTTGGGACATTCTTCTCTCACTGCCTAGCCAGGGTCTCCAGCCACAATCAATAGGCATCCTGTCCGAACCAGTGTGGGTAACCAAAAATGAGTGGCTTAGCAAGGAGTCATAGAATTGCTGCAACAGCTTGATTTGCCATAAATACAAAAATAAGGGTCTCTTAGGAAGTTTGAAACTTTTGGATAAATAGTGACTTGGAGGGTGGGTCAATCTGGGTGTATTCAAAGAATCCACCCTGCAGGAGATCTTGGCTATCTATACAACCCTGAGGGACATTCAGGTAATTCATAAAGCCAAGCTTTTTGAGAGACTGGATTTTGGGTTAAACAAGTATTGAACTGTAATATAATTCTGCATTTTCATGTATATTTGCTGACTCTTCTTTCTTAGTTCTATCACCATGAAGCAATAGACTTGGAATAGAGTAACCTGCTACAGTTGCCCAATATCTGTTGGAGGGAGGGAAGAAGAATGTGGCGATCTTTTCTCCTTCCTCAAACCCTTAAAGAGGACCTTCCCTATGAACACCAGGCACCTGGCGATGTGCAGGTTCAGGGGGCTACAACTGGACATCAAGTGAGGATGGCCATTGGAACAGTCCCTCCACATGGCATCATCCCTGAGCAAAGCCAAAGTGACACACCAGCAGGAACTAGCGCAGAGCTTGTGAACATTATTTTCCCACAGATTCAGCTTCTCACTCTGTGGTGTCATCTCTCCCCTCATTAGGGGTCTGGGCGTAAGGGCTAGGCCATGAGAGGGAGGCTTGGTAATGCAGCTCTGTCTGGAGCAACTCTGCAGTGGAGAACCTAGTGGGTAATGCTGAGGGGTTGGCCCTACATGCAGATGTCCCAGTCGCCTTTGTATGTGCTGAGTTCCACGGGATTTTCTTGCAGATATTAGGAAGAATCACAGGGCTGCTTGATTGCACACATCTCAGGTGTGCATTCTCAGGGCAGGCAAACAGGGCTACACAGAGGGTTTGGGGCAAAATCTAAAACTGACCCCCCCACACACACCTTTCCAACAAAATTACCATGGATTCAAAAGAGGCCCCAGAGGGTGATGGATGGGGCTGAAGACTGAATCTGCCCAACACTCGCCCAGCTGTGGTAACTTCAGTCCAACAGGACAGGGCTCAGCACCCCACTCTGTGCACTGTGACCTAGTCATGACAATGGGATGGCCAGGCCAAACTTGAATGGTGCTGCCACCCCATGCACCAGGTCACAACACTCAGAATGGGGGGCTTGGGGAAAACTGCCCTTTTGGTCCCCCTGCCTCGGGTGGCCCTGCAGGCAAACCTCACAGCATGGCATGATATTATCTCTAGAACTCCACAAGAAGGAACTTGGCAAATTTCACTATCGTAGCCTCTTCAAATGAGGGAGCAGGTCTGTTTACTTGTCTGCCCAGCACTTTGTTGCTACTATACAAATAACAAACTGAACATCAACAACTTAGCCCTCCTGTGGGCATTTCCACACAGAGGCATAGGCTAGCCCATAATATTAGCTATTAACTTTGGAAAACACCACATGGCAAGTAACTGTGAAACAGCAGCTATTTCTGGTCTGTGGGAGAAGTAACTGCTAGACACTGAAATGATTCTGTATGGGCCCAATCCAAGTCCCATGAAGTCAACGGGTTCTTCTCATTGATTTTAATGACAGTTGGATGAGCCTTTAAGATGTCTCTCTACAGCTGCTGGGAGTGACTCTTGCAGTCTGGGTCCACAGATTTGTGCTAGATTTTAGCAAACATGCTAAAAATAGCAATGTGGGAGCTCGGGCTCTGAAGCTTAGGTAGGGGGTTGGGCTTCAGGGCCCAAGCTCGAATGTCACAGCAACATCTACACCGTTATTTTGAGCGTGCTAGCCCGAGCCCTGTTAATGCAAGTCTGTTGCCTTGGGCTGCGAGACTCGCTCCCAGCAGCTGTGCAGACACACCTTTAGAGTTTAGGGAAATAGCACATGAAGTGATTCTTTGCCAAAATAAAATAATAATAATAAAAAATCACTGAGGCTAGGAGCTTAGCAGGATTCAGAAAGCGATGAAGTCATTCATATGGATAACAAGAATATATAGAGATATTGTAGTAAATATTTAAAACAACACACACACATACACACACACATGTGTTGGAATGGCTATAAACCTTCATGCTTCGAGGCTTAAGACAGTCTTTAGCTTTTGAGGTAGGAAGAAACTTCCTTGGGGCATGTTATCCCATCATTGCTTACTGCAGGAATTCTTACACCTCCCTCCAAAATATCTGGTAATGACAACTGTCAGAGGCAGGACACTGGACTAGATGTATCACTCATCTGACCTAGTCTGGTATTTTTTGTATTCCTATAAATAATTGGGCTTGGGCTTTGATACACACCCTCTCTGACCTATTCCACAAGCAGGAAGGCATTAGAGTTGTGGAGGAGTTCCTCAATTCCCACACAACACAGATCAGCATGTGCAGTAGCACTGCTACTGTGGGCTGCTTTCTTGTGCACAGGAAGTAATACACAATCAACCTATTGCTGGTCATTCGGACAATGCAGCCGTTTCTATCTCAGTGCAGGAGCTGCTCTTAGGATGGCAATTCTATAATGACAGATTCACATTCAGAATGAGCAACCGTTTAAAAATGCTTACTTATGCTTTTTGAGATCTGTTTGCTGCATTTTAAACCCTATTAAATTAAGCAAATTATATTTTATCACCATAATTACACAAGCCTTATTTACTTAATCTCTGCTCTTTTAATTATACGATAAAGCATCCAAGTGGAGACATATAGTTTAATGTCTGCCTTTCTTTATATTCTTTCCCTGGGTGACATCCCTCAGTAATTTTCATCTAGCCAAGACAGCACTAAGATTGAAAGTATGAAACCACTGATCCCAATTTCAGTTCTATTGAGGTAAGAACATTTATATTAAAACTTACTGTTGCGACAAGGAGAATACTCGGCATATGCACTGAAGTTCTGAATTGCGACATAGCAGGTGCCAACTGGATCCTTTTCAGGGGTGGCTTTAAGGGTCCTCCAATGATATAAGGGAGCACAAGCCTATTAAAACAGTAATTATGTAACAGATCTTTTATGTGCCATGCATGGGCTAAGTCAGTTCTTCATTAAACAAATTAGCTATTTTTGTTCCTGTTAAGTTTCTATCATTTGGGTAGAAACTGTCCTACTAGGGTGGATGAAAGAACCATGGGAACCTTCATAACTTGCAATGTTCTCTCCTTCCCTCTGCATCATTAACAATCCACTTACGATCTAAGGACCAAACCTGCCATCTCCCTCCTCTCCCTGGACAGGTAAATTGTCTCAGATAGTGTTACCCACTTTTAAGCATGTGTTATTAAACCCCCTCTGTGCCTGATCCACAGAAGATGAGTTTGCTACTGTCCCAGTTAGGGGACTTAGTCCTTTGCCCTATGGTTTTAGTTTGAAAGGTCCCTGGTTCAATCAATCCCTCGGGATTCTCACGATGTTCGTTGTTACAGCATGGTTCTGCTGTGCGGGGGAATACGAGGAGGTTCTGCAGAGCTGAGCTCTTTCTGTTGCAGCACAGAGGGTGTGGCCAGTGGTCTGATAGAGGACAATCAAAGTGAATTTATTTCTTGTAATTATAATTGTAGATGCATTTCAGAAAGTTTGACAAAATCATTTGCAACAGAAAACTTATAACAGTAAAATTTGGCCTAATTCTATTTTATTGTTGTTGCTGCTGCTGCAGTAGAAAAAAACTTCAAGCAATGTGATAATGGATTCTCCCTTTTTCCCCATGGAACCCTATCAAAGTTTAAACCTATAGTTTTCTCACTTCCAAAAGCCAGCAATTCAAGGTTTTGCCTTAAAATTGTTGACTTTAGCTACTGTGACAGGGTGCTGGGCAAGAACTGCTGACTCAGCCCTCTGTCATGCCAACCCTCATTATGGGAAGGAAATTGGAGCTGGCTAGAGAAAACCTGCGCCTATTTGGTGAATGGGAGACAGCTGCCCACCCAATTAGTCTGGGGCTAGATAAAGGCTGCAGGAAAGGAAGCCAGGGAAAGGGGAGGAAGCAGAGTGATAGTCCTTCCCTCCTGGGAGCAGACACTAGAAGCAAGCTGTGTATGGGGAAAAGGCAGAGGTGAAAGTAAGCTGCTACGGTCTGGTACAGCATACCGGCAAGAGCTGGTATGCCATACCGGACCAGACTGGCTTCCCCAGGCCGACGATTTAAAGAGCCTGGGGTTCCCAGCAGCGGCTGGAGCCCCGGGCCCTTTAAATTGCCAGCAGAGCCCCACTGCCAGAGCCCTTGGTTGGCAGAGGTGGCTCAGGTGGTGATTTAAAAGGCCCTTTAAATCACCGCCAGAGCCCCTGGCTGCTGCCACTACCCTGGGGGCTCCGGCAGCAGGGCTTGGGTGGTGATTTAAAGGGCCTAGGGTTCCGGCTGCTGCAGGGAGCCCTGGGCCCTTTAAATCGCCACTGGAGCCCCATTGCCAGAGCCCCGAGGTAGCGGCGGTGGCACAGGGCTCCGGTAGTGATTTAATGGCCTGGGCGCTCCCAGCCACTGCTACCTCAGCAGAGCCCCAGGCCCTTTAAATCGCCGCCCGAGCCCTGCTGCAGGAGCCTTAGTGTAGCGGCGGCAGCCGGGAGCCCCTGGGGCTCCATCGGCAATTTAAAGGCCCCGGGGCTCCTCTGTGGCCGGGAGCCCCATGCTCTTTAAATCGCTGCCTGAGCCTCGCTGCCTGAGCCCCACTGCCGGAACCCCCGGGGTAACAGTGGTGGCGGGTCTCTGGCGGTGATTTAAAGGGTCAGGGGCTTCCAGCCACCACTACTGCAGCGGAGCCCCAGGCCTTTTAAATCTCCGCCAGAGCCCTGAGTAGCGATGGCAGCCAGGAGCCCCTGGGGCTCCGTCTGTGATTTAAAGGGCCTGGGGCTCCGCTGCGGTAGCGGCAGCTGGAGCCCCAGGCTCTTTAAATGGCCCCCTAGCCCCGGGGCTCCCAGCCACCTCTGCAGCTGGTAGCTCTGGGGGTGATTTAAAGGGCCTGGGGCTCCCAGCCGCCGCTACCACAGCTGGAGCCCCGGGCCCTTTAAATCTTGATTTAAAGGGCCTGGGGATTTAAAGCCCCGCCTCTTCCGGTTGAGGCCACGCCCCCTGCTCAGGACTATGGCGTACCGGTAAGTCCTTTAAGTTACTTTCACCCCTGGGAAAAGGTGGTGGGAGCACAACTTGTGAATAAAAAGCACCAGCGGTTACTGAACCCCAGGGTCTCCAAGTGACTTTAGCAGCGCAGCAGGGGCAGGAGCAGGAGCCAAGAGGGGCCTGCCATGAGCTGCTACAGCTCCATTGCAGAAAGTTTGGCAAAACTGCTGATGAGAAAACGTACTAGAACCAAAACGAAACCTGCCTCTACTGGACACTGTATATTTTTTATGGCACAGCAATCAAGGGTGGGATTTCCTCACATCTGACTAAAACTAAGGCATTCTAAGTGTCAGTGAATAGTTGTATCAGAAGAGATCATATTTCAGCTTGCTAACTGTTATTATTAGAGCACATGATAAGTATTCAGCTATTTAAATCAATATAACACTTTATGACAAACTTTAGTTAAAGCCAAATAATATGTTAGGATTTCCTGTTTAACAATAATTGTATATATGTTATCAACTTGTAAATAAAAGTACGTCTACCAGATGCAGGTACCAAATCTGCAACTTGACAGCTATGATAACTCAGATGCAAAACCGCAGGGAATTAACTGTACATGTTAGTTCTGTAACACAAGAGAGCGATGTTTTATTCATCACCTGTTTTATGTCAAAATCCTTTTCTGGGGTTAACCACAAGATCAACTATTGAAAGTAAGGCATTTTCTTTAGATACTTATTCCCATTAATTAATAACTGAAACAGCTTTAAACAAATCCCAAAGCAAAAGTTGTTGTTTCATAATTGTAAGGAAAATAAAGTATGGCCAAACTAAAGTTTCACATCACAAAGTGTTTAGTATCCTTTTCACTGTGAATCCTTGTGCAAAAACTATGAATGTAAAATGCCCGTGTATAGCATACATCAGCTCCATACTATGCAATAAAATTACTCAGTATAAGAAAGAAATCAAATATATCAGTATAAATATGCAGTAGGGGCTTTCTATCAGTGCCTGCAAAATGTTCTATAAAATCAGAACACATACACTTAATGTTTTTAAAAGCAAAACTCTTATTTAGTCATTACCATGACTACAATATAATATGATTACCCTATAAAACAAAATTAAATATTGATACAAATAGTAACATTTTCATCAGGATATCAATTGATCTTCACTGGAATTTTTGGCTTCCTTTAGGTAATTCTGTAGCTAACTTTCCTCATAAAGCTTTACAATACATTACAGTTTTTTAAATATATGGCAATCAGTTCATATATATCTTAAAAATAGTTCCACTATTTTATGCTTTGAATAATAAATTAAATTACTCATTTGCTTGCACGATGAGTAAAATGCTTTCTTCATTTCTAACTGCATTAAGATGGTCTTCAAGTATTCAGTTCAGTCTGATTTTTATATATTGCTTTTATTGTCTGATCTCTCTCTATATATATAAAATCTGTTTTTGTATATATGTATATTCAAAAACTTATTAGTTGTGTACACACACACATTTAAGATATACAGTTCAGAAAACATAAACATCTGAAAATGAATATCAATTCGTTAAACTTACCACAACTTTTCCTTTATGAGCCTTGACTGTTGCCCCAAACCACTGATTTGACTTAAACTCAATAGGTTCCCTGGTGCTGTTGACTTTGATTTTTCTGTTGTCTGACAAAGAAAGAAACAGGCTGCTGATATCTAATTTAAAAAATGTTACTTCATTGGCTTCAGCTAGATGATAATAGAGCAATGGACATATGAATTATATCACATCTATCATCCTCAGACAAGTTTCATTAATGTGGTAAAGGCATTTTAATATTGTTCAAGCACATGTCATTGGTCACTGAAAAATGCCTCTATCACTGTAATGGCAATGAAAAACTTAGGAAACTAAGGAAAAGTCTAGCCCTCTATCCATACTGAAAAATTTGTTTAGCTGGGGATTTCTTATAAAGAATGAACAAGAATCCCTACAAAATGAGCCAAAATTTCATGAAACTGTTCTCAAAAGTCACATAGCTTTATACTGTGACAAAATATGTATTATAATCATTGTTGGCCAGGCAAATGCAATTTCTCAGCATGCGTTATTCAAGGACCAGCATTAAGTATAGTAAAGGACTTAGTTCTTAACTGAATTACATGAGTACATACTGCCACAAGAGACAGTTCTTTAACATGGCTTTATATACACTTTGCAGATGTCAGCATAAGAGGAGCCATCTGGGTAAAGACTCAGCCCAATTATAATGCATTTCAGGTTTAATAAAAAGCAGACATCCCTTCCTTTCACCCTCAGTACTCTGAAGTAAACTGATTTCCCACATGGTCTTAAAGTATGCTCCTCCCTCACCAGTCACTCCTAATGAACTTCTCAATTTATATATAAGCAGCTTATTACCCATACCCCCTCATATCTGTCTTCTCTTACTTTTGTCTCTGGTTCTTATCAAGGAGTATTTCACAAGAATCAACTCTTTTTTACGCATTTTCAGTGAATATAAAAACACACACACTGTCAAACCTGGAATGTAGAGATTTTTTTTAGCATCATATTACATTATTTTAATTTAAGTAAATGAAAAACAAAACACACCAGTAAAAATTAAAGAGTCAACATTTTCCTGCAGTTAGAGACAGTGGTAGATGAAATACCTATGTTCTTTCCTATTCTAAGCACAGGGTATATTGTGGCATTGGAGACTCTGCTGTGCGATAACCGCTGATAAATGTTATTGATACAACCTGAATTGGGGTGAAAGAACCATTATATTATGGGATACGAGGACTCAGCATCTGTATTTTTGTTAATTTAGGACAATGTATGAAGTCACAGGATCAGAAAAACTGACTCAGAATGAATGTATGAAAGTTTTGAGAAAGTTCCTTTCATTTATATGAACCATGTGAAATTTGTATATTTCTGTGCCTCACCAATACAGGTTTTCTAGTACTGCAATTAGCACTTACAGAACTGGCAAAAGAGCCAGAAACTTTATCACATGCATACTTGTGATTTTCAGAAATCAGCAAGAATATATATAAAAATATACTTAATTTTTTTTTTAAGCAGGAAACTATTAAAGGGCCAAAACTTTAGGGGTGTGACAGAAGATGACCTTCGCGAGGCATTGCATTGGAGGAGTTGCCAAATTCCACCCACCTTTTGGTGCCACTCTTTTGATTCGCTCTCCCAAAGGGGCCAGACATGCAGACACTTTCAAGCTCTCAAAGCTTCTTTTTTGATTAAACCAACATATTTGAACACAGGCTATGTTCAAGTATGTGGTCTTGATTTAAAACAAAGCTTTTAAAGCTTGAAAATCTGCCATGGGTTTTGACTTACAGCTGCCAACCTTAGACTGACTCTGAAGAGTGAATCCTCACAACCACTTTTCTAGCTTGAAAAGAGTATTTTTATTTGAAACAAACATATTTGTGTACAGGCAGATTGTACTCAAATGTGAATAGAAGTTATGCTTTACAAACAACACCTCTTGTTCAAGAATCACCCCTCTGAGAATGAATCCAAGATGGAGGCTGGGATTTCAGAGCTTCTGCAGAACCCTATACAACTCTACACTTTGTCCCATGAGCCCTTGACACATTAAAAGCCATGATGCTGTGTAGGATAAAGGGCCTAAACTACAGTGAGATAACCTGATGTCTCACTACATTTTCTCAAACCGCACAAGATTATTTCAGGGGTAACTAACTAGAGTATGTGAGTCGAGCATCAGTCAAGCTATGGCCTTGTTTCTCTTTTCTCCATACAGGCCAGCAAAGCTGGTACTTGTCACAGGGCCTGCCTGAAGCACAATATGGCTGTGCTTTCTCAGACATTGCACCTGTCTGAAGCACAATGCCTTCAGGAGCTCCTGCTAGGGGAGCACACCTCACCACCCCCCCTGGATGTGCCTTTTATGTACCACCTAGCTCTTCACATATAACACTTCCTGAAGCCAAACCAGTATTGAGATCATGATAAAACAACAACTATTTCTCGCAGCTTTCCCCATATAACTCTACTGAAATAAAAGACAACATAAAAATGTTTGTAGTGTTCTTGTAGCTGTGCTGGTCCCAGGATATTAAGACTTGAAGAGAGCTCTGTGTAAGCTTGAAAGCTTGTCTCTCCCACTAACAGAAGTTGGTCTAATAAAAGACATTACCTCATCCACCTTGTCTTACATAAAAATGGACACATCTGTGAATTTACCCAGACTGTGTTATTCTATTTGCATCGTACACTGCATGTTTCATTAGAGAACAGGTTTCTGTGGGAGTACAACACAAAACAGCTGCTATTTCACTGTATCATAGATACTTATATGGCCCCCATTACAGTAGTGTCCAAGCGCCTCTCAACCTTTAATGTATTTATCCTCACTACACCCCTAGAAGATAGGAAGTGCTATTATCCCCACTTTACATAGGGGCAACCAAGGCACAGAGAGGCTGTGCCTCTGATCATTCAATATGTGTGGTGAAGTGTGGAATTGTACTAGCATCTCCCAAGTCCTAGGTTAGTGCCCTAACCACTCAACCATCCTGCTTTGCTAATAATTGTAGTCCATGCTCAGCTGTGCTGAACCTCCTTCCTTTTGGTCCTTACCCCATACCGAATTTTGATTGACTTAACTGGTAATTTTGCCTGACTCAGAAGAGCAGCTCTTTAAAATGCCAAAGCAGCATGTAGTTTCTCAAAGAAATGCTGCCCCCTTTTACCAGGCTCCAGAGGGCAATTCCTGCAATGAAACCCATGTGGCTCTACCCGCTGTGTGGACACCAGCTCCATAAGGGTTTTTTATGGAATGCTGTTGACAGAGTCTTGGATGCAGGGCAGGAGGTGGCCCTGGAAGGAGCGGTACTAAGGCCAGTGGATCTCTGCCTATTACATGAATCCAGCAGCCATTTTTCATATGGAGGATGGAAATAGCAACAGTCTAGGGAGCCATTGTGGCTCTACTGCTATTCCATGGGTTGGGAAGAGAGGACTCTTTGCCCATGCCCTCAACTCCCAACCTCATTACTGAGGATGTGAGTTGGATAATAAAGTTCTCATGGACCAAATCTAAGATCCTTATTCAAACCTTACTCAGGGAAATTCCCATTGACTTCAGTGGGGGTTTTGTTTGAGCAATGACCTCAGGAATAGGCTCATGAAAAAATGAAAATGAGCACTAATATTATTTCCCAAAATGGGACTAAGATTACCTAACATTGCAGAAATCAAGAGTTTATGCAGAAAGTTTCCTTGTGTTTCCATCAGGTCAAGCAAATATCACATGCTTTTTCAATCTGTTTAGCAAACCGTGCCACATGGCACCTGTTGGTAGTATGACCTAGCACAGCATTTATCCGTGGTGTGGACCAAATGCTCATGACAGCAGCTTCAGTGGAACTTCCACTGAAATCGTGTCATTGGTGTTATTTCAATGGGGGTTGCAGTGGTGTCACTGAGAGGAGAATTTAGCCCTGTATGGCCACATGTCCTAGAGGATAATTTCAAGGACTCCATAATTCAGCCTCCCACATCAGCGTATATGTGGCAGCAGCAATGCACAGAATGATCAAGCATGTGCTAAGCATAATTCTTGTGGGAGTGTTTTTGTGTTTTTAAGTCCACACAGCAGTAACACAATTAAGAAAAATGTTAATCCACATAGTCAAATATAAATCTATGTTAAAACAACATTGTAGGCCACAACTGTACGCTTGAAAACTGAGCAGTAATAGGTACACCTGTATATCCCGTATTTGCGTATGTTAGATCAAATTTAGCCTTTCATAAGTAAGTGCAATTCCCATTTGGCTCACCAAGTGAGTAACTACACCTATGAGCAGTTAAGCATGCAGCTACCTAACTTGCATCTGCAAAAGCTTCTGTGAATGGATAAATGCAGGATTTGCATACTGAATGGCTGCATATGCAAATATTTGTTGGTGCAGTACTGATTTGCATATTTAGTTATTTTGCCCACTAATCCATCGCCACCTACACTACTTCAAATATTCCAAACCCCTGTGCAGCTGTCAAACTACTGATGCTGCTTTTTTTTTTAAATCAACCTGTCAGAAAAATGCTTCCTTCTTATTCTTCCAAATGGGATGCTTCTCCCCAGGAGTTACTGAGGTCCAGGATAGGCAATATTCAGACCCATATCTTGTAACTCCTTGGAACTAGAGAGGAAAGCTCTGTATCATTAAAAAGCCAGGAATTCCCATTTCCAATTACATAAAATGTATTTACATGGGTATCAAGTTTTGAACTTTCTTACTTTTGAGGCACAGTCTAGGGCATTTTAAAAAGCTGTTTTCTTTTCTCTAAAATGTTGGGGAAACCCTCCAGGGGTAGGTTTCCTGGGATCCCAAAGAATGAATGTGAACTGTTACTGCTAAACACCTGGAAACCTGTTCTGTCTGCTCTTAGGTGAGACTTTGTAGACTAAACAACAGCACCTATAGCTAATACTCCAGTGGCCACACTGCAGATCCACTTCCCATTCTTAGTTTTAATTCTGATCCAGTAACCTCCAATCTGTAGACAAGATCATTCCCACCTGATGCTATATACAGCCCATGGATTTCCTTTCCACTCCCCTAATAGATTATGCTAGTCTCCACTCCAGCTCTCTGCAGATGCAGGAGGAGGAGACACATCAGTGCTTAGCCTCGCATTTGGGGCATGTCTACAATACAAACTTTTGCCAATGCATTTTATGGCAGCATAAAACCACTGCAGTTAATATAATGCTTGTGCACATGCATCCCTACGTTGGCACTGTGCGTACTTACCAGGAATGCTTTTTTCAATGTACAATGCAGTGCATTATGGGTAGGTCACTCTCCACCATCCAGCACACACTGTCTTTTGGGAAGTTCTGGCAATGCATGGTGGGGCAGAAATGAACCTTGCAGAGGTGACTAGGACTGCAGGGTCAAGTTCCCATCATACAAGTTTCTTCAACTCATAATGCCATCTCTATCCCACAATTTCTGTGTCTATTTTGAAAATCCCATAACCCGCATGGGACTTTTTGCTGTTCACTATCTCTGATGGAAGCCTGGAGCCCCCACAGCTCTGCACCATTGCTGGGAGCATTGCAAGCACAGGACGCATGAGCCTCTGGTATTTGCAGAGCCCAAAGAAGAGCCATGGGGAACATGATGATTTCCAAGCAGTCAGATTGCTGTGGGACATAGCAAGAACCAGTTAAAGGTAGAGCAGCTTCAGGCAGTGGAGCATTGCTTCAGGGCCCGAGAAATGAGCACTGATTGGTGGCATCATATCATAATGCAGGAGTGAGATGACAAAAAGTGGCTGCAGAACTGTCAGATGCACCTCGACAGCACCAAGAAAAGATTGAACTTCTGGCTCAGCAGGTGCAGAATGACAGTTGAACATGCTTTTGGTAGATTGAAGGGTTGCTGGCATTGTGTATTCACAAAATTGGATCTCAGTGAGAAAAACATCCCAAGGGTTATAGCTGCCTGCTCTGGCTTGCATAATATTTGTGAAGCAAAGGGAGAAAAGTTGCTGCTGGGATGGAGGGTGGAGGGGGAGCCCTCCACTTGGGTGTCTGCTGAGTTTGAACAGCCAGACACAAGGGCTATCCAAATAGCTCAATGTGGAGCTATACAGCCAGGGAGGCTTTGAAAAAACACCAAGCCTCAGTAATGCATTGAGGTGTACTGTGCTCTACCTGGCCCTGCAGTTTAGGGGCCTTTTAGGAACTGTGTGGTGCTTGGTGCACATCTATGAATATAAAAGTGACAAAGCACTTATTAATCTTGTGGTGTTTGCTGTACATTTATGATTATAACATTGTTTTTGTCACTGATCCTATGAGTTGGGTCACTCTGTACAGTAACAAGTAGGTGGGTGCTTTCAGAACTGCTAGGCACTTTGCAGCATATGTTGGGAACTAATAAAGATGAATTATTTCCCAAACAATAGAGTTCTATTGAGTAATGAAAACACTTCAAAAATTTATGTGCAAGTTAAAAGCAAATTCATTACAATCTTAACAAATTTATAGAACAGAGCTTAAAGAAGGGAAAGGAACATTCATTTCCTTTTTAGCTACACATTCATCAACAGTGGTTCTCATCCGAAGAAGTGGGCTGTAGTCCACGAAAGCTTATGCTCTAATAAATTTGTTAGTCTCTAAGGTGCCACAAGTACTCCTGTTCTTCTCACAAGTCAGTGTACATGAAGCTGTGGTTGTCCTTAATGTGTGTCGTCCCCCTTCTCCCTCACTCCTCTGAGGTGTAGCAGTAGGGATAAGGATGCAACTCTTGATGCCACAGGGAATGTTGAGGGGGTTTGTAGGGAGGTTCTATACTGAAGTTCTCCATGGACTGCAAAAGGAGGTGAGCCCAGGATTGTTGAACCTGTAGGTCTACAAGAGTCTGCAGCATCTGTGTGTGCTGCTGAACAAGTGCCATTATGTACTGGTGCATCACCCTGCCTGACTCTTGGGCCTTTCTCCTGCCCACTATTTCCTTCTCCATACAGTCTGCAATATTCATGCTCCAGGCCCTCTGTTCACAGTCTGATGCAAGATCTCGCTGAACATGTCATCCCAAGTCCTCTTTCTTCTCTTCCTTATCTGGCTCAGGCATTCTGCAGGGGTGGAGGGAGAACCCCTCAAGGCCACAGCTACTGATGGCGTCCCAAAGCCACCCAGGCCCAGATGCTACTAGCCTGTGTACTGCAATTGTACCTGCTGAAGTTATCAGTGAGTGGCGTGGGAAAGTGTCCCACCATGGAGGAGGAAATGTGGCTACCATCTCTAGAAACCTTTGGGAGAGAATTACAGATTATCCACATGAAAATTCCAATGAGAAGTTGGGGGAAGCATCACTGTACTGGGAAATAAATGTACACACTTACCCAAAGTTCCTTCCCCTATATCAGGCTCACCCATGCCCGACTGCCGGGACTGACTGGACTGCGGTGGAGTCTCAAACAGGTCCTGGCTCATGGCATAGCTGGACCCCTTGGCCACATGTCCCTCTTCCTTCTCCTCCTCCTCACTGTCATGCCAGGGGCCTATGGCTTGGGGTATCCATGGTGATGATGGGGTATCAAGCAAATATGGCATGACAATCTTTAAAAAAGAAGCAGGTCTGCAGCTCGGTACTGGAATGACTGTTGAATTCTCTGGGCTTCTGGTATGTCTTCCACACAGTAGTGGCGCCGGGGTTTTTGGCGTCCTAGGCTCCCGGTCGGCGGCGGCAATTCTGCTGGGCGGGGGTCCTTCCGCACTCCTGGTCTTTGGGGCACTTCGGCGGCGGGTCCCGGAGCAAGTGAAGGACCCGCTGCAGAATTGCCGCTGAAGACCCGGAGCGCGGAACGACCCCCCGCCGCCGAATTGCCGCCGATAGCGGCAAAATGCCACCCCCCAAATCCCCCAAATCCTGGTGTCCGAGGCGACCGCCTAGGTTGCCTAAATGGAAGCGCCGGCCTTGCTTCCACAGTTCCTTTGCTTTCATGTGGCACTACTACTAATCCCTGTTGTATCCTTTTTCTTGCATCTGCCATTCAATCTGATCATAGATGTCCATATTTCTATGACTGGTCCATAGCTGTACTTGCACAATCTCTTCTTCCCACAGGCCCAGGAGATCCAATATCTCTTGTCTACTCCAAGCCAAAGTGCGTTTGGAGCATGTAGCCAGCATGGTCAGCATGGTCAGCTGGGCAGTGGCACACAACAATGCAAGCTGCAAGATGTGGTCTCCAAGCTGGACAATCAGGAAAAGGCGTTCAAAAATTCACAGGGTTTCAAAGGGATGGGGGGAAGGCTTCCATTCGCCATGACCCCGGGGCAGTGGAATTCACTGTTGGGCATTGTGGAGCAGCTGCTGGAGGACTGTTAAGGTTGACACAGGTAACAGTGTCTACATTCACCGCGTCGACATCAATACATCGACCATGGCTCAATGCTGGTGGTGTTATTATGTTAGTGTAATGGAGAGCTTACATCAGTGGGAGACAAATTTAAACATAGACACATGCACAACTAAGATGACACAAGGTGTCTTAAATTGACCTAACTTTGTACTGCAGACCAGGCCTTAGTCACCCATTTTCCTTCTTAACATTCACATGAGCATTGATTTTAGGTCTGTCACATAGAAGTGCCGAGCACCATCACAAGGCTAGGAACTAGAATCTAGGAACCAGGGTCTGGTGGGCCAAGCAAAGAGGTGATAATTGGTCCTGTTGGAAATTGGGAGAGGAGGAGACTGACTTTAGGAAACTCAGTTTGCTTCTCTGTGCCTCAGTTTCCACATTAGCAAAATGGAGGTAATGATACTGACTTCCATTATATAGTGCTTGTAGGTCTACAGATGGAAAGCTTTAGATATTATTTTTATTAGTGTTTTAAAGCAGTTAAATCTCTTGGGATTATCATGAGAGGGGCTCTATTTTGAAATTTGATTTTGCATAAGTGGATTTACATTTTTTTATTGTGCATTAGATTTCATTCATGCAAGTTGTTTTAATTTAATTGGGCCATACCCAGAAGTTTTTATTCCATTTTTACTTTTTCCTGACTCAGGGAAATTATCATTGAAGTCAATGGGAGTTAAATTACTTTTTCCTTTTTCTCCTTAAAATGTGATTGGGATTGGGAAAAGAAACCACATACCTGCCATAAATCAGAACTCTACATGGGAATCATTAAGCCCATGGTAAGGCAAAACCAGTGTTGTTGAATCAATAGTGTCAGAATTTGAAGGTGGGGTGAACTTTTTCTCCTCTAATATTTTCTCTTGAGATGCAAATCCTATTTTATAACAGGATTCTAAATTTCCCACAGGATTTTATCATCTTTACAGTTAATAGTTTTTTTTATATAACTAAATCTCCTGAGTCTCACAATACATCCTTTCCTTCTACAGTACCTGGGTTTTGTTACAATCAACTCCGCTTCTGGCCAAACTGGCTCATGTTTTCTCTCAACCGCACACTTGGCCAGAGTTAACCTAGACTTTCCCCCCGCCTTTTTTTTTTCTTGACAGGCTATTCATATTTTCTACAGTTAGTTTGAAAAATACAACCTGTCTGACTAATATATGATGAAGCACACTCAGAGGAGAGAGAGAACATGCTGAATCCTGGAAGACTGGCAAATTCATGCCCCATCAGTGCTGCCTTTTTAAAAGTTGTTACTGGCCATCATGTACCTAAATCATTTTAAAATGAGTTTTTGAAATGTGTACTCTTAGTTTTCCAACAGATCGGATGTATAAATAGTTAAAACGGGGATTCAAGTTTGGTCCTGAGCTGTAAGATGTTCTGGATGCTTTAGAAGTAAAGCACTTAGTCAAATAGAGGGAAAGATTTCTGCAAGTTGCTCTTCTGCTACCCCTTCTGGTCACCATAAGGAACAGCACCCATATTAGTACTTGCAGACCAAGTCTCACCTTCAAAACACAAGTTCAGCAGAACCTCAGAGTTACAAACTGACTGGTCAACACACACCTCATTTGGAACCTGAAGTACACAATCAGGCAGCAGCAGAGACCGGAAAAAATAAATAAAAAGCAAACACAGTACAGAAGCTGGGAATGGGTGACAGGGGATGGATCATTTGATGATTACCTGTTCTGTTCATTCCCGCATTAGCCACTGTCAGAAGACAAGATACTGGGCTAGATGGACTTTAGTCTGACTCAGTATGGCCAGTATTATGTTCTTACAATGTTAAACATAAGCTACTAAAATAATAAAGGGAAAGTTTAAAAAAAGATTTAACAAGGTAAGGAAACTATTTCTGTGCTTGTTTTATTTAAATTAAGATGGTTAAAACCAGCATTTTTCTTCTGCATAATAAAGTTTCAAAACTGTGTTAAGTCAATGGTCAGTTGCAAACTTTTGAAAGAACAACCATAACACTTTGTTGCAAACATTCCATTCCCGAAGTGTTCGTAACTCTGAGGTTCTCATGTATTAAGTAATTAAGCCTCACAGCTACAACGTAAGTGGGTATTCTTAGCCTCATTTCTGAGATGGAGAAACTGAAGCAAAGAAGTTGTGACTTGCTGAAGGTAAAGGAGGGAATCTGTTTCAGAACCAGGATAGGAACTCGGGAATTCCTGATTGCCTGTCCAGTGCTCACATCACACTAAAACATGCTCCTCCAACCCCATCTCCCTCTCATTATATTCCAAAGAGAGTCATATCCAGCTTTCCACTGCTTAAGGGTAGGTCAGTGCAATATGACACCTTTAAAGGGGAGGGAGGGGAAAAGAGGGAACAAAGTGGAGAATCCTTAAAGACATCTTCTCACCTCCCCACTGGAGCAAAGCACATACATCATTAAGGGGGTTAATTGCTGTTGTTGCTTAGTAATTAAGACAGCTTAGTGCTCTGGAGAAGTGCTGGACTGACTGATCTGAAAAAAATGAAGTCCCCTTACTTTTCCACAAGCTAGGTATTAACACCCACAAATATGCACATCACATGCCATAAAGCACTGCAAGTTAGTTTTGGGTTAGTTTTATCACCAGTGGATGAAAATCATCATGACTTGACAGATTTACATATTCTTATGTGATATGTGACAGTTTGGGATAATCCACTGTAGAACAATTGAGATTATGCCTTGTGATTTTTCTACACAAATATGAACACCTAGCAGATATTCTTGTTTAGCAGCTAGAACAAGGCACTCTGAAGCAGTGACAGACATTTAAAGTTAGTTTCATATCTCACTGTGTACTGGTCTCAGTTCCAACACCTCTTCCTGTCCAGCATTGTCTCCTAACAACCCTCAAGAGTTTGTGGAGAAGAGGTTTATCTTGAGCCATTCTTCTTCCCTTGTTTTAACTTACAACCCCGTATTAAACTAAACCAATACATTCAGACAGTAAACATCCAAAACAACCAGGTCAACATTCAGTAATCATAAATTATTACAGAGCAGCTGTAATTACTATCCCACCATAAAGTTAGTATATGGCATAATACAGCTTCCTGACTCTTGACTGATGTCATTATCAGCTCTCTCTCTTTTTTCTCCCCATTTGAGCAGAGGGAGGATATTAATAGCATGAATTCAAATACTGGTGATGCATTTGGAATGTTGTTGATGAACGAACGATGCTTGAAATTCAAGTCAAAGACTTTAAGGTCAGAAGGGACCATCACTATCATATAGTTTGACCTTCTGCACATTGCAGGCCACAGAACCTCATCCACCCACTCCTGTAATAGACCCGTAACCTCTGGCTGAGTTACTGAAGTCCTCAAATCATGATTTAAAGACTTCAAGTTACAGAGAATTCACCATTTATACTAGTTTAAACCTGCAAGTGACCCCTTCCCCGTGCTGCAGAGGAAGGAGAAAACTCCCCAGAGTCTTTGCCAATCTGACCCAGGGGAAAATTCCTTCCTGATCACAAATATGGAGATCGTTTAGACACTAAGCATATGGGCAAGACCTACCAGCCAGACACCTAGGAAAGAATTATCAGTAGTAACTCAGAGCCCTCCCCATTTAGAGCCCCATAATGATCCATTGGAGATATTTGCTGCTAGCAGTCAGCTACATGCCACTGTAGGCAGTCCTGTCATACCACCCCCTCCATAAACTTATCAAGCTCAGTCTTGAAGACAGTTAGGTTTTTTTCCCCCACTGCTCCACTTGGAAGGCTGTTCCAGAACTTCACTCCTGTGATGATTAGAAACCTTAACCTAATTTCAAGCCTAAACTTGGTGATGGCCAGTTTATATCCGTTTATTCTGGTGTCCACATTGGTGATTAATTTAAATAACTCCTCTCCCTTCCTGGTATTTATCCCTCTGATGTATTTATAAAGAGCAATCATATTTCCCCTCAGCCTTCTTTTGGTTAGGGTAAACAAGCCAAGCTCTGTGAGTCTCCTCTCAAAAGGTAAGTTTTCCATTCTTCAGATCATCCTAGTAGCCCTTCTCTGCACCTGTTCCAGTTTGAATTAATCTTTCTTAAACATGGGAGACCACAATTGCACACAGTATTCCAGATCCTGAGATCTCACCAGTACCTTGTACAATGGTACTAACACTTCCCTGTCTCTACTGGAAATACCTCGCCTGATGCATCCTAGGACTGCATTAGTCTTTTTCACAGCTGCATCATATTGGCGGCTCATAAACCTCCTGTGATCAGCTAATATACCCAGATCTTTCTCCTCCTCTGTCACTTCCAACTGATATGTCCCCAGCTTATAGCAAAAATTCTTGTTGTTAGTCCCTAAATGCATGACCTTGCACTGGGGCATTCTATACCTCAAAGCAACACCCTGGAATCCCCATATTCACCAGTGTCATATAATTATGACATGTTTTGAACAAAGTATGCCTTGTGAGGTATCATGTTAAAAGCCTTAATCTGTTGACCATTAATATTATGTTGGATTGTATATGCTATTATTATATGCGAGGTTCTGAGCCGTATTGCTGTATGTGTTACTGAGATATGTTATGAGGCTGGGAACACACACAACCAGTCCGTCAGGTACAACAGTGGAGTAAGCAAACATGCTGGTGTCCTACTAAAGGGAATCCACTCTCCCAGCAGCCATCCCAGAAGACTTCTGAGAGAGAGCATGTAGACAATGGATGCTGCTTGACCAATGGGGGCAGCAAGCTGGAAGAAACTATAAAAGAGGAGAAATGACATCATGATTTGGCCTCACTCCCACCACAACTCAACACCTGGAAACATGTCTGTAGGACAAAGACTTTAAACTGGGGGACGGTGGTCCCAGGCTGAATGGCAGTTCCAGCCTGTGTATTGAAGATCTGTGACCTGTTTGTACCATTTATCACTGTGAGACACTGTTTAATTCAAATTCTGTTTAGTTTATAGAATTTAGACTGAAAATTTATTTTTGTTTCTTGGGTAATCAACTTTGATCTCTATTCTTGCTACTTATAATCACTTAAAATCTATCTTTCTGTAGTTAATAATGTTCTCAAGGTAATTCCAAACTCATGTAAATCAAAAGTATTATTATAGCTCTTTTGTAAAGGGCACTTATGGAAAGCGTTCTCATTCAATGAACATTCCTTTGTTTCTATTTTTTTAAGTCTGTTGGTTATTGTTGGCAATACAAGTGAGAAAAGCATCAAAGTGTGCTTCTCTCATTGGGACAAGGTAACTCTCATTGACTATAATACTGCAAGTGAGTTATTCGTGTGTCAAGGGGAGACTAGACCCCCATAAAGGGAACATTAAAGACTTGTTATGCTTATAATTCAAGGAAATTCTGGATTTTGCTGTCAGTTTGCATTGCCATTTAAGTGGTATGTAATGTGTTCTCTCTCTCTGTCTGTCTACCACATTAGTTTCTATTCTGATCTTAGTGAAGCAGATTATTAATTATTCAGCAGTTTGTTTTCCTTTTATTGTACTTAGCACACTTGACTGAAAGAGCAGCCAATACTGGACTAGGTCCAAGAAAAAGGTGAGTTTTGTATAAAAAGGCATCAAAATGAAAGCTTTCAGCTCTGAAATCATCTATTTATTTTTTTCTCTCTCCTCTGTTTTTGGAAGATTATTTCCAGCCCTCTGATGTCAACAAATTCAATGCCTTTTACAAAACTACTTCTGTGTGTGAAACATTTATTTTTTAAAATTAAAACCAGTATATTTAATTCCCCATCTACTATACTTTTAATAAATGAAACTTCCTAATATTGGAGAAATGATGGTCTTGTGGTTAAGACACTAGACTGAGATGAAGGGGATCCATATTTAATTCCTACCCCCACTATAGAGTCCCTGTGTAACCTTGAGCAAACCTAAATACTTTGTTTCTGTGTCTCAGCTTCTGCCCTGTAAAATGGGAACAGTATCACCTCGAAGGGATATTGCAGGATAAATTCATTAGTGAGTCTGAGGTATTCAAACAGTGACAGAGGTCATATAAGGTCATATAATAATATTCTGAAAACATCTGTAATATTTAACAAACCATTGGTTGTGTCCCGTTACAGCTACAAACACAAAAAAGGGAAATACATTAAAAAGATTTAAAACAATATCATCCAGGCTAAAGTCAGTATTGTCTGCTCTGCTTTGGAGTAGAGAGGAGATAAAAAGGAACAGAAGACTTGCTCATATAGCTGAAAATATTCTAAAGAGAAGGGAGCTGAACCGAACATAAGTGGCATCATTCCCAAGTAAGGTAATCGATTTTAGGCCCCAGATGTGTAAATAAATTAATGTTGACTGAATCAGTGATGACATATGCAAAGCATTCTGTGCACCCATGTCCTAGCTCCAGCTTATGTTTGCATTCATTGATATATACGGTACATACCCTAGTACCCTCTCCTTTCTCTTCTCTCTAGCCCCTATAGACATAGGGTATTGACTTGCCTCTGTGGACTCTCTGAGGAGTCTTTCTAAGATCACTCCAGGCTTCAGCTTAGTGCTCTGAAAAAGATATGGACTAACTACTCTGGAAAATGAAGTTCTCTTATCTGGTTACAAACTAGCATTTGCATGACAAAGCCTAAAACCCCTGTTATGTTCAGGTAGTCAACCGCTTCTGGCCACCACACCTCCTACCTACTCCAGAAGGATAAACTTTTACTCCAGATCTCTCAGAAATTCTATATAACTTGTGGAGTCTTCCTGAATTTGCAAAAACAACAAGGAGTCCTTGTGGCACCTTAGAGACTAACAAATTTATTTGGGCGTAAGCTTTTTCAAATGTACTGGATCCTCACTTTGGATGAAGCTTCAACCCTTGAAAACAATTTACATTTAAACACATAGTACTGCACTGTACGCTTCTGTGGCATTATAAGGGCGTTATTTACCCAGATGTAAATAGTAGGCGTGTTGGCAATATTATTTGCTGTATACATATATACACATGCATATATTAAAATATATATACACAGCACAGGGGACATGTACTGTGTATACATCTACATGCATGTAGAATTAGAGACAGTATATGTGTTATTACAGTATATATCCAGGTATTGCAGGTGTATTGCAATGTTTAGAATACAGTAAGCTGGGACTCTTTCATGGACGCGCACACACACAGCTGGGGAACTGTGTTGCTGATTTGTTAGATATGGAGAAGTTGACTAAAATTTCATTTATGATCATAAAAACAGACTTTGTTGTATTATATTAATATTTGTATGATGAATAAGCACTAAAATTAAATACAATCTGGTGAATTGTAACTTTTGTTTCTAAAGATTACACTGTATAAATATGCCTACATTAAACCATTTGGTTTAAATGTTTTTGGAAACACTAGGTTTAAATTATTTTCAAGGGCTATAAAGAGAAAACATAAACAGCCTGAATTGTTTAAAATGTGTGTTCCCTTTAATTAAATAAGAAACATCTGTCTTGGGATTTTGAAAGTGGTCGGATATAATCTATCCACATTATGCCTACATCAGTTTGCATCCAACATCCAGTATTTTGAAAGAAAATTCTTCCTTTCTGTAAAGAATTAAATCAGCATGCAGCATAAGGTACCGCCTCCGTCTGAATGGGCAGAAAATCCCTTGTTGAAAACAGCCCTGAAGAAGACCAACAACCAATTTCCACTGTTCAGAGGGCTACGTGAAACACGGAGTTTGGTCTTCTGAACATTTGCAAGTGGGTATTTCTTTTTAAAGTGTTAAGTGCAATCCAAACACCTTTCATTCAAACTTATGGAAAACGGCAGTCGTCTACGCACTAATCCCAAAATTCACGCGATTGTTATTTCTGTAGGGACCATTAAACACTTCCCCCACACGCACACAAACTTCCAAGAGTGAAATTTCTCTAGGGAACTACACACACTCAGATCAGACTGACAGACATACGTGAACGGAGCGGCGAATTAACTCGCAGTAAGGGGTGACTTTAGCAATACAATACAACGCTGTGCGTTATATGCTTATAACGATTCACTTACTAGTAGTATCAAAGGGGATCTGTTTGCACTCAGCGGCTGGCCAAGGACAGTAATACACCGCTCCCCCTTCCTGTATATCCGGCTGTGTAGTATTGGCTTTGGGAGCACCGACTAGGACACTTACTCTGCAAAAACATTTGTGACCGTCACTAGCTGGTGAGCAAAAGATAAAGGCGAAGTGATGGCAGATCATTTGTGCCAACACATTATAACCCCCACCAGAGCCCTGGGACTGGCAGAAATCACCAGACCCCTTCCCCGGCTGCCACATGCTCCAGCGAGCTCTCATTCCGATCTGTGTCCAGGAGATAACCCCTGCGGGCGAGGGGGCAGCTGGGGCTGGTGACAGAGCCCCGCAAAGGGCTGCCGCCGCTAGGTGTTTGGGCAGATCCCCCCGGAAGCTGGTTTCCAGGCGTGCCCTGGCTGGCTTTAGCCAGGAAGACTTGGGCTGATGGAGAACTTCTCTGGCGACCCCCAGGGGGTCTCCGATCGCCCCGGCTCTGGGACTAAGGGCCGAGGAGGGGGCCGCCGAGCTCCCGGGCAGGGCGACGGGCTGAGAGGGAAGCGACCCGCGGTGACCCCGCGGAGCCCGGGGCTACTTACGCGCCGGCGTAGTGGTGGAAATCCACCGCGTAGCCGAAGTAGCTGCTCTCGGGGCCGCTGTACACGGTCAGCTTCTCCTCGTCCACGTTGAACGCCGCCAGCCCCGGCGGCCGGAGCATCCCCGACAGCAGCAGCAGCAGCGGAGCGAGGGGCTCCCAGCGGCGCCCTGGGGC
This sequence comes from Chrysemys picta bellii, assembly GCF_011386835.1. NCBI lineage: Eukaryota > Metazoa > Chordata > Testudines > Emydidae > Chrysemys > Chrysemys picta. The sequence continues at coordinate 43,044,716 of NC_088792.1, read as the reverse complement.
CAGCATCCTGCTCCTCGCCCGTGGAACCTCCCGCTCCCGGGGCAGCGCGGCGGGGGCGGCCTGGCGGGGCGCGGGGCGCAGCGGAGAGGCGGCTAGTGCGTAGGGACCCGCGGCGGCTCGGCTCGGACCCGCAGCCCCGCTCCGCGCCGCCTCTCGCCCGGCGCCCACAAGCATCTCCGCGCGGCGGCGAGTGAGGCAGCCGCTCGCTCATGCCTCTAGTGGCCGCCGGCTGACTCCGGGGCTCCCCCTGGTGGCCGGCCGCTGGGGCACAGGCTGAGCGCTCCGCAGGGCAGCGGGCGCGCTGGTGGGTGGCCGGGGACCGCGACAAAGCCCTGAACTCCCTGACGCTGAACTTTCTCTCTTCCCCACGCTGTGTGTGAGAGATACACGAGGGGATCTACTCGCTGGGGGTTGCGTGATGCCCCCCGGAATAGGATCCGAGGGGATCTAGTCACCCCCACTTTAAAAGCAAGCAGATTTTTGCCCTATAGTCTGAAAGGTAGAATCTGAGCCTTCCCCGCGTAGCCAACAAGTCAGGGGGAGGGTCAGCTGCTTTGCTAAATTAAAGGAGGGCAATTAAAGCACGAAAGTACATAGCGCGCAGCAGCAGCCCCAGGGCAAAGTTTCCCCCGAAGTGTGTAGTGTGGCACCCACGGGTGGCACCCTGGAGCTGGGGCAAACACAGGTGTGCAGCGCCCTCCTTCGCCGAGACACTGGGAAGGACAAGTCGCTTCTAACTCTTTTTTTGGACTGCAAATGTCCCGAGTTCGGGGCCGAAACGGACAGGTGGGATTTTGGGGAAAGGTGGAACCCGTGGTTCCAAGCGGTTTGTGAGCCGTGTGTGTGTGTGTGAGCTAACCCACACATTTATGATTTTGGCTCTAACTATAAAAACAGCTGCTGTCTGCCAATTTAGCCCACAACTAATCCTCAATGAGAAACAGGGCTGAGCTAAATTTAAAAAATAAAATTGTGGCATTACTTCCATTTTTTTTAAAACGATTGATATGGCAACACCAACGACGCATTGCTGCCCCAGCCTTACAGAAAACTGTTTCCAAAAAAAAAAAACAGCTGCAAAGGTGCAAAAAAGATCGCACCTGTCCCCCCCCCTCCCGAGCTAGAAAAAATTAGGGCCAAATTCTGAGCATATCATCCAGAGTAATCTCACGGAAACCAGTGGCATTACTGGGATTTGCACTAGGGAACTTGAAATCAGAATTTGACCGAGAGGCGCCTATGACAATTACAGAGCAGTGGTTGCTGTTCCTGCAACTGCGTCTGTGTGAAAGGCCCCTGTGCCTGTATGTAGGCTAATTTATTTTAATGGGGCTCTTACAGGTTTCAGGAGTCCCCCGTATAGGTCCACTTGCACAATCCAGCTCTAAGGAATTTCCATCATAAGCCCGATTTTGTCCTCTATTCCAAGCAAGATTTAAGGAAGCATCAACACTGTGACATGACCTGTAGACACATTCATCCTGCTCTACCCATGTATATAGCAGGGATGAAGTTTCAGTAGCTTCTAGCTGAATAGCTTCCTTCTCTTCCTCCCCCCCCCCCATGAGATCTTAAATTATTTCATCCACTGAAGATTCTTATATTTTGAAAGAGCCTTTTATGATATAAAAGGACATGGAAAAGCTACTCCAAGGAATTGGACACTCAACAGCTCATTATAATGATCACTAAAATGGCTATTGTTTAAAAGAAGAGGCCTTTTCTTGTTTTCAAAAGACATTTTAACCACAGGAAAGATATAAAACCAACCACACTTCGGAACACATCAGGAGGCCTATTTCTTTGTAAATTTCACTATTACTGCTACATTGACTATATAAACTTTAACTATGCCTAAGGGAGTAACTTAAATTCACATAAAGAGAAAAATCACTATATGTAGTTACTATAACTATTATACAAGAGGAGGTGTCAAATCTCTCCCCTGACAAAGGAATGCAGACTGGCCCATAAGCTACATGACAACCTCATTCAATGCAGAAAACAGAAATGTCCCTCTCAGAATTACTTCCCTCCCCCTCCAATTTTAATCCATAACACCCTCTTGTGGGATTCTCCACTCCCATAACTGTGTTTTAGATGTTTTGTTTACGACTATATTAAAACAGGCAGCATCTGCTTGAAATTCGACCCTTCCCTGCCTGGATCAATGGGACACTCCAAAACCTGGCAGAAGAGGGCAGCATGTTTCATTTTTAAATCGCTCAACCTCTCCCTTCCCCCCTGCCAAGTCAGAGGCAGAAACAAAGTAGAAAAACCTTTTAAAAATACTACTTAATCCTCTAAAAAGCCATTCTTCTCTCTGAAAAAGAGATGAGTCCTTCTAGCATTTACAATGCAAGTGCGTATCAAGGAAATACTGGAGAAAGAAACCTTGAAGAATTGTAAACATTCCAAACAAAGTCACATTTAAGATCACACTTGCTACATTTTGAGTGTACCTACTGTAGCAGCAGATTAAGTGCTTTGTGGCTAGAGTTACTCTGATATTCCCAATCACTATAACCGAATACTGTGTTTATTTTTAAAGTTCGGTATAATTGGCCTAAGCTGTCATCACTGACTCCCACACCTCAGTTTGTAGAACATATGAGTTTCTATTGTTCCAATTTGGATGAAACCAAATAATAGCCATTACTTAGTTATTTTAGAATGAACAAGTATTTCTGGTGATAAGGACCAAAATGTACTTCAATGATATAAGAGCCAAAGTCCTATTTTCAAAAGTAACAGGCTCCTAAGTGCATTAGAGGCTTTAGAAAATTTTACACCAAACTCCTAAATGAATAGGAATTCAACTTTTTGGAAATGTTGAGTTGTACTACGTAACAGTAATACATTGGTCTCTTCTGACCTTGGACTCTATAAGTACCCGACTCTTTCGTAGGGCTTTTCATCAGTAGATCTTAAAGTGATTTACAACAGAGCTCAGTATCATTAGCATCATTTTACAGATGGGGAAACTGAGGCACAGAGTGACATCAGTTGCCCCAGATCATCCAGCAAGGCAGCAGCAGAGCCCAGATTGAAACCCACGTCTCACAGAACCCATTCCAATGCTCTATTCACTAGTAACCCTGGGCCAATTTACAGTAGTCTAGTAATTATAAAATTGCTCAAACTGGTGGCAGAGGGGAGGGTTGGGAAGGATGAGGATCAGAAAGACGGGGAGCTGTGTCATGCGCTCCTTGCCCCCAATGTGCTAGTATGTTGAAATTCTCTCCTTCCTTTTTTATTTTTCTTTCAAATAATCCAGCAGCAGATAGAACTGGATGTCATAACCTATCCTCCCCCCTTCAAATTCAAGCACTAGTTGTTGCATTTAAAAAGTAGATAAATAGTTAAAGCTCCTTATTGTTTAAAAATTAGACCACCAACACAACATTTAACCTTTGATAAATCCAGTGGCAGCAGGGCCAGAGTCTCCACAGCTGGAGAGAGAGAAACTCTGCAGGAGACACAGAACAACCAAAATAGAACACTCTCCAGGGGTCTAGAGTTACTTTACAAGGTTCTTGCCCACGCAGAAGAACAAATAAACAAAACCAAAATGCTCAGCACAGTGTTTGGCCATATCCTTATCGTACATCTTATGTCCTTAAACTCCAAAAAGCAGGACCCATCTATAAACACAAATAAAACAGTTTTTCTGCCTACAGTACTTCCCCCTCCAACCCATTTCCCTGCGTCCATCCCAGTCTCCCCTCTTCAGAACTAAGCTCAGCTGCACTTGATTATCTCAGCTCATAGGCACTCCCTGCTGGGAATCTACAGAGCTCTGCTGGGATTTAACTCCAAAAGCTCCACAGTAATGTCTGCTCATTGGGTACTTTCCCCAGGAGTATTGGGTCAGGATGCGTCGAGGATGTAGGGTCCTATCTGTGGAGCACCGTGACAGCTGTATACCCAATCCCACAAGTTCTTTTACAAATTTAAATGAAGTAGTGAGTCACCTAGTAAATATCCACAATGGGCTTGCATCTTACCATAGAATAGACATTCAAATCTGGGATTTGTGTCAGCATCTAGGAGAGAAAGGGGTTTGTTGTGAAATTTGGTTCCAGAGCTAGATTCAGATTCTGAACCACCCCCAAATTGGAGGTGTACAGAGATGGGCTTTGTTTGGGCCCATCTCTAATAATGATGGGTATCAATGTTGCTTTTCATGTTTGATTTTGGATTCAAGTGTGCTGTGGTTGAGGCCAGAAGGACTATAAGGAATAGACCATTATTGGACGCTGCAGATTTAGATCAGGTTGCTTAATAACCAGAAACCAGAAACAGAACACACACACAATATATTCTCCCCAAACCCATATGACCATTAGAATAATAAAATAATTATTTGTATTGCAGTATTGCCAAAAAGCCCTGGCCCCACTGTGCTAGGCACTGTACAGCAAAACAGTTCCTTCCCCAAAGAGCTTACAAGCTAAGCCATAAAAACATTGTCCAGATATTGTAGTCACAGACTATACCTTAGTGATATTTTGCAGTGGAGTTGCAGCATTTTGTAGCATGCATCGAATCTTTTAGTGAAGTGAAAAACATGTTACATATTGCCTTTTCAGTGAGGCATACCAAGAAGAAATAGAGCCATGTGATAGGATATTCACTTCACTGGGAGACATGCCATCTGTTACAAGACACTACCACCATGTCCTGTTCACATTGTGTAAAAGAAATTTCCATCTAATTGTGTTGTCTCAGTTGGTGTTTTGAAACATTTAAGTAAAATTAGTATTAATAATATACCTATGGCAGATGAAAAAGCTATATTAAGAATTAATTGTAAGCCATGCATTAGAGTCTAGATCCCAAACTCTTCAAGGAGTGTCAGAAATTCACAGGATGTTCCTGAGTGATAAGTGTTTCAATTAGAGCTTTGGTCTACTCAAAGACTGATAAAAACTCTGTAGGCAGAAAACTCACTACTAGCTATATATATATATGACAGAGTGCAAGAGTGTCAGCTAATATTTCTAGGTCATTTATAACTTCATCATCATCACCATAACTCTCATAACTGCATTGGTCATTGGGGCACCATCATCATTGATAAGCAATCAACCAATTGTCTCCACCCCTGACAATTGTGTGTCAGTGCTTGAGTCTCCGCAAAGTCCATTCCTGTCCACTCTTTTGTTGTCAATCCATCTCTTCTTCTGTCTACCTCTTCTTCTCTTCCACTGTACTGTCCCTTGGAGAATGATCTTGGATAAGCCAGATGATATTGTTACATGGCCATACCACTTCAGCTTGCGCTTCTTCACGGTCATCAGGAGGTCTTCATATGACCCAGCACATTGGGTGATGATGTTGTGGACCTCTTCACTAGTGACAAGGTCAAAGTAGGAGATGCCCAGGATTTTATGGAAGTATCTCATCTCTACTACCTGTATTTTCCATTCAAGTTCTGCTGTAAGGGTCTCATACGCATACAGAAAAATGGAGAATACCAGTGCATGCAGCAGTTTCCGTTTGGATTCCAAGGAGATGTTTTTATTCCTCCAAATTGGTTTTAGCTTTGCCACTGCTGCTGCTGGCACAATTCTTGCCAAAATTTCTGCCTTTGATCCTTTATCAGTGATGATTGCCCCCAAATATTTGAACTGTTTCACTGTCTCCAGCTCTTGTCCACTGACAGTGATATGTGAGCTGATGCCATCACGTTTGTTTGTCATCAGCTTGGTTTTCTCTGCACTGATTTCCATGCCGTATTTTGCATAGGTTTCATCCAATCGTTTCACAAGGTTGGCAAGTTCATCTTCACTGCCTGCCAGGCCATCAATGTCATCAGTGAACCGAAGATTTGAGATTGCTTGCCCCCCAATACTGACTGTGCATATGTGATCTTCTAGGGCATCCGTCATTATGCGCTCCAAGCAGATGTTGAACAGTGTGGGCGAAAGAAGGCAGCCTTGCCAGACTCCAACAGTGGTGAGAAACCACTCTCCTATTGTGCCATTGACGAGAACTGCACTGCTGGCCTTGGCATACAGTTGTTTAATGGTAAGAAAAAGCTTACAACCAACATTGTACTTCTTCATGGTTGCCCAGAGAGCTTTGTGCCATACTCTGTCAAACACCTTCTTGAACTCAACAAAGACGTGGTAGATGTCCTGCTGGTGGTGTAAATACTTCTCACATAGAACACAATGTTGAAAATCTGTTCTGTGGTACTTCTTCCAGCATGAAAGCCAGCCTGTTCCTCAGCAATGATATTCTCCGTTTGTGGCTTTATAACTTACTTACACTAAATTGGCTTATGATCTGCTTGTTTTGGATCAGTGATACTCAGACTGATGCTACAGAGCCACATGTGGCTCCTTAATGTGTCTCCTATGGCTCTTCACAGCTCATGATATTAAAACATGGTGTGATTTAATTAATTATTAACCAATCTAGATTATTAACCAATCAGGATGCTTTTACTATGTTATTAACCACTTGTAGTTGATATAGTAATATCTTGCACAGTCATTTTGCTGTGGGTATTCTCTCTCTCTCTCTCTATATATATATTATATACATTATTCAATTAATATATATATATTATTACCATTAACAACTGTATGCCAAGGCCAGCAGTGCAGTTCTCGTCAGTGGCACTATATAGATATATATATATATTTTAGAGAGAGAGAGAGAGAGAATGAAACTATGAATTCACACTACTGTGGCTCTTTTGGGTAATGTTGATCTCTAATTTGGCTCCTGAACCACTGAGGGCTGAGTGTCACTGTTTCAGATGGAATCACATAACAAGCTTTTTGCTATAAATGACCAAAATGGGCCAAACTAGACCACAGCAGAGGATATCTGGATCTGACTGTTTTGTGAGGATGGAATATCGTTTTATTGTAGCCTGAACAGGAAGGCTGCTTTTAGCTTCTCAAAAGTTCAGCTCATCATACATTTCAGAGACATACAGTGTAAATCTGAGGTCATAGCAATGAGTCGACATTACTGCAGGGGTTCAAATGAGAGAAATGTACACAACACCTAATGGTCCCTCACTGTGTATGCATTCTGTATTGCACCCACGCATGCCGCTTCAACTGTAAGCTCACACACAGAGTGAAGTGTGCTCTTTGAAGCTAGAATGCTTTACATAATAGGTGAGTTCTGGAGGAGGGGATAGAGAACAAGTGGTCAATATTAACTGGTGCCTGTTCCAAGCATAAAGTGTGACATAAAAGCAAGATAGATGCTGTGAATGGGCAAAGACATAGTCAAGAGAGAAGCTGTGGCTGAAGAGGCAGGATTTAGTGGGAGGTTAGGGATGAGCCGGAGGTGGGGCTGGAGTGGAGCAAAGCCTTGAATGGAAGTCAAGCCATGAACTTGATGCACGAGAAAAGTGGGAGTTCCGGGGGAGGAAGGTGCAGGAAGGAAAGAGGGGAAGATTATATACAAAATGCTGATGATGAGATTGAGTAGACAGGAAAGAGGGGAGATGTGGTCTGAGAGAAAGAAGAGACAATATTATCACACATGATTGCTGTGTTCAATCCCATGGAGGTAAACCAACCAATCAACCATGACATTCATCACAGCCAGGAATGTTTTAAGTCCATGAACATAGTTGTGTCACTATGATGTCACTTATCTCTGTGCTCTGAGATTGAGTGAATGGCACTGATTTCGAGAGAAGGAAAAATTACTTACACCAAATCCATTGACCTAAGGGGAAAATTTGTCCCTAAGAGTTTCACTTTGACTTAATGACAGGTTTCAGAGTAACAGCCGTGTTAGTCTGTATCCGCAAAAAGAAGAACAGGAGTACTTGTGGCACCTTAGAGACTAACAAATTTATTAGAGCATAAGCTTTCGGTACTCCTGTTCTTCTTTTCACTTTGACTTAGTACTTTTTGGATTCCATTTTGGAGCTAGTTTTTTTTTTTTTAAGCTAACTTACTGCACTTCATCTGCTATTGTGATTTTCTTTGTAGTGGCCTACACATTTACAAAAATGAAACCTTATTAAAATCACATGTATTACCCTGGGGAGTATAGGGGCAGGGTAGTAAAAAATTGTGTTTGTATTACTATTTCTTCTTTTCCTACTGCTTTATGATTCATTAACTGGTCACGTGTACTTCACTTTGTTGTGGTACATGTCGTGGAGTCATTTTGTGTGACATGAAATACCTGCTATTTGTGTCCTTAATCTTCTACACATAATCACATAGGAGACAGGTGTTTGCCATGCAAAAACATGTGCTTGTGATGAAAATGCATGTTCAATTTATGGGAAATCTATGCCTTGGAATGTATCCATCTGCTATACTGCTGATGCAGCTGCACATGTAGGGATGAAGTAGGTACAACTCACAAAGATGGGTTAATCTCTTATTTTATGGTTTTATATATTACTGCCCGTAACCCTCGTAGCCTTCCATATAAAATCACTAGCCACAGTGGAGTTGCTGGTAGACTTGCAGTAGTTTGGTTTAAAACAAAAAAAAATTTTTTTTTTTTAAGGTTTCTTTGATTCATGTTTGGGGTTTTTTTGTGGTAGAAAAGGGCATTCGTGTGGTCAGCATCCTTTGTATGGGGAAAGGCCTTTGTGAAGAAGGTTTTGCAAAGACAGTCAAACTCCAGATTCAACTCATCTCCTCTGGAAGTCTGAAGAAATCTGGCTATGGAACAATGAAGAATGCTTTCTTTCCCGCTTCATCCTGGGTTTTGTGATCTGCATGGTCTCAGAGTAGGACAGCTGGCTTGGTAGCTGATAGTTTCAAATTTGGTCTTTAGCGTAGCTGAGGCTTGATCCATTAATTGCTTTGATGATTAGGAAAAAAGCCTTAAACTGACATTAGAAACAGAGCCAGAGGAGGGAAAGCTGAATCTGAAGAACATAAAGCCAAACTGCATTTAAAAGTCAGTGTCTGCTTACATGATCAAAAAAGCCATTTGGAAGGTTCGATTGAACGTGCCAAATCCTGCAGTCCTCACTCAGGCAAAATGCAGGAATCACTGGTGATATTCAGGGTCTTATGTTACGCAGGAGATCACATGATTTTGTAATGGTCCCTCTGGCCCTAAAGTTTATTAAAACTTCCAGTGGAGTTTTTGCCTAAGGACTAAAGACTAAATTTCTCATAAAAGGTCTTTACACAATGCTTTAATCTTACTATTTGTATAATTAGTGTCATAATCTAACTATTAGCATCAGGAGGACAAATATTTCAAAGCACTGCACAGGGTTTTAACTGCATAATTCCTATTAATGTTGATGGAAGTTGTGCTGCTAAACCCTTTCACTGCACTTTGAAAGTGCACTCCAGATGTCCATCGACCTTGATAAGTTTACCATTTCCCTCAGTTATTTATTTAATAGTTAAAGGGATTTCTGTAGTAATGAAGTCTTTTGGGAGTCTCTAATTGGAGCAATTGAACATGCAGTATTTTGTCTTGGAAACACGACAATCATGAGGCAGTGAGAGAAGAGGAGAAAACCATACTTTACTAGCAATGCAACAGCTGCTAAAAATTGCATGTTCGCATTAATGTTCATACTAAGCATCCTGAATCTTTGTGACTCCCCCATAATAGAGCATACAGTCAGCTAGCCTCAAGTTGACAGCTTTTAGATGGGAAAGAAGTACGAAGAGCATTTATTTTGTACAAGGAGCTCTACCTAAATTGCATTTCCTCCTTAAGAGAGCTTGGTCTACTGCATCTTGGGTCACATTAGCAATCTCCCTACCTCTTTAGAGGGGCAGCTGCTCTGGCACCCCTGGATTGAGGCAAAAAAAAAAATTCTGCAATTTGTTGCTCATGCTATCTCAATTAAGAAAAAAGTGAGAACTCATTAGGTTATGTACTGAGCTTTTTCACCAACACCCCATGACTCTAACCTCTTAACAAGATCCTTTAGCCCTTTACTTTATACCCTAGCTGCAATTCTGCTGCAGCAAGATCCTGCCTGGGAACTGAGGTCAGGATGCCATGCCAACAAAACGAGTCCACGATTCACTTTTCCTCTTTACACGTCTCCCTGCATAAGAATGTTGTCTAAATTGAAAGTCTTAATAGAAGATAATTCACGTGAAAAATACAGACTCTTGAGAAGGAGCAGATAAAGTTCTCCAGTAACTTAAGTTTGCAATCTCTTGTGTTTCTTTTAGATTAATGTTGCATGCAAATGCTATTGTGTCTGATGAAGCTGTATTTGGCCTTTATAAACAAAAGCAATGCCAAAGCAAAACAAAAAACAAAACAAAACAAAAAAAAACCCCGTTCTCCAGAGCCATCCTATACCCTCACATAAACTTGGATTGACTAATAACAGTTTTTGCTTAAAACACCCTAAAGATTGCAATAGCATTATGGGTCAGGATTGAAATGCAGTCAGAGGTTTCCCTAATGATATTTTATTTTTACACTGCTATATGCCCAGACCCTACTCATTTTTCCAAGCTCTAAATTCGCCTTCCAAATTAAGAGAAGTAGTGGCGAGCGGGTCAAAACCAAAGAGGGCTATGTTAAATGAGTGAAAAGGTTGGTTGAAATTTAGGAATCCTTCAAGCTGGCCAGGTAGATTTAAACATAAGATTTACTGTACATGGGAAAGTGTGGTCCCAGTAGAGTAAAATATGCATATTTACAGGCATTGGGTGGGAGTTACACTGGATACTTAACATGTTTCAGGTCCCAAGAAAGCAAAACAACAAAAGGAATTTTTTGGAACAATGTTAATCCCAGTGGTTTATTATAAGAGATCAGACTGAGTGCAGTATTCCTCTCTCTCCTCATTAATTATGGCAGTTAAATTGCAACTATTTTCTGAACACATAGCAAGGCTAAAATGATTTGTATTAGAGCAGTGCCTGGAAGCCTCATCTGATGTAGGGGCCTCATTGTGCTAGGCATAGTACACCTATGCATTAACAGTTCTCTGCCTTGAAGAGCTTACACTGTAAATAGGTAAGACAAGGAATGGGAGCGGGAACAAAGGGCTCAGAGGTGCAGTAATTGCCCCACGATCACAGCATGGTCCAGCAGTTGGCACTAGGTCAGACTGCCATTTGGGCACTTGGATTTCCTCCCTGGATTATGCTGAAACTTTTACCTGTAAATTAAACCTACTCACTGTGTGATATTTTTTGGCATTAAACCCAACTAAACCCACTGTTACTTAACTTTCTGCTCTTTTAATATATAAGCCCTTTTACAGTTTACCACCACTAGTTTGTTCTGATTTGTTACAGAATATATTTTAATTCATATGGTCATTGGTATTAAATAGTGACTAATCACTGACCTGTGTGTTGCAATTTACATATGCTACTTTTATAAATAGCACCTATAACAGGATTCTATTCAAATTTTATTTAATTATAAAAGCACCCTTATTGTTCTAGGGAATATAAGGAGCCAAAAATACAAATACAGTAATCCTCCAAATATTATACAATGTTCCTAACACTCTAGGGCAGAACCACTATATGAAAACTTTCCCGTTTACTCCGTCCATAATACTCCCAGATCCTTCTTTATGCCTAGGGAAAATTATTAAAGACAGGTTAATCTTGCTTTTGCTTTTTCCCTAAACATTGCTGAGTATCCAAGACAGGCTGGAAGGAAGGGCTATGTTTTATTCGAAGTTGTGCTAGCTTGCTTCTTTATTCCAAAAATATAGAGCTGGACTACAGTTTAACCTCAAAGTTTACAAGGTAAACTACACCATTAGCCAGGACAAATGATGGGTTGTGATATGGAGGGAAGGAATCTCTAGGTGGTCAGCAGTAGCTCTTGTTGCTGCTACATTCCCCCTTTGTACCTGGTAGCATTTGTGGGGATAACTGAGGTCTATTCTACACTACTGTGGTAAGTCACCCTGAAGTTACGCTACCGCAGTTATGTGAATAATGTTAACTGAAGTAGATGTAGCTTAGGTCAACTTACTGCGGTGTCTACACTACGCTGTGTCAATGGGAGATGCTATCCCACCAATTTACCTTACTCTTCTCAGGGAGCTGGAGTACCAGAATCGACGGGAGAGCGCTCTGACATCGACTTAGTGGGTCTTCACCAGACCTGCTAAATTGACACCCGCTGCATCAATCGCAGCACTGCTGATTTACCAGTAAGTATAGACATGGCCTGATGAATCTACAGGGCTCCATAGAGATCCATCAGCTATACCATCTCCCCTAACCCTGCTATTGACTTGGGTATTGGGAACCCCAGTGGGGCTGTGTTTGGACATGTCTGAGCTCCCCAATCCTAACCCCTCTCCCACCATACCACAATTTTATTCTGAAGCAGGAATATGCTCTTTGATAGCTGAACAAATGGAACAAAACAAAAATAGATGGTTAAGGTCTGCATGGCTAAGCAAGAAGAGATTACTTATTGTAACTGGAGGTTCTTCGAGATGTGTGGCCCCTATCTGGATTCCAGACCTGGGTGCACATGCGTGCCATGCGCCAAAACTGATCGTAATAGTGTCTGTTGACCCACACATGCATCGGCCACGTGATGCATCCGAGGTTTTAAGAGGCTGTGCGGGTCGGCGCTGCTCCAGGTCCCTCTTACCAGCAAGTGATAAAGTCCGTAGCAGGGTAATGGAGGGCAGGTATTGGAATCCAAATATGAACCACACATCTCAAAGAAGTGATGGTCCCCATATAGATTCCAGACATGGGAGAGTAGCGAACAGAGCTCAGCATGGGGTATGGTTGCAAGGACATGCAAGAAGCCACAGTCTGTAGGACAGTGCAGCCTACTGCTACATTTGCCACTGCCATGGAGGTGATGGCATAGTGAGCAGAAAAGATGTGGACAGAGGACCACGTGGCCACCCTACAAATGTCCTGCCATGGTATGTCTGCAAGGGAGGCCGATGTGGCAGCATGCAACCACATGGAGTGGGCCGTGACTCCAGAGGGTGGGGGGAAATGAGAGAGCGTAGCTTTCCTTAATACAACAGAAGATCCATTTAGAGAGACTGCATGGCTCTTTCAGCGCTCTGTCGAGGAAGAGCTGGGGTGAGGCACAGAAGGCGCAGGTGCATTGGAGATAAAAGGCTAGCGCCAGATGGACATTGAAAGAGTGCAACAGGCATGCCCTGGGGGATGCATGTGGCTTAGGGTAAAAGATTGGGAGGTATATGCACTGGTTGGGGTGGAATGGGGAGGCCACCACGGGGAGAAATTTGGGGGGGGCAGGCACAGGGAGACCTTTTCTTTGTGGTAGACAGTAAAGGGCAGGACGGCCGTCATGGCCACCAGCGCGTTAACCCATCTCGCCCAGGTGATGGCCACCAAGATTACCACCTTCATGGAGAGATGGGCAAGAGAGCAGGCTGCAAAGGGTTTGAAGGGTGGTTTAGTGAGGGCGGAGAAGAGGAGATTCAGGTCCCAAGGGGAGATAGGCTTCCACATGGATGGGAAGGCGTTGAGGAGGCCATGAAGAAAGTGGGCGGTAATCATGTAAGTGAAGACAGACAACCCATCCACAGCAGGGAGGAAGTCACTGAGTGCTGCCAGGTGGACGTGGATGGAGGAGCAGGTGAGGCGCAACTGTCGAAGGTGGAGGATGTAGTCCAGGAGGATGGGAATGGAGACTGAGTCCAGAGGGTAGCAGTGATGGTGTACATAGGTAATGAAGGATAGCCATTTAGCTTGGTAGCAGGCTCTAGTAGATGGCCATCTGCTGTGAGTGAGGATGTTATGCATGGGGGCAGAGCATGCCCTGTCTATAAGCGAACCCCATTCAAATACCTAGGCCGTGAGGTGGAGTGGGCCTGGGTTGGGTGCCACAGACAGCCATGAGCCTGTGTGAGGAGATCTGGGAGGGTGGGAAGACCAACGGGGGGGGCAAGCGGAGAGGTGAAGGAGATCGGTGAACCAATACTGGCGACGCCAGGAGGGAGCTATGAGAATGACTGTTGCGTGATCCTGCTGTATCTTGCGCAGGACTTGCGGGAGCAAGGGAATGGGTGGGAAGGCATAGCAATGTTTGGTGATCCAGGGAAGGAGAAAGACATCGCCCTGTGAGCCTGGCCCGAGGGCTCCTGTGGAGCAGAAGAGGGGAAGTTTGTGGTTCTTGGCCCTTGTGAAGAGATCCCAGTGTGGTGTGCCTGTGATGGGATCCCCGGGGTACAATCTGCACCCCAAAACAGTACTGTCTTGGCCTGGTCAGAAGCGTGACCAATGTAAGTTTATTACCTAGTCCACCCCCGCACCCCTTGATGTGGAGAGGACACACACTAGCCTTTGTAAATTGAGCTGAGATTTCCCAAGCAAGTCAACCGAAACACATTGTTTTAGGTAAAATATAAAAACAGATTTATTAACTACAGAAAGATAGCTTTTAAGTGATTATAAGGGGTAGGCACAAAAGGTCATAGATAGTTACCAAAGAAAATAAAAGGTAAGCACACAGTATAAATCTTAAACCTTGTTAGACTAGGCAGTATTTGGATCAAACAGTTTTGATGTTGCAGGTAGGTTACAGTTCTTAATACACAGGCTTCTCCTTTAAGCCTGGGACTAGTCTCCTCAGTTCAAGTTGTTGTCTTCCCAGCATTCTTGTTTCTTTCAGAGTAGGTGGGGGAGGAGAAAGGTAAGAGCATGATGCTGTTTGATATCTGCAGTCCCTGGAAAGAAACTTACCCAGACATGTCCTGGTGGGCTCTGCTGAGTCACAGAGTTGAGAATTCCCCATTGTGTGGTACTTCTCTTAGAACTGTAAATCCCTTGTTTACAACTCCCCTGCTGATTAATAATCACTGAACACTCTCCTGGGAGTGAATCACCACCCTTCTCATCACTGAGGAACTAGCAGCAGAGACTCTCAAACTTAGTGAAATACGTTGTAACAACCATACAGCAAAATCTTAACTTCATACACACGAACGATATACATATCTAGACAGAACAATGGGTTTCAGCAAATCATGAACTTTCATGTGATATCTTACATGGTATGCTTTGTATGAAATATATCTATTATGACAGGGGTGAATATGGGGGTTCCAGAGTGCTGCTTCAAGGTACAGAGTGTCCCCTGGCGAAAGACTGAGTGAAGTGTGAGGTCCTGGAACTTCCACTCAGGATTTGCATAAAAGGACCTGCTGAACGTGTAGAATTGCTGGTGCCTGGGAGGTGCACGGTGTAGAGGGTGACCCATGCCTGAGGCACCAGTTCCAGAGGATGACTTCCATACAGAGGGAGGGGGACCAGACCCCACCCTGCTTATTGACATATACAACCGCTTTCAAGTTGTCAGAGAGCTGTTGAATGTGGTGGGATCTGATGGGGGCAGGAATGTCTGGCAAGCAAGGCAGGTGGCCTGCAGTTCCAGGATGTTGATATGCATCCGTACTTCCCTGGGCAACCAGAGGCCCTGGGCTTTGTGGCCCTCCAGATGGGTGCCCCACCCCATGAGTGAGGCGTCCCTGGTGAAAGTGGTGTGGGACATAGGGGGAGCGAATGGAGTGCCAGCCAGGATCATGGATGGGTTCCACCAGCAGGGGAGGGAAGCCAGGATGGAGATGGAGATGAGGGCTGGCTTGTTCAGGTGCTCCAACTGGGTTGTAGACCGACTGGAGACAGGTGGAGGCAGTGCATATGCAGGCGGGCATACGGTGTGCCCAAGGTGCAGACTGCTATGTGGCCAAGGAGGGAGAGGCACTGCAGGATGTGAATATGCAGATGGCGGTGTAGGTGCGCGGTGAGCATGGTGAATTGATCTGATAGGAGAAAGGCTCGGGATGCAAGGGAGTCCAGGTGTGCCCCTATGAAGGTGAGATTGTGGGTAGGGACAAGAACCTACCTGTCGTTATTGATGCAGATCCCCAGGCTGGCAAGGAGGTCACAGAGGGTCTGGAATAGTGGCGAGGAGGCGGTCATGAGATGGTGTAATGAGGAGCCAGTCATCTAGGTAGGGGAATAGTGAGTGGTCTAGAGAGCGCACGTAGGCCACTACGACCACGAAGATGCAGGGAGCAGTGGCGGTCCCAAAGGGGAGGATGCAAAACTGGTAGTGGGAGTGTCCCACCATGAAGTGGAGGAAGTTGCGATGAGTGGGGTGGATGTCTATATGAAAATATGCATCCTTCATATCAAGGGCGGAGAACCAGCCTCGATGGGGGTGGGACAGGATTATGAGGGGGAGCATGATCATCCAAAAGTGGAATTTGCATATGAATTTGTTCAGCGACCAGACATCCAGAATGGGACAGTGGCCACCCCTCTTCTTTGCACAAGGAAATAAGGTTAGTAGAAGCCATGGCCATGGTAGTGCAGGACGCATTCCATGGCACCCTTCTAGGGGAGGGTGTCCACTTCCTCTCGGAGATCGCACTGGGAAGGATCCCCAGAGCCACCATGGGGTGGGCGACAAGTAGAGGAACTCAATTGGTGAACAACATTCAGCACCCAGTGGTGATCTTGCTCCAAATGTGGCAAACAGGGCAAGACTTCGCCCCAAAACAATATGAGGTGCTGCAGAAGGGGTGGAGTGGCTTGGCTCTTGGGGGAAGAATCAAAAGGATTGCTGGGATTGACATTGCGGGAAGGTGGAGGTGGTGGCAGCGGCAGAGTAGCGAGGTCACTATGTGCATGGGCGCCAGCGATACGGATCTTGCAGGTGTTGAGGGTAGGGCTGGTAGGCAGTGTGAGGGTGAGGTCAGAAGGGCGACCACTGCTGCTGGCAAGTTGGGGCCAGGGTGTAGATTCTGAGCGACCGGAGGGCAGCACAGGAGTCCTTAAGAGAGTGGAGGGAACTTGTCCGTTTCATCAATGAAGTTTGTGGCTGTCAAAGGAGAGGTCTAGGGCGGTCTGGACCTCCTTGGGAAAGCTGGAGGATTGAAGCCAGGAATCCCGGTGGAGCACCATCCCAAATGCCAGAGCGTGTGACACAGTGTCAACCGTGGCTTGGAGGGCCACTTTGGCAACTAGCTTGACCTCATCCAGTAGGGCCTGAGAAGCCTGCTGTTGCACTGGCGGGAGAAAGGCCTGGAACTCCTCCAACTTGGATTAATGAGGAAGTCGTACTTCACCAGGATGGTCTGGTAGCTGCCAATGAATAACTGGAGGTCTGAAGAGGAGTAGATCTTGCACCCCAGAAGGTCAAATTTCTTCATCACCTGATCAGGAGGGGTGGCCTTGAGGTGTTGCTGTCAGGCTCACTCGGTCACCATGTGAAACACGAGCAAGTTGGGGGGCGGGTGGGTAAACAAGAAGTCTGTACCCTTAGATGGCATGAAGTAGTGGCACTCCGCCTGATTCAGGGTAGGGGCACAGAAAGCCAGGGTGTGCCAGACCACTTAAGCTGGGTGGAAGATGGCTTCACGGCTAGAGAGGGTATGCATTACAGCTATTCCCATTTATGTGATCAGGTTAACATGTGAAAAATATTCATGTTCTAATTTGAATCAGATAAATGGACATTTTAACCTTGGGTCTAGATACATGAAAGGCTATTTTTTAAAAAGTTCTCAAATTGTTACTAACCATAAGATAATTTTTCAGGAAAATATAATTCTGCCTTATTTCCTTGGTTTTTGAAACTGAGATACTCTCGGTGCTGTCAATTTTGCACTCAGGAGCAATGTTAATTACAGAGTTAAGTGTTCAGAATGAATATGTGGATGTAGCCAAGAGTAGCACGTCATTGCTGACGTTTTCCAAATGTAAATTTGTAGATGGTTCTATGCTTATACAGAGGCTATAACTGAAAATGCCATGCAAACAAGCTTGTTATTTCTGTCTGCGATTACTACATAACTTACACTGAAAATACTGCAATATACAGGTGTTTTGTTAGATTTTGTTCTGACAATTCAAACAACACAGGTCTGCTTAATGGGGAAACAAGCTAACTCATGCTGTTATTTATACATAAAAAGAAAGTATCCCCACCTAAACATTGTAGAGAAAATACATTTCTAAACATGAATTCGTAGCCCTCTTGATATTAATATACACTATGCATTTATGGTCTGTGAACAGCAAGTTTAAGTGGATCAACTGCACGAAAGTGATCCTTTAGTTATCTTTAACTTGTGTTTATATCCTCAAGAGATCACTCTACTTCAAAAATTGTCCATTTTTAGCTCCTCTACTATCCAGTTATTTTTTTCAATAAAAAGAAATTGAAGAGGAAGTAAACAGGTCAGATTGAAAAAACAAACTTGCAAGTACTAGGTCATAGTTCAGGGAAAAGGTTTTATTTAGGGCTAACAACTAGATAATAAATAAAGGCATATACTCATGTAATAACAGATGTTTTCATGCACTTAACACATACAATAAAGCTGGCTTACATTGCTGTTTGGACAAATTGAGAAGAGGTATTTGGCAATACTATAAATCTGAACAATTTAAAGATTATAGAACAAATTCTTCCTGCTGTTGATTTTTTACATTTCCTTTATACAACTTTGAATAAATATTAATACATTTATTTTTCCTCATACTCTGTCTTCACTTTTAACATGCCAGATAGCTAAGCCATAGCAATATACAACCGCCTCGAAACGGCTTTTATAGTTTATATTAAGTAGTAAGAGCCTAAAAATTATTCCTAATTTTACCATTTTTGTAAAAGTTGTTTAGTTAGAGCCAAATTTTAGAAAAAATTGCAGAGAGTTTAAGCTCATTTAAACATTCAGTGCAAGGCCAGTCCAGACTGCAAATTATGATACTGTAACGTAAGCCAGTATAATTTAAATAACAAAACGTGCCCAAAAGATTCAAGAAGAAGCAAACATGTTTTCTGAATGTTTTTACAGTTGAAAGATTAATTTGATACCTAACATGCAGATACTGCAGTATTAGACATTTTTCAAATCTTTATGAGATGGCAAATTTAGATGGTATAAGTAGGCTTTTTTAAGAACAGAACTCACAATACTACCACAATGACCAAAAATGACCAACTATTATAAAGAGAAATCAATCTGATTAAAAAAATTAAATATTTCAATTAACACTGAAAAGTGTTTGTAATCATTATTTACAATTTATCAATGATACCAGTGTACAGCTTCATACAGTCAAGTATACTGCTTTCAGCAAATGCCAATTCTTAATCCCCCAGTAAAGCATTAGATAGTAGTATAGTATATTTCTTCTAAACACATCAATTTAATGAAGGAGATCGATCTGTGGTCCAGAGTAATTCTATATATGGCCATTTGGTTTGCAAACAGCGCTTTATTGGAGTATCATCAGTCTGTAGCATTGGATCTTCAAAGCCCATAATAACTGCTGTGCCTTCTACATACATGACCTGTCAAAATAAAACCATCTACTTCAGTATATTTCCTGAAATTCCTTTACAGATAGACATAGAATGTTGTTTTCACAGTGTAGGAAGCCACTTGTCACAAAGCATGCTTTTCATAATAAAAGGAAAAACTCAAATCAAATTAAAAGTTTTATACAAGTAGTTCACATTTATTGAAATATGAGATCCAGAGTATCTAACTGGTAGGTGTTGATGCCTGAAACTTCTATTCAGGGCATAGATTATTCATGCAGTTTACATACTGACAGTAAAGGCTAAAGCAGAAAAATAAAATAGAGAACTTAAATGATGCAAAAAGTCTGAGGCAATAGGCCATTCACTGAACAAACTCAATTTGCTTTAGATAAGAAAAAGATGAAAAAGCACAACAGGCAAAACATGTACAAATCTTTCCTTATAGTATAGCATGAGTCTTACAAGAAAGTCAGAAATCATGTTTTGACCAAATTTTCAGATGAGTAGTAGTATAGTTTTGAAGCAGAATGCTTTCAGTGCACCAAAGTCTGCGTTTCTATATATGGAAACACTAAAGTTATAGCACTGACATTTGCTCATATAGGTAAATGTTACTATAAACTATCTGAATATTTTTAATTCAAATGCAACAGAAAAGAGGGAGGAGTGAATTAATATATACACAGGTGTCAATAGACAGAACAAATGAAAAGAAATCGACAACAAATACAATTGTGCACAAGAAAATAAGGGTTAATAATGAGGATGGACAAAATCTTATATTCCTTATTTCATGTTTTCATGAATAAGCACACACAGAATATATTTATTTAACCACCCAATTAAGTGGCCCGATTTTCAGAGGTGACGAGCACCAAGAGCTTGCACTGAATTGGAGCGGCAGGTGCTCAGCACTTCTGAAAGACAGGTCACTGCTTTAGGTGCCCTTGGGTGACTTTATAATCCCAGTTATTCTGATTTCAACGAGCATTAAATAGTGATGGAATCAAAATGCATTTTCTGGAAGGGCCTCCTCACTGGTAGTTGTCTCTGTCTATTCATTCCTTGTAATCTCTACTCAGACTGATAGCAAAGGTGCTAATTAGAACTGGTTGAAAAATGTTTTTTCCTTTGAAGAATAATCTTTGATTTGACAGAAATTTGAATATCTTTTTTTGGCCAGAACCAGAAATTTTGATTTTGAAATGCCACTGTGGTGATTTATGGGAGTTTAAGTTAATCTGTCTCATAACCCCATTCTCCTCTCTGGGTCTGACTACATCTCCCATGATGCATTGCCTCCTCTCTGGAAGAGTGTGACTGGTGTACCACAGTAAATATGGTTTGACCAGGGAGCATGGTATATAGAAGAGAAGTGGAGTATGAGGTAGCATTTCCAAACTGAAATATTTCTGGTTTTCGGAACGGGAAAAAAAAAATCAAATTTCTGTGGAAAGCAGAGAATTTTTGCAAAACAAGTTTCTACTGAAAAATTTTGACCTGGCCAACTGTTCAGTGTCAAAAGTGGTGACAGTTCTGCAATTTGGACACAAGGAATGGCACTGACATCAACTCATTTCACATAAGACAGTGAACTGCTATCACATGGTCATGATTATTGGTTTCTCCTAAGCAGGTTCCAATTCATTTTCTCTCAGATCATCATACCTTTTCATTATAATTAGACTGCTTCAATCCATTGTAGTGATATACAGTGAATGACTCTGGAACCCTGGAGTCCTGGTATAAACAAGACAGTTCATTTTATATCATAAAATCAGCTTACCATGCACCCTTTTTCTCTTTACAATTACTTTGCTTGATGGGAAAGGGGCAAGTAGGTCAGAAAAAAAAGGTGAGTCAAGATACAGAAGATTTTCCAGGCCCCTCATAGGAGAAAAATACAACACCCAGTGAATCAGTTCCACTACCTGTTAATAGATGAACATTTTGGGTTGCCTAAAGAGACTAATGATTCAGTGCCCAACTGGATATCTTGAAGTGGAATGATAAAAAAGTTGAGCATATACACTCTGAAAATTGGGCCTCCGAAGTGACTCATGTTCAACACCCAAAAATACTAGCCACTTAAAACTGTTAAGTCTGATCCAGTTAGAATGCTTAAGTACTCAGTGAAAGGTTTAATAAATTCTTTCCAAGAAAGAATTCCTTCTTCACTTACCAAAAAGTGCAGAAGAATCATGTCTGGAGTTAAAAAGAGTGATATTTAAATTTAATAAAACAACTAATTCCACTTTGTCAGTGGTATATTGCTTCCAGACTTGTCAATAATTGCAACACATCAGTTTTTGTATGAAATAAAATTTAATTAAAAAAAACTTTCTAGTGGTTCCACAGCTCTGGATCTTTCAATCCTAAGAAAATGAAAGCTGCAGCCTACACTCTTCCTCCAGACATTGAATCATCTCTTAATGTATTCAGTCCTTACCATCTTGGCAGCAAAGCTCTAGAAGTGCTTTTGAATCATTGTTGTGTTAGTGTTTCACATTGCAGTATTGTTTTGTTATGGTACATTTTTCTGATCTATATTACATCTTTAAAAGGTGCATTGCCAAGTATACTTTTAAAATAGTAGTGGGTGTTTCACTTTTCCTTAGTAACACTTATTATCTTTAAAATAAATTTTCCATTTTTTTTTTTAAACAAATGCTGATTTTCCTGTATTTCAAACATGGCTGAAATTAATAAGGCTATTTTGTTTACTAACTATAGCTTCAAGTCACATAGTGAGATGTGTAAAGATTTGTTTGGGCCCTAGCATCGATTAGGTCAGCAAAATCTGGGAATAATATTTATTAGCTAACTGCTGTAACAAAGGCTGCAAGACTGGTACATAACATTGTGGCCATTGCATTCTCACAAAAGATGAAAATAAAACTGATTTCCAATTCCCAGGCAAGAGAAACGGCATTTTAGATCTAAAATACTTGATGACAATTTCTCCTTATCCGACTTTGTCCTCTTATCTGTAGAGACCTGCAAATCCGTGGGTATCTGCTTTATATCTGTGGACAATTTCTGCAGATAGCAGCGTGGACGGGGATACAAATTTTGTATCCGCGCAGGGCTCTGATGGTAAGAACCGGGCGGGTAGCTGTGAGGAACCACAGCATGGATCCTCCATCTGTCTTGGGCAGGGGTCCTGGGGAGCATGGACACTGGGTGGGGGGCCTGCTTGGCTCTTACCGTGGTCGGGTGGGCGGCTCCACGCTGACCCCCCGGCCAGAGTTGGGTCCAGGAGAGCTGCATTGGCAGCTGTTGGGAGCCTGGGTCTCTCCACCTGCAGGGGGCTGCTCAGGGCAGGTGGAGGGTCCGCCACGGCTCCCCACAGCTGCCAGCATGACTCTCTCCGACCTGGTTCCGGCTGGGGAGAGGAGCAGCTCTGAGCCGCAGCCCAGCCACGCCACGATAACAGTCGGGCAGGCAGCTATGGGGAGCTGTGGTGGACCCTCCACCTGCCCTGGGCAGAGGGCTCGAGCAGCTCCAGGGCATCTCCACAGCTCTCCCCCCTCCCAGGCCTGTGTGGAACCAAGCTGGGGAGCTGCAGCGGACCCACCACCTGCCCGTGCGGGAGGGAAGGGAGGCTGAGAACAGCCCCTGGCTGTGTCCCCGCCCCCCAGACTCCCTGCCCAGCTGAGGGCAGGTGGAGGATCTGCGACTTCGCCTGGGCTCCCCACGGCAGTCCCCGACTGGGCTCAGGCATGGGGGATGCCTTGGAGCCTCAGCCTGGCGGATATCCACAGATAATTTTTGTGGATAGCGGATAGGATGCATCTGCACAAGGCTCTACTTATCTGACATTTGGCAGCTTCAGTGGCGAGTGCTTTTTGGTGTGAAAGCTACAAATTAGAATACTTTTTCACCTAAACATTTTGGAATGCTAATCATGTGGGACAGTTATATTGAACTGAACAGTGCAAAGAGTTACCTGTTGACCCGAAGTATCAAAAAAATGCAACATTTATTAGCCTAAATACTTTTGCAAAAAAGCACATTAGAGGTATGAATGTTTAATGCATCACTGAAGAATCCTATCTAGTGAAATACAAAATGTTCTATGGCATAAGTAGTAGAAAAAAACATCTATGTTACCTGCTCAGGGAAAAATTCTTGCAGAAAGGGACCCAGTAATATGATTCCTAGTCCTTCTGGGTCTAATTTGGTCTTCATGAGATTGACACTAAAACAAGAACATTGGATACAAAAATATGAGTTGCACATTTTTATTCTTGCATGACTATGTTATGTGGTACTACAACATTCTGACTGCCAAATATATTGAGGTTTTTTGATTTAGACTCTTAAATGACAAATGCACCAGAACGGCACCAGATTTGAGAAAATGCAGTTATTTTTAAACTAAAGTAATCTGTTATTCAAAATTGAAGTAGTTATAATTTTGAAAGATTGCCTTATTAGGTAAAGTCAGTTGAAAGTCAGGCAGACTAAAACCTACACTTTAGCCCAGAAGACATTTTACTGTATTCTGCAAGCATTCCTCATCTTAAACACACAAACCAGTCATCCTTTGAAGACCTCTGACCAAACAACCTGTTTTTAAATAGGGATTTGAAAAGCCACCAATGAATACATTTCAGAGATTTTTAAAATTAAGTTGATAAGAATAAATTTAATTGAACTAAGGTCCCATGTTTATCATAGTATATTTACATAGTGCCTTTCATATTAAAGTAGCCCAAACCACTTAACATTTATTTTGATATTATACATACAAAAACAGAGAAAATGAGAATATACATGGAGTAGTATAAAAGCTTTATTGGCAGTAATGTGGGATTTTTGCAAGCCGTTCTAAATGAGTGTTGATAAAACATTTACATTTCTATTTATGCAATATATTTTACAGACACTATTTAGCAGAGCTTTAAAAAGTATTCATATTTTTTATAGCTCTCAGTCTAGTTCTAAAAGTTTACCAGGATAGGCTTCTGAATGAGAAATTTTAGAATTCACACAGTATCTAAACTAGCTCTCCTGTAAATCAAGCAGAATTTTAACATCAATTTTAAACTGGTCACTGGTCCATGACAGAATATTTACCATTCTGCTAGCAAACCACACCTTTGGTGTGTTTAACATTTTAATTATTTTTTTTCAAAGTAGTCTGAAAACTGCTCAGTTTTGGAATGTTAGAACAGGTTCTAGGCATGATGGATTAGTGGACAGAATGCACATGAGGCATATTTAGGGCTTGTTTACATGGAGCAGCAACATGCAGTGTGAGGGTGTGATTTCTAACGCGCAGTAACATATTGTGCATTAAACTGGTCCATGTAGAGCCCGCTGGTGCACACTACTGTTTCCACAGCTCACTTTAACATAGTACTGTTTCAGACAGAGCTATGGTAAAATGCAGCAGGGTACACGGATCAATCAACACGCAACACATTAGTACCTGTAAGGTGCATTATTTCACTTTGTAGATAAGCCCACAAGTGTATACCACGTTTCAAATGCTCTTCAATTAACCTAATGAATATAGAGAAACCCCTTTACTAACTGAAATACATCTCTAGAAAATAATACAGCAACTGTTTAAAAACCTCTCAGCCACACTAAGTTTGAAGCCTAATTTTAAGCAGTCATGGGATAAAAGATAGTCCTCCCATGGATCAGTAACTGGTTAAAAGATAGGAAACAAAGCATAAGCATAAATGGTCAGTTTTCAGAACAGAGAAAGGTAAATAGCAGTATCTCCCAAGGATCAGTACTGGGATCTGTGCTGTTCAACATATTCATAAATGATCTGCAAAAAGGGATAAACAGTGAGGTGGCAAAGGTTGCAAATGATACCTAATTACTCAAGATAATTAAGTCCAAAGCTGACTGTCAAGAGTTACAGAGGGATCTCACAAAACTGGGTGACTGGGCAACAAAATGGCAGCTGAAATTTAGTGTTGATAAATGCAAAATAATGCACATTGGAAAGCATAATCCCAACTGTATATACAAAATGTTGAGGTCTAAATTAGCTGTTATCACTCAAGAAAGATCTTGGAGTCATTGTGGATAGTTCTCTGAAAACATCTGCTCAATGTGCGGAAGAAGTCAAATAAGCTCTGAGAATGTTAGGAACCGGATATATAAAAAAAATATAAATATCGTAATGCCAGTATATAAATCCATGGTGTGCCCACACTTTGAATATTGTGGGCAGGTCTGGTCACCCCATTTCAAATGAGATTTTAGATATGGAAAAAGGTACAGAGAAGGGCAACAAAAATATTTAGGGGTATGGAACAGCTTCCATATGAGGAGAGATTATAAAGACTGGAACTATTCAGAGGAGAGACTACTGAAAGGGGATATTATAGCGGTCTATAAATTCATGAATGATATGGACAATGTGAATGTGTTATTTACCCCTTCACCTAACACAAGATCTAGGAGTCACCCAAAAAAATTAATAGGCAGCAGGTTTAAAACAAACAAAAGAAAGTACTTCTTCACATAATGCAGTCAACCTGTGGAACTTATTACCAGGGGATGTTGTGAAGAACAAAACTGTAACAGGATTAAAATAATAATTAGTTAAGATGGTCAGGGATGCAACCCCATGCTCTTGGTGTCCCTATGCCTCTGACTACCATATGCTGGGACTGGATGACAGGGAATGGATCACTTGATAATTGCCCTGTTCTGTTCATTCCTTTTGAAGCATCTGGCATTAGCCACTGTCAGAAGACAGGATACTGGGCTACATAGACCATTGGTCTGATTCCAGACTGGCCGTTCTTATGTAGAAAGTAAACATTAACCAACTGAAAATATAGATGGAAGTTAGGGAAAATGTAACCATCAAATTCTAAACAGGGCTAAACAACTAAATTCTAAACAGGGTTAATCTTCTAAAGAGTATCATAGGATCTTTAGTAATCACGAATTAGCAGAATCTCATTTCATCTCTAATTAAAGATGCCACCTTCAGCAATAGTGCCCTCAATGCCATGTTGCAGGAATTCATTCAGAACTGAAATAGAATAATTCCATCTACTGAGTCACCAGCATAACTATCCGACCAAAAATGGTTTTCCTTGCACACCTCCCAAATACTGAGCAGGTCTGAGGATGGTTAGGTTTTGAGATCTGAAGAGATCTCAGCCTGATGTAGAAGCTTATAGGAAACTATATATATATATTTTATTTCCTATAAGCTTCTACATTTTATTTTATACATAATTTAGATGTTATTTGCTTTGAAGAACACCACATTTCCAACCACCACGTTTGATTTTTATCTTAAAGAAAACAGCATGACAACATACAAGGCATTAAGAATCCAAATACTCTTTACGTTATTTAAGTTTGTTCCATATTTCATGGATTGGAGACCCTAAACACAAAGACTTAGATGTCCGCTGAAAAATGTGGTGAACCTACATAGGTCAGAACCTACTCTATAATACTATTGCTTTAACAGAGAAAATATTGCAGACTATGGATACAGAGAAATTCCACAGCTCGATGTGCAGCAAGGAATCTTTTTAATAAAGTATGCCTTTCTTGTGAAAGATTCTTGACCATTCAACACCTGATGTTCCATGTGCAATAAGAGGTCATGATTATGCCACAAATATCTAAAACCCAAGCAGCCATTTCTGAAAGAGCTGGATTTGGAAGGAGGATTTTTCCCTTTTCCAAAGCAGATTTTTTAGAGGCAGTAGAACAAAAGCAGCCTTTCCAAGCCTCCCAAATCAGGCTCTTTCCCTAGAATTTGCAAAATTCTGTTCCCCTCTGGAAGGGAAAATATGTTTCACATAGAGCTAAGTACAACTACATAAAATGCAACCGTACAGAAACACAATCAATCAATCTGAAATGCAGTTTGAACTTTGAGCTCTAGGATGGTATTAAATCTTCCTGTAACATGGTGGTCTGCTGTTGAGAGACCTTGTTTTTTCTAGCACACAGATTCACCTTGCAGTATTGGGTTGTCATAGGCAAATACATGCACTTACAGAAACGTGGGTCACAAATAGCCAATAACTGGGAGCTACGAAAGACTCTTCTTTCTAAATCAAAAATAATTTTTGAATCTTATCTTTAGGCCCGTTTTCTTTCATTTACAATTGACTCAATATTTTGAGACATTGTCCGTAGGACACTACACAGAATTAGATGTACAGGTCTGTCACATCTTACGTGCATTTAACATGCGCGATTTCAACTTTACGCAGTCGGCAAAAACAAAAACAAAACAAAAAAACCAACAGTTTTAATACTATACCTGTAGTGTGAGCGATTTCGCCCGCCATTGAACTCAATGGGATTTTGGCTATACGCGGTTTTCGCTTTACGCGCTAACCGCGGAACGGAACCCCCGCGTAAGAGGAGACAGACCTTTACTAACAATTCAAGATAAAACCAACACATAACTAATCTGTTAAATGAAAATTTAGCTACACAAATTATACTTACTATTCAGGATCTGATACAAGGTCCAAAGCCTTCATTACATCTTCTAGAAGGGTATCAGGTATAAATCCATTATCTACAAATGGGACAAATTTTCTCATTAGGGGAAAATAAACTGAAAACACTTCAAGATTATGGATTTTACCCAAAATACTGGTAATCAAACCCACATCTTAGAATTTGAGAGTGCACTGTAAAGTTACAAGATGATGTCTTAGAACTCATGATTTCCATACATATTTCACCAATTAAAAAACTGCAGGCCTACAGGTCTTAAAAATGCCATTTTTCTAAAACATTTGAAAATGTGAACCTTATTAAACTTAAAACAATTTTTTACTAATAGACATATCATGCCACCTTAAAATGGTGAGAGAATGTTTCTAAACTTGTTTCTAATTAAAATAAAATGTGAATATCAGGCAACTTCTGATTTCTAAAATGAAACTAAGGAATCTTTCAGTTCTTGTCATACCACTCAGAACACGATGGATCAGGTATGAAAGTCTTACATTTTTCGAAAATGTAAGCTTAGGGAAAGTGATGGGTCACATACAAAGAAACATACAAAGTCCCCAGTGTTGAAAAGTTTACAGTAAGAACTCTACTTCCTACTATTGCTATATTTGACTTCCTCATGCTCTGTAGTTTTCAAGAGGCTTGTCCATTTTATTACTAGGTTGATAAACAGCAACACTTTGTGATTTGTCGGTTAATCAGGAGGTAGCACACTTCCCTATGGGTATGTCCGTCTACACAAGAGCTGGAAGATGTGAATTCCAGCCTGAGGAGACATATCTGTAACTAGCTCAGATTGTGCTAGCTCATTAAAAATAGCAGTGTAGCCATGGCAGTGCAAGCAACGGGAGGGGCTGGCTGTGCCAAGTACATACCTATGGTCTTGGATGAGATCATACAAAGGGCAGCCATGTATGATTTATAGCATTCTAGCTCACTAAATCAGAGATAGTGCAGGTATGTCTCCCAAGCTGGAATTTACACCTTCCAGCAGTAGTGTACACATACCCTGTGAATCAGTATTAAGCCTCATCATGAGCTGTGTGCCTTACAATGCAGGGGACTGTACTACTGGAGGTGCAATGTTTTGCATGTATTGTAAAACTGTTGCCCTATTTTTCCAGAAAGTTAATATAAAGATTTCAACCCAAAACTTAAAAAAAAAAAAAGGCAGCCTTACCTTCTGGGTCATACGTTTGAAAAACTCTTCTGGCTTGTTCTGAAGGAGCTTCAGGGGCAACAAGGGCCAAATCCTAAACAAGAAAGTTCCACAAGATTCATTATTTCAGACCAATACATATTGTTTCACTATGAAAATACATGACCATACTGAAAAATTTCAAACCTTAAATTAATGAAGAAACGAAGTATAATCGCAGAGGTAAGCATTAGCTTCAAGTTAATTCCACACATTGGTGGTGTTCAAAAAGCTTGCGTTAAGAATGCATTACGGTTTATTTAGATGGCTTTCCAGACAACTATCCTGGTATGGATATAGCTTGTCATGCAGATGTCATGGCATAGAAATAGCTGATTCCAAGAGCAAAAAGTGTTATAATTGGGATGCTTATATTGGCAACTAAATCCTTTTGAATCTAAAAAGGTATACACCTTTAAATCAAAGTTAAATACTCTTAAAAAATTTATTTTAAAGACAAGAATAATTAAAGATATGGAAAAAAACCAGAAAAGTCAGTAAAATACAGATGGGTATACCAGAGATAGATCATGCCAAACTAGCCCAATAACTTTCTTTGAAAAAATAACTGAGTTCTTTAGACAAAGGAAATGCAATGAATCTAATCTGGACTTCAGTAAGAAATTTGATATGGAGATTAGTTAAAATGGAAAAAAAAAAGGAAATTAATAAAATAATTGTTAGGTGGGTAAGGAACTGGCTAAAGGGAAGAAGACAATAGGTTATGCCAGTGGTGGGCAACCTGCGATCAGGGTAATCTGATTGAGGGCCACGAGACATTTTGCTGACATTGACTGTGCACAGGCATGGCCCCCTGCAGATACCAGTGGCTGCAGTTCGCCGTTACCAGCCAATGGGAGCTGCGGAAAGCGGCGGGCCACAGGTTGCCCACTATTGGGTTATGTTGAAAGAACTATCAGGCTGGAGAGAGGTTACTAGTGGAGCTCCTCAAGGACTGTTTTTGGAAACAATCTAAATTAATATTTGCCTTAGTGTACTAAGGAAATTTCCTGAGGACAAAGTTGGGAGTCATTGTCAATACAGAAAAGCATTGGAATATTATACAGGAAGAATTGTATGACTTTCAGAGATTCCAAGGCCAGAAGGGACCATTGTGATCATCTAGTCTGATCTCCTGTATAACACGCTATAGAGCGTTCCCAAAATAATTCCTATAGTAGATCTTTGAGAAAAACATCCAATCTTGATTTAAAAGTTGCCAGTGATGGAGAATCCATCATGACCCTTGGTAAATTGTTCCAATGATTATCTATCTTCATTTAAAAATTTACACCTTATTTCCTGTCTGAATTTGTCTAGCTTCATCTTCCAGCCATTAGAACATGTTATACCTTTCTTTGCTAGAGCCCATTATCAAATACTTGTTCCCCATGTAGGTACTTATAGACTAATCAAGTCTTTGTTAAGCTAAACTGAGTATCATGTTTTATAAATCCTTCCATCGTTTTCATGGCTCTCCTCTGAACTATCTCCAGTTTATTGACTTGCTTCTTGAACTGTGGAAACAAGTACTGGATACAGTATTCCAGCAGCAGTCACATCAGTGCCAAACACATAGATAAAAATAACATCTCTACTCTTACTCGAGATTCCTGTTTATGCGTCCCAGGATCATATCAGCCCTTTTGGCCAAAGCACACTCGGAGCTCATGTTCAGGAGATTATCCACCCCCAAATCTTTTTCAGAATCACTGATTACCAGAATAGAGTCCTCCACCTTGTAAGTATGGCATACATTCTTTGTTCCTAGACATATACGAATTTCTGCGATAAGCTGGAGCTTATCTTTGGAAATGACAGGAGAAAGACAGACCTAGGTGCATTTGTTGATCACAGGATGACTGAGCTACCAATGTGATGTGGCTGTAAAAAAAGGCAAATGCGATCCTAGGATATATCTGGTGAGGTATTTCCAGTAGAGCTAGAGAAGTATTTATATTGCTGCACAAGGCACTGATAAGACCTCATCTGGAATACTGTGTAAAATTCTGGTTACCCATGTAACCAGAAAGATGAATTCAAACTGAAACAGATGCAGAGAAGGGATATTAGGATGACCAGACGACTGCAGAGCCTATCCTACTAGAGGAAAGATCTTGGCTTATTTAGCCTTGCAAAATGAAGGATGAGGGGGGGATAAGCTTGCTCTCTATAAATGCATTGGGGGGCAAGGGGTAAAACATCAGGGAGGGAGAAGAGCTATTTAAAGTAAAGGACAATGTTGGCACAAGAACAAATGGGCATAAACTGTCCATGAATACATTTAGGTTGGAAATTAGAAGGTTTCTAATCATAAGAGGAGAGTGGTGGGGGCAAACAACCTAACTATAATTTTAAGATTGATCTGGATAAATTTATCAATTGGATTATATGACAGGGCTGACGGCAACAGCAAGAGACTGGACTCAATGACCCAGGAGGTCCTTGCCAGTCTTATGTTTACATTGCACTAAACCTAAATAATTTGTTACAAGTTAAAAAAAAAAAAAAGTTGCCCTACCTATGACTCAGAGTACAAAACATTTTTTTCTAATTTATTTTCATTTTCTTAAAGCAGAAAATCAAAGACAATACTTTCAGTCAGCAGATTTCAGTATGAGACAAATAGTTTTAGTCTGGATTGTGCAGGCCTGTACTATTGTTCAATTTAACTGAGTAGACATAAATGGAAGCCATGCATCTACATAAAGTATGTTATTTTAGTACAGTGACCCACATATTAGATTAAAGAAAGAAAAAGCTACTTCAGGGAAAAATAGAAGTGAAATGCATTCAACCAGAATTTCATTCTTATTTTAGGTCTCAATTGCAAATGCTCCAAATGAGCAAGATATGTAAAAATATGCTTAACTTTAACGTTGGCATGTGCTTAAATACCTTCCTGCATGGAAAGGTAAGCTTGTAACCTTGCTCTCATAATTCATTGAAAGTATATGTAACGATTTACTTCTTTACGATGCTAAATTGGCATACAATGACATATTAGGAATCCCCATATGTGATGAACAATTTGTACAACTTAAAATAAATGGCATTCCTATTTAAGAAAAACTAATAAAAAGGCACTGTAATAAGTTTGATAACTAGAACAATGTTATAGAACCTCAATACTTTTAGCAGTACATTCTCATATTTATATACTTTATCTGAGCTCCTTTCCCAACTGCAAGTTTTGCAAAAAAAAGCCAAACTGTTACACCACCAAATGATAGGATTAAAAAATAATAATTCTTCCAACCAAAGGTTGTAACAGAAGTTTGATGGAGGGAACAAAATTAGCTCTTTATCTTGCATCTCCGTTACTGCAACATCCTTAACATAAGAATGACCATATTGGGTCAGACCAAAGGTCATTCTAACCCAGTATCCCATCTTCCAACAGTGGCCCATGCGAGGTGCTTCAGAGGGAATAAACAGAACAGATAATCATCAAGTGATCCATCCCGTCATCCATTTCTGGAAAGCAGAGGCTAGGGACACCATCACTCCCCATCCTGGCTAATAGCCATTGATGCACCTATGCTCCATGAATTTATCTAGTTCTTTTTTGAACTGTTATAGTCTTGACCTTCATAACATCCTTTGACAAAGAGTTCCACAAACTGACTGACTGCATTGTGTGAAGAAATACTTCCTTCTGTTTGTTTTAAACCTGTTGCCTATTAATTTCATTTGGTGACCCCTAGTTCTTGTGTTGTGAGGAGTAAATAACACTTCCTTATTTACTTTATCCACACCTTCTCTCTAGCCTTGACAAATGCAAACTTGCCCCACCCATATCCAGTCAGAACACTATTGCAAATATCGTTTTCCTAGGGCATCGCTTTGATCGCATTATCCCTCTTTGAATCCCTCTACTTGCCCCCCATTTCTACAACAAGCTGCTCATATTCACTTCCAAGGCCATTCAGCCAATTCCCACCCTATCAATCATCTCTCATTCACTATTTTGCTGTTGACACTCATCTCCTATTGACCTGTGATGCCAGCCTCCACTGCCCACTTGTTCAATTTTGTAACACACCTTCATTGCTTTCTCCCATGCTGACCCATAGGCTTGGAAGGCACTCCCTATAAACGTCTACAAAGCTACTGACTTGATTACCCACCTTCAAATCTCTCCTTTGCCACGAAGCCTACAAAAAACTTTACAACGGTTAGGCTGCTCATGTGCCTATCATGACCAATATTATTTCATTGTTTACTTGTACTCCCTCATCTGTCTATATCCATCTGTTGTCTATCAGATTATAAATCCCTTGAGGCAGTGGCTGTCTTTTTGTTCTGTATTTGTATAGTACCTAGTACAATGGGGTCCTGGTCTATGACTCTGGCCCGTAGGCACTACAGTAATACAAATAAATAATATTTGAAAAAGTTAAAAAACAACCTTAAGAACTTTACATACGAAGAAAATGAAACATTGCAGCAATAATGAATATCCAGAATGCTCTGATTAAGTTTAATAGAACTGTATTTGGGGGTGTAGGACAAGACAAAGACACTCAGGCTGGAACCTTTCAAACACAACTCCTTCCTAATTTTATACAGGGCCTGAAAGACTCTTCACTTGGTCTAACAGAAACTTTTGTCAAGGCAAGTGGGCTGAGGAGCTGCTGGCTTCTTTCCTGGCGAATGATAGACTCAGGATTGGAGAGGCTATTTTTAGGTCCCTTTAACCCATCACAATATGATCTTGTACTTGTTTAACTTTTTACAATTCCACAGGATACGGAAGAAGAGTTCCCATTCTCAAAATATCTCCAACAAATTCCCATCGATATGACTTGATTACTTGTTTAATGGTCTTCGTTTGGTAACAAAACTGAAATAATGTAAATATTCATAATTTGTGTTGGGCCATGCACATGCCTATCTTCTCGTTTCAATATGCGTGACCACGGAGGAACACAAGGAATCAGTCTTTCTATTCATTAATTGGCATCTGAAATAAATTGTATGCTTGTACAGTAAATGGCTACAATTTTAAGCCAAATGCTAAATTGGAATAAAGCCAGCTATTTGTTACGCATTAAATTTTTAAAGTATGGAATTTTGATGTTCTATGTAAGTCATTCAAGAAGAGATTACATAATTTGCTTTACATGAAGCTTTAACTCTACACTACAGTTTTCATTGTTTAAAATAGCAAGATCAGAAAAGCACCATTAGCTACCACAGAGAAGTGCCAAGAAAATCAACTTGTACTTTTTTTAAAAGTGCGAAAAAACCCTAAAGTTCATAGTAACTTTAGACTTCAGATGGAATATTGTGCTATGATAGCAGGTAATAACAAATTAAAACACCTTCATACGTATATGACCCACATTCCCTACGGCAGGGATAGTCAATAGGGAGAATGTGGGCCACATCTGGATCACCAGACACTTTTGAACGGACCTCCAAATCTTTTTGTTTACTTATTACTGTTGTTTTTTATTATTATTTTCTCTGGAGGCTGGCCCTTGACTATACCTTTGACCAAGAAATTTGGACCTTGACAAAAAAAATTAATTGACTACCCCTCTCCGATGTTTCTGCAATGAAAATAAATGGAAAATATGAACTTCAGTCAGTAAAGCTTAGAAATGTGGCAAACATCTAACAAAAATGTTCTTCAACTGCCCAAATTGAAATTCCATCATTTCTGCCAAAATATGAAAAACAAACCTCCAGCCTTGTGAACTGTATTTGATACATTCCACACATTGAAACTTCCATACAAGGAAATCTCATCAACAGATTATCATAACACTTATTCAACACTTTTAAAGTACCCCATGTCCCAAGAGGCAAGAAAATCATATTTCACCCTTTGGCTCTGGTGATATACAAATAGCCATTTTTACAACTTTCAAAAGTTCTCTTCAATAATACCAGTTATTTTAAGATCTCATGTTTATTCTTAGAGGCAAAATATATTCTTAGTAAGTTCTAATGAAAACATTCCAGAAGTTTGTCCTGCAAATCCAAAACAACTCATAAGAATTGCTATAATGAATAAGCTGTGATTACGTACCTGTTTTGAGTTTTTTACAATACTCTTCATTGAAGGACCTATTATCCTTTTAATTCAAACCCACTTGGATATGAAATATTTAGAAGTTCTATACATACTACAGTAAATACATGACTTACAGTAATATTTTATTACTATTAAAATATCTTGTAAAATATTTTTCTACATTGTTTGCCTAATTTCAAATTAAAACATCAATATATGTAAGAAGTGCCTAAGTTTGATAAAGATTACATTATTATTTTTTTTTATAACTATTCCAAGCTAATCTGTAGATTTACACCATTCCTAAAGCATTACAAAGGCCATCTTTTTTGTAGTTCACACCAACTTTCATCTCACTACACTCAATAAATTGATAATTGTTACTTCTACAATACAATACAGCAAGTCTTCCCACTCGAAGGACACAGATGCTAAGATTGTTTTAAAAAAATGGATTCCAAAAAGTTAAGCTCCTAAGCAGCCTAATTTTCAAGAGCGCTAAATACCCAGCATATCACGATGACATCAAGAACAATACCTCAAAGCACACTCAGTACAAGCTTACACACAAAATTTTGTCAATTCAGCACAAAACTGACCAGTGATGCCATGCTACTCCAGTTCGGGACAACACCATAGTATAGAATACCAAGCATGCAGTGCTTTTGCGATACGGACAGACAAACTAGGCAGACTAAAAGTGATCATCACGTGTAACCGAAGAATGATTTTAATTAGATGCATTAGACCTTTCACCTCCAAAGATAGAACTCATTGTATCACAAAAACGCAAGATCTAGATTTTCTAAGTTTTTGTTTAGTGTCCTTTTATATATCAAAATATGAATACAAAGTAAATAACATGAAATATTGGTATGATACACAAAGTATATTTTAGTAGAAACAGTGTTTTAACACAAAACAGAAGTACTTGGTTGATCTGCGAGCCCACAAAGCGTGCAGAGATAAGTCTAAGCTTAAAGATCATATTAAAAATTGGCAGTTGAAACTACTGCAAGTTAAAGATAGAAGGTGGCTTTGAGGGAAGAGTTCCCACCATGCTTGCATTCTCCTTAAAGGACTTTAGCCAGGCAGATGTACAAGAAAGGAGTGATTTGTTTTTCAGTATAGTATAGAAGGAAATAGAATATGTTTCTTCTAGGCTCTTCTCATTTCAAGAATTTCTTTCCTTCTCCCAAATCCTTAAGGTCTTTCAGAGACTTGCTATAGACCTATATTAAAATGATTGGCTGGGAAATAAGATAATATCCAGTGAAGCCTATCAAGCCACTACCGAATGGGCTGGATGGATTGCTGTTAATCCCTGCTAGTGCTTCACCGTCTTCTGAGTGAAGTATGAAGCTCCAATTGATCCCCTTACCTGGTAACAAGTTACCCTACCATTAAAAGACTGGGTCAGCCAGAAAAGCTTACATGTAATCAGTTCAGTTATGGCACCAATTGCCAATACACAGAAAGTTAAGGCCAATTCCTGTCTACTAGCTGTAGTTCACTGTTGTACCTATAAGAGTTAACGTTATTTTTATGTGGTTGATATGCATTACATATAAAAATGTGTTCACCAGTAACAAATCACTAGCATTCAAACCCGCACCTTATTTGATACAGAGAAGCATATAGTTCAAACATACTTTATATGTTTCTCACTTTCAAAAAAAAGTTTATAGCCAATATTACTGTTTCTGTTTAACTAAGGCTCTGAGCCCATTTCTATTTAACCTTATAGTGAAGTCAATGCTGAATCAATGTCAGCACAATTGTTTCCATAGCAACAGACCTGTGTGTAAGAACAGGACTGTGATTTCACAGCAGGATAAGACAGGAGAAGCTGGACTATGAGAGAAAAAATGTTTATTAAAACACAAAAGTTCAGTAGCAGAAAATGCAACACAAACAAGGGGGATTGTTGGTTAAATAATCTTGTTTTCAATTCTGCTTTGGTATGAAATTCTCCCATTAAAAATAAAGAAAGTAATCTTATATTAGTGAAAAAAGGTGATACTAGCTTGTGAAAGTGTGTACATGGTAAATCTATGTTTTATTTCTGGTAATGAGATTTTGAAACTCAAATGCAACACTCAGTTCTATAAGATGGTGTTTTACCTTGTTGGCAGAATACTTTCGCAACTAACTGCTCAAGATTTTAAAAAGTACTGTAATGATTAAATATGCTTAATTATATGATTTTTATTTAAAAGCCTGCCTTTTAAAATCTTTAGTGTAAGGCCATCAGGAAGTTGATGTCCTTTAGTGTAAGGACATCAGGATTGATTGTCTCCAAGTCTTAAACCTTTTTGATAAAACAATTTAAATAGAGAGGTTTCTTACTGACTGGGGAACTTTTTAGACTAACCATGTCATTTCACATTTGCTTTGGTAAAATTCGAATAAAGACTAATTCACACATTTAAACTAAAACCAGATAGAATTAATTTCCTGTAATCATAAAACTGCTGAAATAAAAACCTCTTCAATGCCGAAGAGCTGTAGCTCGGTCATCAGTATGTTTAAAAGCTATCTATACTACGCCTTTTTATAAAGTAGCAACATTAGCTGCTCTTAAATAACTACTGAAAATACTAGCCTTCAATTCACTGGCTAGATAGATAAGCACTTCACTACCCACAATCTTTCTGCTCTGATATACCTCTTATTGCAGATATTCTTCTGTTTATGTTGATCAATACACATTAAAAATCAAAGCAGCTTTTATACACCAGCACAGTAGCCAGTATTTTACAATACTACTGTCACACAAAAAAGCAGGCAGAAAAAATAGAGATTCTAGACATTTTAAAAACAGGTAAGTTGAAACAGTGTTCTCTATTCTTCAGAAATGTCTGGTAATTTTACTCAATAGCTCCACCTTGGACCATGTCACAGCTGATCCCAGTTTCAAATATATCTCCACGTCCAATAAAGTTGAATTATCACATTTGACTAATCTTAATACTGAATTCAAAGTTGCTCCATATTGTTGCCCATGTACGTGAGTTTTGCTTAAAGGTGGAAGTTGAGTACCTAGATCAAGGTCTGACACAAGGGTCTGCTACTGAAAGAGCTCTAGCGGGGATCACCGACAGCCGGGAGCCTGCATTTTACTCACTACTTTCTACTTGGTTAACAATCTGCAAAAGTAAATCAGTTGTAAAGCAACAAAATCTCTTGTTCTGCAATACACAATTGCACTTTCCTGGATATTCCACAGCACAGGCCTGTGATACCGGTTTCAAAATGTTGCTGATGTCACTGGAAAACATACCATGTAGGACCAGAGGCACTATTACAGAGATGATGCATTTTCCAGTGAGAAAGTTGCACTCTGGAGGGAAATGACAGAAGAGAGATTCAGAAACGTAATCTAGAGAGATTAGTCTTTGGAAAAAAGCCGTACTATACTGTGAAATATTCGCCTATTTTGGGGGTTCTTATTTGAAAAAGAAAAGGAATGGAGAGACCATCTGCCACAAAGGAATCAATACACATTAAACATACAGTAGAACCTCAGAGTTATAAACACCAGAGCTACGAACTGACCAGTCAACACACCTCATTTGGAACCGGAAGTACACAGTCAGGCAGCAGCAGAGACCCTACCCCCAAAAAGGCTAATATAGTACAGTACTGCATTAAATGTAAACTACTACTAAAAACAAAGGGAAAGCAGCATTTTTCTTCTTCAAAGAAAAGTTTCAAAGCTGTATTAAGTCAATGTTTAGTTGTAAATTTTTGAAAGAATAACCATAACATTTTGTTCAAAGTTACGAACATTTCAGAGATACAAACAACCTCCATGCCCGAGGTGTTTGTAACGTTGAGGTTCTACTGTAAAGCACAGTACACACAGGAGAACCAATTTATAAGCAAAACATAAGAAATAAGAAAACACAAGAACCTACCAGGGAAACTCAAGAGAGTGTTAAGAGTAACAGTGCATTCATGTAATTCATTTAATTTGCGTGGGATCCCCTTTTACGTGCAGTTCTACTTAGAAGTTGCTAAGGTGGCATCCTGGGGTTCTACATCTGTTCAGACTTCCACAAGTCTGCTTCAATAGGGCAAAACATGCTAATATCCATATCCTATAGTCATATCAAGATGTAAGTGTTCATGCTTTGTACAAACTGATCAGAAACATACACAGGGTTGGCTTTAGTACTTCCTCCCTGCAAATTCAAAAGTTTCCTAGCCAATTCATTAGTTTTCATCTTTCTTACCTTCACTGAGCATCAACATAAGATAGATTTGTAACAATAAAATAATCTGTTCTGTAACCAATAAGTGAAAGAATGCAAACACCAAACAAGTAAACCAATCCAGTATCACTGTATTTGATATATTAGCATTGTTGCTTATTGAAAGAACTTTCTGAAAAGCTATGCTTCAACAGTGCCTCCCTATAACTTAACACTAATAATAATTATGACATTCAATCTCAGCACTTTTGAATAAAAGGACCACCAAGTAAAAGAGATCTACAAAATACATTCATTACTATTACTCCTAATAAAGTCACAAGAACTAGTTACCTTAATAGGATAAAAAAAATCTTAATGCAATTAACTATACTAGTGCTTAAGGCCAAAACTCTCCACTACAATTATGATTGAGGAGTCAAATTACAGTCTCATTTATTCAGCCTGGAGATGAATTTCTGATCCACAACATTCTGTTCCTTATAGAGCATAAAGAAACTACATTAATTAATATTAGTGCTGTCCTGACTGCAAAGTGCTTTCCCAGAAATGGACCCAGCAGTGCATAATCCTAGGGCTTATCTATAGAGGAAGTTATCGCACAGCATGCAAGGATGTGAATTTAGCACACTAGCTACTCTATAGTAACTTCTCTATGTAGACAAGCCCTAGGCTACTAGTTTTGACTCGTCCCATAACAGACTACCAGGGTATGAGGGACTCAGGGTGCAACATCAGATGTTAGAGTTAGTTATAGAGGCATAAGGCCTCTCTATTGATCACCACATTTGGAGGGGTGGGTACATAGCCTAATAAAATGGGTGTGGGGCAGCAAAAATTTTGACGCTTCATGAAGGCTCTCCTGGTAAGTTCTATTGTAATAATTGGGCCTAAAATGTACCCCAATTATGAGCTCAACTGTGAAGAGTGAGTGAAAGTTAACAAAATTTTACAATAACCTACAACAAATATTGATGAGAAAAAGGTGGTGGGAAAAAAAGGAAGACTGAATTAGCACAAACAAAAAGGCCTACTGATATAATTCAAGGACTGTATTAAGATCATGCCTGGTAAACAGAACAGTGGAAGACTAGAAATCAATTGACCAAAATTGGTGTGTTGGAAACTAAGCCTAATTAAGTGAACAGGCTATTCCATATATCACTTCCCTTTTGGGGTCTTCACAGATTTTGGGAGGAAAAAGATAGCTACCATGAAGCTGGCTGACAAAGACAAGAGAAGGGGAAGGTGTCAGTTTCACCATCATGGTTGCCACCGCCACCATCTCCTGAGACACTGGACATTCATCATCTTGATCCTGAGAAATGTACTGACCAGACCAGGCCATAGAGAGAGACCCAGTCATCACCACCTCAAATAACTCTGGCTGAATCCCAAACACTGAGATGTGAGCCTGTTACTCCCACTCCTTTTTCTTCCTCACATTATATCTTCTCTTTGCTAGCTTTCTCCCCTATTACCTTCCATCTAATAAGGGTCTGGAATAGACAGTCAAGAATCTATATTTTGCAACACTGCTGTATGGCTGTGACCAAAAGAGGCAGCTAAAAGCAATGTCCTAAAAGCCCAATGCTAGTACAAGTTTGCCAGGTCTCCGAGTGGCTGATAAGACTGTGTGCTGTGCCAGCCATAAAGCTGCAAATGAAAGTCAACATCAGAGGCAGAAGCTGCATTTTCTAATCTTTGCTGTTCTTTTCTCTTCCTTCTTGTGTGTGCCTTGTTTTGTCTTCTAGGAAATGGAATCGGACTTTAACAGCAGCACCATCCCATTTCAACTAACTTCTTCTCTTCCCCCCCAAACCAGATAGTTATTACACCATCTAAGAGACAGCTACAATATCTAAGAGACTGTCAAATGGCATTTCTTCCTAAAAAATCCCTTCAACTAAAGAGAAAGGGAAAAAGCAACGTTGCTATGCTGCTAAAATGAAAGCTTTACTTAATACTTTACATTACAAATGCTTTAATTGTTTTTCCTTCTTTTTTGTATCTTTAATAAAAGGTTAAAAGGATTTTGCATGATGTGTTTGCTATGGTACTAAGTTGAAGTCTCTGTATACCAAACCACAAACCTTGTTTAAACTGTTTAATGTTGGACAGTGACCAGGTTATGTTAATAACTGACTTCAGGCCCATACAGGTCATCTAAATTAATACTACTGTCCGCTCCTACGGGTTCTTCAGAGGAGAGGCTAACATGAGTCTTTAGTGACTAAAGCAAGCAGTCAGGACTCAATGGAAACATGAAACAGATCCATTAAGTAAAATACTGTCAGTTTTACATACATAATTTTCAGAGTAAAGTACAATTTAAAATGTGAGCATGTTTAAAACTGCTCCCACCAAGGTGCTATACCCTCCTCCCCTTCATACTGGGATTTACTGTACAAAAAGACATTCCTACAGTTCTTTAGTCCTAATAAAGAAATGACAGAAGAAGTAGCCACAATCCATTACAACCTACATCCCCAGCCCAAGAGAAAAAAATCAAAACAAAACAGAGCAAGACTTCATAATTTTGGGAGGAAAAGTAATCTGCAGTGAATAATATGACTGAGTATCCATCGGGGAAGTAATGC
Source organism: Chrysemys picta bellii (assembly GCF_011386835.1). Classification (NCBI taxonomy): domain Eukaryota; kingdom Metazoa; phylum Chordata; order Testudines; family Emydidae; genus Chrysemys; species Chrysemys picta. The sequence goes on along the minus strand of NC_088792.1, from coordinate 43,002,956 downwards.
TCTTAACAGGCACTCTACACAATTACAGAAATCACAATATATCTTCTATTCTGGAGGGATAGTTTAACTAAAGAGCCAACAAAACATCCACTTGATTGCACAACTTTTGAAGAGACCTAAACTACAATGAATACATCAACACATTAACATCTGTGGAGATGTTAAAGTCATCTAATATTTTATATCCAACCAATACCAAAGGCAACAATTCATTTGCTGGACTGTCAGAAGGATGGCTCTTCATTTCCATATTTCTTTCTTTGGAGGACAGATTACGGAGACTTTTAGAAAGTCGGGGTGGAGGGGGGTATGGTATTGTTTTAGATTTTGTTTGCCAGCTACTAAGTAGATGATCTTTATCTACCTGGGGCAAGCCTTTGACTTTGAAAGTAAATTTTTGCAAACAAAACAGAGTGTTGGGCAGATTCTTTGGTCCCCAGGTTGCAGATACTTCTGAGGGATACTTCACTCAGAATAAACAGTGGCTTTGATGCCACGGAAGCGCCTTCACAGGGTTTGAAGATGTAAAAAGTAACAGGATATTAATACCATTTCAACCTATAAAATTGATTACACATGATCAGATACACAGTACATGCTGGGTCTGATATGTTCATCTATTTTGTGAGCCTGCATTAAGCAGGAGGGGGTGGAACAAGTGTGACAAGAACACATCGTGTGTGAGCAGAGTTCAAAGTAAATGAAAATATATGGCAGAAATCAAAGCCATTTTGAATCCAGGACAGGGATCAATTGGTCTCCACATCCACTGAAAGTAGGACATAATGAGCTTAATCTGAAGCAAGGGAGATTTAGGTTAGACAGTAGGAAAAACTTTCTAACGGTAAGAGTTGTTAAGATCTGGAATAGGCTTCCAAGGGAATCCCCACATTTGGAGATTTTTAAAAATATGTTGAGCAAACACCTGTCAGGGGTGGTCTAGGTTTACTTAGTTCTGCCACAATGCAGGATCCTGGACTTGATGACGACTTGAGGTCCCTTCCAGTTCTACATTTCTATAATTCTGTGATTCTAAGTCAGGTATTCAAACTATTCAAGCAGGAAAAAGTTGCTTCTTAAGCACAAATGTAGAGCTGGTTACAGCTACTGCTTATTTTAAAACTTATGTACAGCTTGCCCTCAAAGACAAAGTATCAGGCAACTGTGAACAAGTATTTTAAAAAACAGCTATGGGATTAAGAATTCATTTTCACATTACAGCAAAAATTTTAGATTTTCAATTCTGTAATTGCCAACAGCACACCAGATGCTTAACTCTGTAGGGGTGCATTTTGAAACTCCCTGTTCTGTTGAGCTACTTCCCTTCTCTCTCCACCCCCACTCCCTGTTTACTTTTGAATTCCTTTCTTTGAAAGAAAGAAAAGTATGCTAATACTGCATTACATGTAAAACTTCCTTGTAAGTTCAGTTTTCCAGCCTTAATGCTGTATTAGTGAACTTTTTAACATTTGTGCTCTGGGCACAGCTGTTTTCTTGGTTGTATAGGCCCTTGAAATTATAATTTTCTAAATATGCCAGCCATTGCTTTTGTGATCCTGGACCATGAAGTGTATTCAGGTCATACATGTCTTACACTCATGATCTTAACAATACAAAGTATTCAGAGTATGTGTTTTCTAAATTAGCCAGTACATATGCTTGCAGAGTTTAAGGACTATCTCCACTAACAATTTTTTCTGTATTGGTAGAATGCATGGTATCAAAATGTCATTGATAAAACTTTTAAACTAAACAGTTTGCAGACTTCATGTATAACATGCAAAATAAATCCATATTTACCATTTAAAAATTTTAAAAAGCTATTTTAATTCAGGAATATAATCTTAGATATGCAGGCATACAAAAAGATGTTTGATTAAATGTGACTTCTAATGTTACTTGGAGGGAAGAAATAAAGACATCTGCCATGTAAGGCATCAATACCAATCTGGTCTCAGTAACAGATATCACTATGTACACTGCCAATTTACCCAGGGAGGGTTAAGAGCTTCCTGCACCACTAAAGACTGTTTTCTTTACAATTTTTTAAAAAAGTTTAAGCTTTCAATGTGTTCCCTCATGTGCCCTCACCTGAAAGTGAAACTGCTTAATCAGAAGAGGTCAAAGGTGTTATTCTATACACATGAACGTCCCTATCACCATGAAAGGGGACAACGAAGGATATGTAAAACTCGTTTCCCACCACTTCAAAAGAGTCTGAAATGGATTTCCAAGGGTATTAGTCACTGCACTTGTAAAGGATGAAATTGGATGCTGTATATGGGTTTTTGCTAATGTTTCTGTGGATTTAACAGCTGTCACATGCATTACGGTTTTCATGATCAAACAACAGCCAAAAGACAAATTGATTTATGTCAGGTTCTTGCCATGCATACAATTGCACCAGTGTCCATAGTGTTTCTGCATTTCCATTGGATACATGTTTAGGAGTTTATAACTAGGAGAGAATTTGGGACAGAGCTTGGCATAAAGCTTCAGTCCAAGACTACCTTTGTTACGATTTAAAAAAAAGATTTGCCACTGAATTGTATACTGCCATGTTAGTTTTCTGAGCTTATTCCCTTGCTTCTAGTCCAGCAATGTTTGAGTAAGGCAGACATAGCAGGCTTAGCCTCAGAGAGGGCAGCCAGGAACAAGGAATGTCACCTCACACTACCTCCTCCAGCTAATCAAGGAGAAACACTGACCTGCTCAGGAAAATGTCTACTGCCTTCCTTTGCCAGAAGGGGAGATTAAGAAGAGAAAGGACAAAATGAGGCAATAGCCTAGATATGAAATATATCAGAACTGTGCACAGACATTTGAAAAAGTTCATAGGCACAGTAAGTGGTCAAAAGGGCATGTTTAAACTGCAAAAAAGAGACCTGCAGCATGGCCAGAGCTGGCCTGGCTCAGCTTACTTGGGCTTGAGCAGGGGGGCTAAAAATTGCAGTGTAGATATTCAGGCTCAGGCTGGAGCCTGGACTTAGACACTGCAAGCAGGGAGGGGTTACTGAGCCTGGGTTCCAGCCCAAGCCCAAATGTTTACACTGCAATTTTTAGCCCCGCAGCCTGAAATCCAGAGGCCCAAGTCAGCTGACCTAGGCTCTGAAAATTGGTGCCATGAGTTTTTTATTGCAGTGTAGACAGACCCTAAAGATTAACTCTTTATATTCTGAAAACCAATAAAATTCTCACTTCAAATTACTACTCATGGACATTCAGTAATTATATTCCAAAGGCTTTTATTTTTGGAACTGTACACTACATTTATGACTTCCAGCTAAGTGGAGGGAAGACACCTTTGATGGATGTGTCCCATTTCATTTTGTAATTTAAAAAAAATAATAATAATTTAGGACAATCTTCTACCAATAGTCAGCACTTCCCAACTGAGAATCATTAGCTAGCACTCATTTTCTAAATGAAAAGCAATAAAGGGTGTTTGTGCCATCAGTTCTCAAACTAATCCAGACAGAGTTAACTGGTCACACAGTGTTGGTTCTCTTCATTTCCAACTGTTAAGTCACTTTAAGAGACTGGTAAAAAAACCTCCTAATAGCATTATCATGTAAACAGCTGCCATAGGGATCGCAAAGTAAGAGGGGAGGTGACGTATGCGATTTGGAATGTTAGGGGTGTTCCCCACACTAGGACAGTTTGAGAACCTATAGTGTATGCATTTTACTTTATATTAAATATGGGAAATGGAAAGAAGTGACATTGTAGTCTATCACACCCTAGGCATCTCAGTCTCTCCTGTTAACAGCAGCAAATATTAAAAACAGTATTTTGGAGTACAGTGAGTTATACTTCTAAGATCTCTTGAAAAGTACATATCGTGAGGGAATGTTTGAATAAATCTTACTCTTCTAAAATGTATTTTTGCTAATTTGAAATAAATCTAATGAACAGAACCAATCACTATACATATAGCAGCATAAGTACTGGAACAGCGAACTGTGGCCAGTGGGAGCTGTGATCGGCCAAACCTGCGGATGTTGCAGGTAAGCAAACCGTCCCGGCCCGCCAGTGGATTTCCCTGATGGGCCGCGTGCCAAAGGTTGCCAATCCCTGGTCTAGATGAAGTTTACAGACTCACGATAGTTCAAAAGCTTGTTGAAAGACCATGCATGATAAATAGAGAAAAGGTTAGCTATGAGTGCTGAGATAGCCTCTTCATTGAAACAGTCTAACACAGCTTCTCTCTTCTCCCTCTTATCTTTTCACAAGTACAAGGACATTCATTTAGACCTATCTCTGAAAGATGGACTGTTCAAATTTAGTAGGTAAAGAAGTGATTGTTACATTGTCTTCTTAAACAACTCTTCCTTGCCTTCCACTCACTTAAAACCAGATTAATATTTACAAGAACTAAGGCCTTATCTATGCTTGGTATACAGTGATCTGCAATCAAGTGTTGCTGCATTTGTGTGCTGAAAATAGGTAAACTCAGCTGGTGCAAGTCATGGCTTTTGTACCTCTGCTTGGAGGGTTTGCAGTGATGCTAGCTGCTGCAACAGATGGAGACTAATCTCAAATATAGAAAAAATATACTGAAGATTAAGTGGATTACAGTGACATCATGTTGGCTCAATCTATTGATTTTGTATGAATTATATTGATTATCTCAATCATCACATTCCTCGTCACCATCATCAGCGATTGTCGTCCTGGCTTCTCCCAAAGCACGCAGACTGGTATACAGCTTTTATAATGTGTTACATTAATACCACTATGTCTAATGAATATTCTGTAGGTGTTTCATCCCCTTTTCCTTATTTGTATTTCCTCACCCTACGAATGTTGGGGTGCCCTTCTCCCGTAGGTTACTAATCTGTTTACTTAAAGTTTATTATCTTGTATGTCAATTAGTTACTATGTTATTCTTGTGGTTGGACATCTGCTGATGTTCCTAACTTAAAATATCCCAAGTTGGTATAAACTAGTATCTTGTGTTTACCTGTGAGCAGTTTAATCATTACAGCATTCTATCTTTGGATCTCTTATGATCTATTGGTTACTCCTGGTTAGCTGCTTTGGCCTTATGCCTTGATTAGCTTGAGGCTTGTAAGCTCATTGTGTTACTACTTTAATTTATACATATGCCTTGCCTAGCAAATTCCTGTACCTAGAGGCTACAAAGAAACTGAAGCAGGCAACAGTTGAGCTAAAGAATTTTATAGTCTCACATGAGATCTTGGCTACCATTTTAGATTTGCATCTCTGAAGGACAGTCAAAGCAGCTTTTAAAGACTGAGTTTCCATTTTGCCTTTAAAAAAAATCATTTTATCCCTATGCACAAGAAAGCCTTTAGGAGTGGAGAAAGCCTTTAATGGAGCTAAGGAGAACCACCAAAAAGTATTAAAAATAGAATGGTAAATGAATCCTCAGTCATTTAAAAAAAATAAATCAGATTTTTCTTTAAAATACCATGCCTTTAGTCATGGCTCAGAGAAAAACTGAAACAGTGGCTAGAGTAGCAAGATGGAGTTTTGTAAAATATTCAGAAAGACCCACAAGTCCATAGCACTTAAACTGAAAGTACCACACTGACAATCAAGACTCAGACATACCATTGGGGAAAGGAGCCTTGCAGAAGAGTGGCTTTGTTTTTCCACTTTGTGGGGCACAAATTTGCAGAAACAAAGAACAATTGGTTTACATTTATGTGCTGAGTTTCTATAAATATCAATTTAAAGCTAGAACTATCATTTAACCCATCAATTTTCAGTCAATTGGGATGTTTATTCTTCCAACTTTGAAAAGCAAAATATCTACCCGTCATGTGATGAGTCAGGCCCAATGTCTTCTATTGTACCAAACATGGCTGGAACCAACATTGGTTTGACACCTAAAAAAGGATACAGAATGATACAATGATGTTCACAGCCTTCTCTGCTATGTGGTAGGCTAATATACTGTACACAGTGACTTACAAAGTAAGAAAGGTGTATTTAGCAGTGCATTTGATGTGTTCAATACTTGCAAGCCATTCTGTGTACTCTACAAAAAAAAAGTGAGAAAGCTGAAATGTTTTTATAACTCAACATCTCAGATGTCAGGTATATAGAGGTATTGTATGCTGTTCATCCACTAGAAGTGGGCCATGCCAAATACTTCAAATTACAGTGGACTCATTCATAAATCTTCTTACCTCATTCTCTGCAAAAAACCTTCAGATGTCTTATTAAAGTTACATTAAAATTAATTACTAAGACAACTGAATACTTCTGATGTCTTTTGCACAGAATGCGATTGGACTTATGAATGAGTCCAAAGATTAAAATAAATATTCAATAATGCTTTGCTTAGAAATGTGCAGAAACGTCCATTAAAAATTTGGCATCAATGATTTTTATTCAAATATTCCATTTTATATGGTGGCTAAACTTTTCATGACAAAGTGATTTTATATATTTATTACTACAACCTTTTGAAGTTAAAAATTACACCAAACCATAAAATGATAACAGAATGTGCCAATTAATCTTGTAGTTATAGTCAGAGAAGACCATAAATTACATTGTGGAGTTCCAATATTTATTCTCAATGTACTTCAATATCAAATTTGCCCATTTTACAAGTCAGAAGATGTATTTTTAACTGGCTACACTGCTAACTGATCTGAAATTAAACTATGCTCTCCTTCATGTATCTCCAATAAAAACTTGAATTGAAAATTACTATTTTGTTGCTTTGGAAAATGCAGAATATATGTAATGACGACAGTTAAGTAGAGAATATGATTTGAAGACAAAGCACCCACACTGAATTAAAGAAAAAGGAAAAAAAAAAGATTTTTGTAGTCACTTTTCTAGCCAGATTTTAAATAGACTAAAATGTTAAAATAGGTGGTTACATTTCAGCACACACTTAATTGCATTTTCCCTATAACTTTGGAAAATTTCTGAAGCGCCTCAATTATATTTACTTGAATGTTTAGCTTGTCATGGGAAATTATCTTGTTTCATCTATAAAGGGTGTTTTGTTTGTTTGTTTATTTATTTTGGAAAGGGCCTCGTACAATACGAACTGGAGCAAGAGTTTTAATTAGAATTTTTAGAATGAACTTTGTTCCCGTGAAGATCAAATAGGAATGGGGGGGGAGAGAGAGAGAGAGAAATCTGGTATATTTTGACTCTTGATTTACAAGCCTTTTCATCTAGGCTTGGAAAGGCTGTGGGAAGATAAAGTAAAAGGGATATTCCATCTCTATTCTAGCTCAGTGTGACTGTACTAAAATGTACATCTTTGGAGAAGGAATCCAAGTTAAGAACCAAAAATCTTATTCTTTAAAGGCATCTTGAACTTGCACACATGAATGACAAGTGATTTCATCAAAGCACTACTCTCCTATCCCCCCAAATCAATGAATGCAATTAATTTCATTTGTAATTAACCACTTCAAGTCATCAAATCAACACAGTCTACCGAGGACTTCTGTGCCAGCCAGAGTGACCACCGTTGATGGTGTCGTAGTAGGTTAGTGAAGTTCCCAGATCTGGCTCAATCCGTCAAATCAACAAATCTCTGGGGCAGCCCCGCAGGTGGCACCAGGTAGGGACAGTGCGTGCACCTCTTCACGCATCAATGGAGAGTTTGAGAGCAGTGTGTTAGGGTGTTGTGTGTCCATCCTGGCGACAAGGCTGAAAAGTATGCCACACCACTTTTGACCATAATGAGTGATAGAAGGATAGTCAGATCTCTGAGATTATGAGATTTTGTACAAAATCAAGCCATTTTATGCTCTGGATTTGGTGCTGACAGCACAAATGGAATGTTTCTAGCTGCCAAGTCTGCCTATAAGAGAGTGTCCAGGTTTCTGATGTCTATTAGCAATATGGGAAGTACACAGGTTTGATAGGTCTTGAACTTTGTCTCAATGCAAAGACATTAACTTTGTGCAGGAGGCGGTGAGACCTATTCGTCAAAGAATGTCCAGTTTTCTGAGACTGTTTGAACTCCGCTTGCAGAGTAGGTAGATGAATGTGTCAATACTCCATGGTACCTGAACCCATACCTGAGCCAATTTGCACTGGGGTTCTGGTGGCCCAGTTCCAAGGTTCTGGACATTGGCCTTCTGCCATGAGATGTTCAACCTGATAGTGTGGGCAGACTCTGAGACCCTGGTGGGCAGGGCTGAAATTCTATAATAAGCATTACAAATTAATTCTATAATAAGCATATAAAAAATCTCTCCATAAGCAGGTTTGCGTTGTCGGCATAATCTTGGTCAATGAACACTTCTTGGGCAACCTGGATTCGGACATGTGGAGCAGCAAATCCTAATATCTAGCTGATAGCTTGACAAAATAATGCCGGGGCGAGAATGCATCCTTGCTGCACCCAAGGTTGGATAGAAACAGACAAAGCCATGTACCAATGCAAACACTTGTCAATACTGGTGTGAAGATTATGCACATCTGGAATGCCAAGTCGGCTCTGCGTGAGACAAAGTGCTAACCTGTAAACTGATTCAAATACCACTTTGATGTTGCTATATACACCTCTATCTCGATATAACGTTGTCCTCGGGAGCCAAAAAAATCTTAAAAAGAAGAACAGGAGGACTTGTGGCACCTTAGAGACTAACAAATTTATTAGAGCATAAGCTTTCGTGGACTATAGCCCACTTCTTCGGATGCATCCGAAGAAGTGGGCTATAGTCCACGAAAGCTTATGCTCTAATAAATTTGTTAGTCTCTAAGGTGCCACAAGTCCTCCTGTTCTTCTTTTTGCGGATACAGACTAACACGGCTGCTACTCTGAAAAAAATCTTACCGCGTTATAGGTGAAACAGTGTTATATTGAACTTGCTTTGATCCACTGGAGCGTGCAGCCCCCCCCCCCCCGAGCATGCTTTACCGCGTTATAACTGAATTCGTGTTATATCAGGTCACGTTATATCAAGGTAGAGGTGTACCACAGAAAGTGTGTGGTTAAATTCTCAGTGCAGCTCAGCCAGAAGCCAAAGGGTAAGGACAGCTTCCATTGTGGACTGCTCAACAATGAAAACTGATTGCTGTGGATAATGTTTGTTAACGAGTGGCTGCATCCTACCAAGCAGGACATGAGCAAAAAAATCTTTCCAGGAACTGATAACAATGAGATCAGCCTGCAGCTGCAACATTTGCTGCAAGATTTTTTCCATCTTTCCATTCTGCTGGCATTTTGCCTCATGCCCAGTTTTAAAAGCAGTTGATGCAGGCACATGTGCACCGATTTTCAAGGCATTTTTGAGCAGCTTGAACTGAATATCAAGTCCAGTAGCATGTCTATTCCATAACTTTTGGATAGCCTACTTCAGGTGATGGAGTATCAGTGTTTGTCCCAAGTCTGCAGCCACACTGTTTGCTAGATCACATAGCTCTGGACAGTTGTGAACAGGTGTGTGGGTCAGCACACTTTCATAATGTGTTTTCTCTCTGTCCAGGACCTTGTCCATCAATGAGCAGGAACAGCCATTTGGTTTTGGGATAGGTATGTCAGAAGGCTGTTTATGGCTGCCAGACAGATGCAATGGCTCTGAAAGCAGAAGGCAGATTGTTGTACTTTAGGCTGTCCTCTGCTTCATCAGCCAGGTAGTTGATGTAGATCTCATGGTCACATGTGGCCATGGCCCAGAAAATGCCTTTCAGCCTTTTACTTTCCTAGACATCTTCTTGCTTGCATGCTCCCGTCTTCTTTGCTAATATATCAGAGGCCTCTTCAGAAAGCCAAGGTTTCTTGCACAAGTGTCTGACATTGATTTAGCCATGGCATGTAATACAGCATTAGGTAAACCAAGTCCAGATGATCTCCACATCATCTGATACGGTACTGAGCTTACATATGTGATCCTCGATGGCCTTGTGTATTTTGCTGCTTCAACAGGATCCTCGGATAGATGCTGGATGTTGTACTGTTGGTGGACATCTGGCTTGTGAGGAGTTGGAAAATGCAGAGAGCTGCACAAGTAGTCTATGGTTTGAGTTTGCTGGTGCTTCTAAACCTAAGGAGATTTCCCTATGGAGTGGTTTTTGATGAGGATGTGATTAATTTCCTTCATGGCACATCCATTGTATGAAAATCAAGGCCAGTGATGATTAAGGTGCGTGCTTAAACCAGAAACCCATGACAGACAAGCCCTCATGGGCACACAATGTTAAAAAGCTGGATGGTATTGTCATTTGGGGAACCTGAACTGAAGGACGCTGGCACAGTTTCACACCCATTTAATTTACAGCCAGTCACAGCATTGAAGTCTCCGAGCACTAGCAGAATTGACTGGCTTTGCTGCTAGCTGGTGGCAGAATGCATCCTTTTCCGCAGGTAATGCTCCTTCTGATGGTGGGAAGGCCATAATGACGGATAGGTGTCCACGACAATGTTGGAGCCAAGCGTAAAGTAAGTGTGGAGAGATGGGGTTCCGTGTGCTTAAAGCGGTCTGACAACCTCTAACAAAACACCACACCCTGAATTCAGTGTGGACCACTGGAGTGGAGAAAGATTGATCCTTCCACAGTAACTTGATCACTTTGCGACAGATGGTCCTGTGATATCAGCGATTTTGATCTTGAAATGGGTGAGTTCTTTGACAAGTGCTGTGCTGTATCCAGTGTTAACACGTGCCATGTGACGATATGTAACACACCTCTAAGGTCTAAGGTCTGGTTTGGACTTCCAGGAAGTTGGAACTTTAAGTGTAACAGCTAACATCCATCTTCCAAAGAAAACGGATAAGAAATCTTTTTACAAAAAGAAATAATTTGCTTATTCTCCTAAGGGCATATATACAGATACATTTTCACGGTCTACATCAGCCGTTCTCAACCAGGGATCTGTGGCCCCCCACAAGGCTGAAACCCCGAGCCCCAGCAGGGCTGAAGGCAGGCACCCCAAGCCCCAGCAGAGCTGAAGCCAGGAGTGGAACTACGGGGATGAAGCCCCGGCATCCCGTGGAGCCGAGACCCACCTCCCTGCTGGGCCCTGGAATTTCTATAGCATGTTACGGGGGGCCTCAAAGAAAAAGGTTGAGAACCCTGGTCTACATCACCCAACCATGAACAATAACCTTAGATGTTTATACTTACAGTGTGCACTTTGTGATAAGGTTAGTTAGCAACCTTAGAAAACTTACAAATATTCAAAACAGCTTTGTTTTTGATTTCTGAAACCAGTTAGAAATATTTTCACCATGTTGACTTGATTCTCTAAGTGCAAATGCCACAAAGATTCATAAGTAAAATATGCAGTACCTGTTCAGCTTAATGACCTCTGTGTTGAAGTTTGTAAATCTTGATTAAGAATGCTTCAGAATGCTGGAGACAGTATTTCCTCTTCATATACCTAGACAGTGATCCCTCATGAAGCCCTGCCTACTTCTGATCCGAACAGGGGACTTGTAAAGTTTGCAAGAGGTAGCAAGTGCCTCAGTAGCCTGATCCAATTCAAACTTGTTAGCAGAAGTTCTGAATACTACCAACAGCTAAAACTCCTCGCGATCTTTCTACAAAACTCCCATGATTCTCTGCCAGTGCTCAACATACCTGTCACTCATGCCTCTGATTTCAAGTATCAGCCAATTTTTACCTCTTCTCTCACATCCACTCAGCATCTTAATCCTGACACTTTCACAAGATCTTTTCTTTCTGTCCCTCTCATCCAGACCGTAGATCCTCCTCTCCAGCCTCCTAAACATCCACATATCACCCACTTTGGCCCATACAAAATGAAGTTGCGATAGTCGTTTTTGCCTATGGCTCTGTTCCCATCTTCCTGTCTATAAATCCTTCCAATGACTTCTTTTTCTACTGCTTCAGGTTCAAGATTCTTTTTCTTAATTTCAGGGCACTTCATGAATGTGCATAGGGACTTGGATCATACTCTACTTTTCTGCTTGTGGTTTCAAGAGTTAAAAAACCTTATGAGCTACTAAAGTTTCCTCAATCTCATACCAAGGAGTCAACACCCCAGTACTGCCAACCCCCAGAGTTCAAAAGTCAGTCAGACCTCCCAAAAATCTTTTTTTTTTTTTTAAATGTTTGGTTTTGGGTCTATCTTGATTTAACTCCCCCTGTCAACTCCCAGCGCGCATGCAGCAGTAAGTGGTGCCAACTCTCCCAAATTCATAGAATAATGCGATTTTGGTCCCCACTACAGACACTCTCACTGGCTGCCTGATGAAGTAAATCTTACAGCTTCTCCCCAAACTCCAAAATAGTTATGTCCCCTTCTGTGCTCAGATCTGCCTGTCTTAAAGCTCAGCAGTTAATCATGCACCCTCCACTCTCACATCAAGTCTGCCCTAAGCCACATAGTGAAATTCTGCTCCTCCTGCAGCTCCAGGGGACCTTCACCTTCACCCCTCTTAGGCCTGGGGAGCAACTACAGCAGGGTCCTCTTCCCCCTCTCCCAGGGGTATGCCAACAGGAGTGAATTCTTGAAGCTGTGAACACCCTTTTCCTTCATTACCGCCCCCCCTCCCCCAATCCAGGGGGTCTTCACCACCTTTTCCACACCAAGTGTTACAGGGATGAAGGGATGGGAGGGGAAGGAGCCAAGAGGAGCAGACTCATTTGTCACAGGAGTGGCGTGGGCAGGAAGGTGCAGAGCCAACCTGTTCCTGCTCCCCAGCCCCACAAACTCATCTTAGTCATGGGTGGGGGAAGAGAGGGACTGCTTGCTTCTTCATTGGCTGCTTCCCCCCAGGAAACAGGGAAGTGGGAGAAGGCAATCAGCTGTTTTACCACACACAGGGCTGAAATTCACATGAAGGTTGAAGTGTCTAGTCTCAGCACAAGAATGGCTCCAGCAGGGGCCAAAATTACATTACTTATGATGAAATCACAAGGGCTACACATATTAGATCTTCATAAGAAGTATAATACCTACATTTGCTATGGAAGGTCACCAGGGAAAAGAGGGAGGAGTTGCCTTGTATAGCAAAGATTTATAAACTTGCACTGAGGTTGAGACAGAAGTAGGAGGCAGATGTGTTGAAAGAGGGCTCAGGTTACAGGCCCCCTAGCTGGGGCAGAATCCTTTGCCTTTAACCCCTTCCCCACCTGGGGCAATGGGGCTCAGGCTTTGGCTTTGTCCTGCCCGCCCCCCTCCCCGGGGCAGTGGGACTCAGGCAGGCTCAGGCTTCAGTCCCCCCTCCTGGAGTCATGTAATAATTTATTGTTGTCAGAAGGGGGTCGCAGTGAAATGAAGTTTGAGAACCCCTGGTTTAGATAATACTTAGTTCTGCCTCAGTGAAGGGGACTGGATTAGATGACCTATTGAGGTCCCTTCCAGTCCTATGTTTTTATTATTCTAATTTAGGAAAAATTTATGACAGTTTAACGGAAGTAGTAATCATAGAATATCAGGGTTGGAAGGGACCTCAGGAGATCATCTAGTACTTTTATGAATGCCCAACAACATGAGACTCCTCAAACAAGCAAAGAGTCCCTGTTACTAAGTTAACAAAAATCACATGTGTAATGACAAGTGAAGGTCAAATAGGCAGCAGATAAAGAGGGAGACAAAGGCAAGATGAAAAAAAGATCATTTAGCTGGTCAGAATGGCACTTCTACATATCTTGATAAACCAGCTTCTTATTTATTGACAAGTTGGCTATTCTGCCCTTCACCTTATGCAGGCTTCACATCACAATTGAGTTTTTAGGAGGATTTGAACACAAAGATTGAGCAGAGAGCAGGAAGAACTCTCCTGGAAACTATAATACAGAGACCATTTTTTAATAGCTAAAGAATTCTGTACTTAAACTTTGTCCCTTGTTTCAGAATTACGATCTAAAAGAAGACTTCATTGTAAAGTGTTGAATTAGGAATGGGCAAAACTGCAAAAAAGCTTTCCACAAATTAAAAGCCATTTCCTAAAATCAAAGATTCACTTATGCAGAAAGCAGCTTTTCAGAGAAGAAGGTAAAAAGTTTGACTCACAAGGGACAATGTCTCAACCACAACTATGGAAATACGTGTCTAGAGAAAATTCAACATACGATTTACGAGTTCATTAGGAACTGTTAACTCAAATGTTTTATACTTTAAGTGTAATGGTTTATAGTTAAAGCTTAAATCCTAAATGTTAAAGTTTTCCTGATATGATGTACTAATTCTAAACATTTAGTATACCTCTACCCCGATATAACGCTGTCCTCAGGAGCCAAAAAATCTTACCGCGTTATAGGTGAAACCGCATTCTATCGAACTTGCTTTGATCCGCTGGACTGCGCAGCCCTGCCACCCCGGAGCACTGCTTTACTGCGTTATATCCGAATACGTGTTATATCGGGTCGCATTATATCGGGGTAGAGGTGTATGTATACTCGAGCTTACAGTACAGATTTCTGTACCTCATATGCTTTAAAAATGGATAAAAATATTTCCAAACAGGTGGAATTGCAAAGAAACCCCATATATTTTATTCAAACAAACCTCCCCACAACTATAGCAATTTAACATCTCAGACGTAACATCTATAGCACTGTAAAGCCTAAAATATATTAGTAGCTTAAACAACCTCTCTTTTTTAAAATGCAAGTTTAAGCTTAAAGACACTATAAAGATAGCACAAACTGTGAAACTTGTTTTTAAGGGAAGGGCTTGTTTTAAATGTTCAGTGATTCGATTTTTGTATTAAAGGCAGCTGAAACTCACACTTTAGCAAGATCTGAACTTTGGACTTATATGGTATTTATCTGCCTGGGGTCATAACAAAAACCAAAGCTATCATACCTTGGCAAAAAAGACTGTGAGATGTGTTTCACTGCCAAGTATCCAAATAGGAAACTTTGGAGATTTCAAGTAGGAGCCAACCTAGAAAAGATGCAGTAAAAACAAATAAACAAACTAGCTTACAGCTATAGTGAAGCCCCAATAACCCCCCCCTCAATTTGTAATATTAAAAAATTAACATTCAGTCACAATTTGAAGGTAGTATTTAAAAACTTTACTAAATTTGTTTTTGATTACCATATCCCCCACTTAATAATTGGTGATCTGTGATTTAGCCATGTAAATCCAACCATCAGTGGAAATTAGATGGCACTAGGCCCAATCCTGTGTAGTGCCAAGTGCCTTCAATCACCACCGAAGTCAAGAGCTGGTGGTATGCTGTAACTCTGAGGCCTAAGTCACTGTTTATGCTTGGGGGGAAAAAAAGTGGGGGGTGGGGCAGGGGGAAAGAGGGTGAAAGCAACTGAATAGAGAGCCTTACAACATGAATGTAGTTTATTTACATTGAAAAGATCCTATTTAGAAGAACCTTTTTTTTTTTTTTTAAGCTACAATTACCAACTTGTTTTGAAAAAGGAGGATTAAGTGACAAGAAAGGGTTAGGTGTTTAAGTTGATTAATGCAAAAGTAATTTGTTTGTAGACATCATACTTCTACATCTTAGGTAGCATATTAAATGAGTTTTTAAACTTGTCCCCTGAGAGAATATGTCACACAATTTGGCCCAATTTAATAATAGATGTGGCAGTTTCATCTCCAGAGATTGTACTGCTCAAACACCCTACTCCGAACTGTCCTGGAAAAAGTAGTATCGGATACTCAGGATGTCAAAACTCCACTGCGTAATTTGGAAAACAATATAGCTGCTCCTGGCACATTGGGAGCAGATTTCAATAAGGGAAAGTGTCAGTTGGAGAAAGCAGCAATATCTCATTTTACAATCTTAGAGACTAATCCTTCAAATGTTCATGCAAGTAACTGTACTCTTGTGTTTGCTTGTATATTCAGGCCCTTAAGGTAGGAGTCCATTTGTTTTATGCACTTGGCTGTGGATCCTGTGATTATAAACTCATTTATGTTACCTGACAAAAATAAAACAGAACAATCAGGTGCATTTCTTTATCCTTATTAAGCCAACCTAACATGATGGTCCCTCACTTGAGAAGTGAAAGCTCTCCCTACACCACCATATGCACTACATGGGGTGCACTTATGCTTCCCTTAGTCTACCACTGCATCTTTTTAAATCTATTTTTATTTGAGTGATTAAACTTTGAAGAAACGTTCATGGTTTGTAGTCAATATTCTTTTAAATATATGCAAATTCTACACAATTCTCTATACAGCAATAGCCAAGTCAAAAGGATTCAGTGTAGTATGAAAATAAACACCAAGAAGCCAGCCTTTGACAAATGTTACCAGAACAAGAGTGCATGCCAAATAAACAGAAAACATTAACAAAGCATCCAAAATATTACAAGTGTAGTAAAAAGCATACTAATGCCCCTTAAATAAAAACTTAGTGTTGAAGACTTATTTTCTGTATCACCACATATCAAAATAGCCAGAGTTTGTATTTAAATAGATTTTGATATATGCAGTGATGCACACATGAAGTTAGCATCCTGCCCTTGGATGTCAATGTTTTTGGCACAGAGAAATAGTAATAAGTAAATATTCAAGCACTTTTTTTATCTAGGAGTCACAGCACAGACTGGAACAAGGAACTTACAATACATAAAATCATAACTCAACTTGGATTTAAATTTAAATTTAAAGTATAAAACAGTGCCAGCTTCTACTTACATTAAATTTGCTGCAAAGCAGTTCCTTTGTAAAAAGCAAATCTAAGAGCTTCCTACCAATGCACAAATAATGAACCACACCAACTTAGCTTTAAAATACATCACTACTAAAATGCTACATCTGCCAAAATTACACATTTTGGCTATTCCGTTTTTGTCTTTATTTTCCATATGACTGAAGTATGGGATTTTTTAATTTAACGAATGGGGTAGCTAGTATCTACTTTTTTCTTTTTCTTATAATTCTGGTACAAATTAAAGCGTTCAGGACTTTATAAAATGCATGGTATTTTTGAGCAAGGTTGGAATCTCACATTTAAACATTCTTTTGGCTAAGAAAAGGGCAAAAATACATACATTAATTATTCTATTAATGAAGAGCACGAACTGTTAATTCTTAATGTTTACTCATCACAAGACATATATTTACATGCCTAACCAAAAAGAGAATGTTATTTTATTACAGACTTTTAGCCTTGGTTTCACTTTTTGAGGCTAGAAATACTACAAACCAATAACTCTTAGACTGTACTCTTCTACAGTTTAGGATGAAGTGCCTACCTGCAATATTTTCAGAAGAGGATGATGTGTTAATGGAATACTGCTAAGGAGCAACTCACAAGAGAAAGCTCATCTTAAAAATGATGGGGAAAAAGGCAGCTTACCTTACAGTATCTTAGAGATTCCATTAATGTCAAAAAACCTACAGTTGCCTGTTTACGTATACCAAGTAGTTCTGTTTAAAAACAAAACCCAAACATTTTATTAGACAAGTTATTTTCTATTTTTTCAAAAATGACATGGTATAAGATACCTTATTTTACAAAAACATACAACTTAAACAAGCATTGAAAAAGCAATGAGGTCAGGTCAACTGGAAGCTTTAAAAAAAATTCCGGATGACGTTAGCCAAACCCCAAATTGTTTTTTTCATAAATGAATACAACTGAAATGAACAGTTAATTTTACTAGAAGTCTGCTGTTGACAGTCCTTTTAAAAAAGTTTTGCTTTATTGTAAATCTAATTCTTCTGAAGTATTCCAGTATGCTCTAGAAAAAATAACATCCTGAAACTGCCATTTTGGAAAATGAAAGGAGCAAAAATTTCCACTTTTCTCTAATCATATTGACACTGTGGACAATGCAAAAATCAACTGGTTTCAAAATATTAGTTATTAATAAATGACTCATCATTTCATTTTCCTGTGGAGAACTTCATTTTTAAATTACATTGCGTGCAACCACCAGTACTAGCACTCAAGTATCAGTAGTAATCATCTGAAGAATTACTATTTTTAAAGAAAGCCTCACAATAAGAATGAAAAATACCGAAGCTGATGAATCTTTGAGAAGTATAATCTATACAGAACTAAAACTTAGACTTCAGCATCTTTAGAAATGTAGTTCCACTCTGAACAGGAAGCTATTTGCCTGAGCTGGACATTCTCTTGGATCTGAAAGTCAAGCTGAGTTCTTTCCTACTCAAGAATAACCACCAGTAATAAACATTCTGCAGACAAAAATACAGCATCCCTAGGTTTACACAGGTCTGATTAAAATTTAGTAAACAAATCTGTCGATCAAAAGGAGTAGAATCCAGCTTTCACTCTAACATGAATAAAAGCAATAAACATTTGTGACACTAAAGCAAGCATATGTCTGAACATACAGTGAGCAGATCTGTTTGGTAAAGTCTTTAAGGTAACGTTTACACAGCAAACAAACATCCGCAGCTGGCCTGATTCAGCTGGCTTGGGCTCGGGAAGCTCAGGCTGCAAGGCTGTAAAATTGTGGTGTATGCATTTGGGCTCAAGCTGGAGCCCAAGCTCTGGAACCCTGCAAGGGGGGAGGGTCTCAGAGCCCAGGCTCCCGTCTGAGCCCGAACATCTACACTACAATTTTACAGCCCCACAAGCCCGAGTCAGCGGCCAGTGTTTAACTGCCGTGTAGACATATCCAAAGTCACTTTTCAGAGAATTTCACTGAAGCTACTTTGATTTTGGGGAACTGTAACTCTAAAATATATATTTGTTAGTAATAGTAACTCATGTTATGATTACAATCTGTGATGCATATACCTACAGGCCAAGTTCTGGGGTAACACTGGGAAACATTCTGAAGAGAAAGAAAATGAACTTTTATAATGTTTCAATTAGACTCAATCCCGCATTTTATGACAGCACTGTATGCTCTCTTATTTACTTGGGACACCATGTGCAATGCATTTTCAAGAACTTGAATTCAACACCTGTGCAGTAAACTGACTACAGGAATTGCATGAAAGAAGTGTTAGTTTTTCCATGCATTTCCTTTATCTATCCATTCCAATAAGTCAAAAGAAGATATTGGGTAAGTTTCGCATGATGTGTGTTTCATTCACATAAACTGGTTATTATGCACGATCTTCCTTTCCCAATGTTGTCTACAAACAGACTTCTCTGCTCCGAGTTGCACAAGAAATGTATTCTGAAGATACTACACCTTGTAGAATCAAAAGTTTATCACTAAAGGATCTTTCTGATTAACCTCTATTTTGGAGGTACCTTTGGACCACAGGCTGTTAAAATTCTTTCCAGGCTGACATTCAGCCAGACAGGAAAGAACTTGCTCATGCACTGGTACATTTTGGAGCTCAGGCAGCACACTTATTCACTTACAGCCCCATTGCTATATATGGCAATATACTGAGCAGAATCACACTTTCCTTGAGAAGTAAAAGTGGCAAGTCCAAAATCTAATAGAAGGTGCATAGCCTCTCTTTAGAGCTAAAAAAGCTTCCATGCATCAGATAATTTTAGCTGAATTAGACCCTAAGCAAACAGAGGTAAATATCTAGCCTATCAAAAGGTCATATCACTACAATAATCCCAGTTAATACCATATATCAAATTCCCTTTGTGAAAAAAAAATTAATTTACACTGAAAACAGTCTTAAAACAGTCCATCAGATAAGGGCTTTTTGAAATGCAGTGGATCTTGCTTCTCTACTAGTGGGTGATTAAGGATAACTACATTTTTCAGGCAGAGATTTTTTCCCTTCCAGCTTCAATATAGTATCTAGAGTAGGGTGACCAGATAGAAAGTGTGAAAAATCGGGACGGGGGGTGGGGGTCGGGGGGTAATAGGCACCTACATAAGAAAAAGCCCCAAATATTGGGACTGTCCCTATAAAAATCGGGACATCTGGTCACCCGAATCTAGAGAGAAGCTGATTTTATAAAATAAATGCCTGAAACAAGCATTGAGTGAAAGGTCCAGTGCAGGACAGAGAACTGCCTACTATTTTGAGACATTATGTCAGAAAGGAAACAGAAGAGATCCTCTGATAGTTGAGGGCTTACACGTAACCTGCTATGCTGACTCTGGCTTCTTGTCAGAAAATTAGTCCTTTGCTAAAAGAATTTTTGGAATTACTTTACTGGGTAGTTAGTTTTTAGTGCACTGCACCTTTTATAAGAGCACTTTTTTCTGTCCTTTATTGTGCTATACCTAGTGGTGCTACTTCAAGCTTAATGCAACTTAAATGCCACCTTGTGTTGATATGAAATAATGCAGAAGTTCTGACAATACACAGATTGTTTTTGAAAAGGCACAGCATTGTATATACTAATAACATGTATTCTCTTTGCAGCTGCTTCATTCAGATGAAAGAGGAGGTTACTCACCTTGTACAGTAACTGAGGTTCTTCAAGATGTGTCCCCCTGTGGGTGCTCCATTTTAGGCGTTGGTGCGTCTTGGCGCTGCTGATCGGAGACTTTTGGTAGCAGTGCCTGGTTGGGATGTGCGTGCACAGTGGCCTCCTTGTGGTACTGCTGGCGCTCACGCATCCCGATCCACTCAATTCCTTCTCTATGTAAAGCTCATATAGAGAACTCTGTAGAGGGGAGGAGGGTGGGTAGTGGAGCATCCACAGGGAGACACATCTCGAAGAATCTCTGTTACTGCACAAGGTGAATAACCTTCTTTTCTTCTTAAGAGTGCTGTCCCTGTGGGTGCTCCACTTTAGGTGACTATAGAGCAGTACCCAGTTATGGAAGGTTGGGTTCCGGAGTAGGTTGCACAGTTGATGACTATATCATAAGGCCGAGTATTGCATCATTCTCAAAGCTTTTCGTTATTGCATAGTTGTTTGTGAACACGTGTACTGAAGCCCAAGTGGCAGCCTGGCATATTTCTTTGATTGGGACATTATGTAGAAAAGCAGTCAAGGTAGAAACGGCTCTCGTTGAATGGGCTCTGATCCCTGGTGGGGGTTCTATCTTTTGTTGCCGATAACATAGGTGGATGCAATAATCAAAATGGATTTTGATAGCCCATTTTAAAATGGCTATGCCTTTCGATCATCCAGTGGTGGTGGAGATGCAGAGTCTTGGTGACGTACGGAAAGGTTTTGTTCTCTATAGGAAGAATGCTAGTGCTCTTCTAACATCTAGTGTGGAGAACAGATTCTATGACTTTAGGTAGAACGCAAGGAGATGTGTAAGTTGACTGACCTGGAATGATAAGGGTACCTTTGGTACAAATTTAGGGTGTGGTCACATAGTTGAGCCATGAGGGCCCCAATCTCACTCACTGTACATGCTGAGGTGATCGCAACTAGGAATGCTACCTTCATTGATAGCTGTAGTAGTGAACAGGTAGTAAGAGGCTCGAAGGTGGCTCTGGTAAGTCCTCTGAGGACTAAGTTTAGATCCCATGCGGACTTCATGTTCTGAATTCCTGCAAGAAAGCGTTTTGTAATTGGATGCATGAAGGCTGTGAAACTGTCAATCTTATGGTGGAAGGTGGATATGGCCGTGAGGTGAATCTTGAGTGAACTAATGGACAGCCCTGAGTGTTTCAAGTATAGCAAGTACTCAAGGATCTCATGGATTGGTGTTGTAAGTGCAGGTCTGTGTTTGTCGTGACACTACAAAGTGAACCTCTTCCCTTTATGCAGGTAAGTAGTGCGTTTGGTGATTTTTCTGCTGTTTAGTAATACATTTTTAACCTTTAACCTCTTCTGAACAGGCTAGTCTGTCGCATTGGAGCCATCAAGGAGCCAGGCCTTCGGGTGGAGTTTTGGTAGATTTGGATGAAAGATTCGACCCTTGTCCTGAGACAGGAGATCCTGTTGAATGGGAAGGTTGTATGGCGGGCACCATATTAGGTGGTTCAGGTATGGGAACCATGTCTGTCTGGACCATGTCAGGGCAATCAGTATGATCCTGGCTCTGTCTGTATCTTGTGTAGTACTTTGGATAATAGCGGGAATGTGTACAGAAGGGGAGCATTCCATTGGATGAGGAAGGCATCTCCTAGGGAGTGTGGTCCTAGTCCTGCTCGCAAGCAAAAGCTTCGGCATGTGCGGTTTTTTGTTGTAGTGAACAGGTCTGTCTGTTAGTCCCCACTGTGGGACATGTGGAATATGTGTTGTGCTACTCTGTCATTCAGCTCCCATTCGTGTTCCTAGGGAAATGGTCTGCTCAATGTGTCTGCCATTGTGTCCTGGGAGGTAAGACACAGCAATAGTAATATTGTGGGTAATGCACTAGTTCCATAATTTCATAGCTTCTGTGCATAGGTAATGAGAACGCGCTTCTCCCTGTCTACTTATGTAGAACATACAGTTGTCTATTATTATTCTTACCGATTTGTTTATCGATAGGATGGGATGCACACTTCAACTCCCACAAAATCCAAGGGAAAAGGTCTCCCGAGGAGTCATTATTACACATCAGTATGCTCGAACTATGAGCAGTGAGACATCTGTGGTGATTAGGATGAATGCAGAGACTTTTGTGCACAGGGGTTAATTCCAACATTGCTCGGGATTGTCCACCATTCTAGGGACTGTGTGACTTTCGGTGGTAGCGACAGGATTTTGTTTAGGTTGTGTCTGTCTGGTATGTAAACCGTGCTTAGCTACCCCTGGAGATATGCACAACTACACATGCGCTGTTTGACTACAAAAGTAGAGGCAACCATGTGTCGTAATAGTTGCAGGCATGTTTGTGCAGAGACTGTCGGACTGCTTCTGATCACAGATATGAGAGAGGTCAGTGTGTAAAATCTGGACCTTGGTAGTGAAGCTTTTGCTTGTACTGAGTCTACGTAAGGGCCAATGAATTCTAGTTGTTGCACCGGAACTAGTGTCGATTTCTTCTCGTTTATCTGTAGGCCCAGAGTATGGAAGAGCGTTACAGTTCTCTGTGTAAAGTTTGTTGCTTCTGTTCAAGTGTGACCCTTTAACAGGCTGTCGTCCAAGTATGGGAATATCATGATTCCCTGTCTGCGTAAGTATACTGCTACTACTGCCAGGGTCTTGGTGAAGACTCTCTGAGCTGTGGATAGTCCGAACTGTATTGGAAGTGGTCTCTGCCTACTGTGAATCATAGAAATCGTCTGTGTGCGGAGTGTATAGTGATGTGAAAGTACGCGTCTTGTAAGTAGAGAGCTGAAAATCAATCCCCTTCTTCCAGTGCTGGGATTTTTGATGTCAGTGTGACTATTTTGAATTTGTGGATACGAACTAATTTGTTGAGTTTCCTGAGAGCTAAGATGTTCTCCATCCTCCATTTGTGTTATAAAGTAGTGGGAATAGAACCCTTTCCCTCTGTATTCTACTGGAACCTGTTCTACAGCACCTAGCTGTACAAGATGGTTTACTTCTTGTCTCAGAAGATGCTCATGAGAAGGGTCCCTGAAGAGGGGTGTGTGTGTGTGTGTGTGTAAGTGTAAAAGGGATGGTGGTATATCCTGATATTTCCAGTACCCAACTGTCTGTGGTGATGGATGCCCTCGCTAGGTAAAATGGTCAAAGTCGGTGGCCAAAAGTTTGGGTATTTGATGTAATTTGCTCTGGGAGTTGTGGGAGGTTGGTCAGACCCTCAACAAAATCCTCAAAATTGTGGCTTATTAGACAGCGTTTGGGACCATGAGGCCTGGTTTTGTGGTAGCTGACATCTCTGTGCTTGGTGGCAAGGCCTGGAGCTGTCAAATGGACATTGTGGTAGTTGGTTCAGGTTGTCAAGGTTCCTGTTATACGGTTGGAATTGTCTGCGTCTATTTGGGTGTGTATATATGGCCAAGTACGGAGTGTGGCACGGGAGTCTTTCATTGAGTGCAGGATATCATCAGTTTTTGATTAAAATAAATTTCTCCCTGTCAAATGGGAGATCTTTACTGTGGTTTGCAGTTCCCATGGGATTCCTGAGGCTTGTAGCCAGGAGGCTCTCCTCATGACTATGGCGGTAGCTGTTGTATGGGTTGCTGTGTCTGCTGTATCAAGGGAAGCTTGTAGTGCTGTTCAGGCTGCTAGTTGTCCCTCCATCACGATGGCTTGGAACAGCTTCTTTCTTTTCCTCCGGAATATTTAGTAGGAACTCGTTGAGTTTTTGGTAGTTGTCGTGGTCGTACTTCACCAAGAGGGGGGGTACAGTTCGCCGTGCGGAGTGTCGCAGACGAGTATACTTTTTGGCCAAAAAGATTAATCTCTTGGCTTCTTTGTCTTGAGATGTGTTCTTAAATTTACCCCCAATTTATGGCGTCCACCACCAAGGAATTTGGTTGTGGGTGGAAGAATAAAAAGTCTATGCCTTTGTTGGAGACATAATATTGTGTTGGTTATTTTGCTCATAGGTGGTATGGCTGGTGTTTGCAATATCATTTCCATGGGTTCCATTGATACGTCGTTCACTGGTACTGCTATTTTTGTTGTGAATGCTGGGTGTAGAATCTTTAATAGTTGGTGTTGATTCTCAGACACCTCTTTGAGTGTGAGGTTTTGGCTTTGTGCTACCCTCCTAAACAATTCTTGGAATTATTTTGAGTCGTCTGCTACTGTGGGCAGGTGTGGGGAAGACTCATCTGGGGATGAAGGGGAGTTATGTTCTGGTGAGAGAGCCTGTGTGGTGTCTTCCAACTCCATTATTGTGTCCTCAGGTGCCTCTGAGGGTTCTGTGGCCGTCTCCGTAGGGGGTCGTACCTGCTTTCTTTGAGATGTGTGAATCCTTTGCAGTTGTGATCTGTATGCTGACCATGGGTCCCAGTGTGCCCATTGCATCGGGAATGGAAAGGGTGGGCACATCTATGGGTTAGCCAGTCATGGGGGTAGGTCTCTGTGAGGATGGTCGCTGGTACCTGTGTGGGATGGTTGGGGTTCGGTACCGGAAAGGGAGGAGTGTACAGAGTAGAATACTCCCTCCTCCATGTCGTCCTTCTCATTGCTTGAGAAGTGCAACACAGACATTGAGTCCTAGTTTTTCGGTGCCAGGAATGGGAGACCCTGGTGTGGAGGTTATCAGCATGTCTGGAGCCGAGGTCGTCAGTGCCGAGTAGATATGTTCAGGCACCTGCATTGGTGCCACCCTCTTGTGAGTGGCTTTGATTGGTGCTGATCTTGGCGGTTTAGGTCTTGCAGGTATTTGCTCCCTAGGAATCTGTACCAGGGTGGCATTGTCGTTTTCGGTGCTGTCAGCAGCATGTCTTTCCTGGGAGTGGTTGGTGCCGTGGAGGAGGAGGCTGTCTTATGCCTACCACTTGACTCCTTGCCTTTACCGTTCATACTCTCCATGCGGACAGTGCCGGAGGTGCCTGCAGCATCGAATGCGCTCACCCTGCTGGCCATCGGCACCAAGAGTAGTAATCTCGCTGGAGACCATTTTCTCTTTAATAGTTCTCCCTGAGTCAGTGATGTTTCCCTTTTCCTTGATTTTTTGGAGGAAAGGGTACTTGCTCTATCCAGGGAGGAGGTGCCTGGAGAGTCCCTTCCTGGGGGCTTTCTAGCGTCCGATGGAGGAGTAAGGGATTTTTTTGTTAGACTAAAAATTATCCTAAGATCCCTATCTCTCCTTGCTCTGACTTTGAGGTTGTTGCAGTGGGCACATTTCTGGGGAACGTGTGCCTCCTCTAAGCAACAGACGCACTGTGAGTGGCCGTCTGAGACAGGCATCGCGTCCTTGCAAAAAGTGCATCTTTTGAATACAGGTGAGCCTGGCATGGTCTTTATCTAATTTTCTAATTAAACAGAAATAAAGAAGGAGAGGGATCTCCCCGAGGTTTTTTTTTTGGAAGTCTAAATAGTTATAAACTGAAGTTTAAGACTATTGCTACACTATTGACTAACTATAACTAACTAAACTCTAATTGCTATCTAAATTGTTCTATTTCTCTATTTTAGGTTGTTTTAAAGAGACTGCTGTTGGAGCTCCATCTGCAGCCCAAGACAGCTGAGAAAGAACTGAGGGGGTCAGGATGCGCAAGCGCCAAGAGTACCACAAGGCAGCTACTGTGCATGCGTGTCCCAACCAGGCACTGCTACCAAAAATCTCCGATCAGCGGCACCAGGATGCACCAACACCTAAAGTGGAGCACCCACAGGGACAGCACTCGAAGAAGAATTACTACTTTCTAGATCACAGCATTTGAGCCAACAAAAAGGAACTGGTATTAAACTTGGTAAAGTCTACCACAAAAATGCTTCATAAAGAAATCAAGCAAGTTAAGATAGTTTATTTTGTAACTACTCTGTGAATCTCAAAGTTAGTACTCACAACTGAAAGGCATCTTCCAACTATGCAGGAATATAGGATGGAAGAGAGAAGACTAGAGGAACAGAGCAAGCGTGGGAAGTAAGCGGATAGTAAGTCAAGGAAGTAAAGTGGAACTGGTTCAAACAATTTTAAAATAAAGGGCAATCTGACTTGGCGTGAGATGGGTAGGAAAACAGTCACTTAATATTCCCATATGGCACTTGGATGCTTATGGAATTTCACAAGTCAGTGCTGTATACCATCTGCAGAACAGTTTTGAATATTGTAATTTGATCTTTTTCAATAACTAACCAAAAGCATGAATTTGATTAAAAATCTGAAATAAAAAATGAAAGTGTTAAGATTTAGGACTTCGGCCTGTTCCCACTGAAACTAATCTAGATACTAGGTGTCAAAAACAAGTTAACGGAAACCAAATCACAATTATACCAACTGTTAAGATATTCATTTTGTCTTAATTTATACACAGTAAATGTGTACAATAAATATTAAATAACATCAGACCACCACCAACTTGGGTTTTTGAAGCTTTAAAAGAAGCACACCTTAACAGTATTGCATCCAAAAAAGATTATTCTAGGATCAGTGGATAGCTTTTATTAGCCAGGCTCAATGATATATTAGAACATAAATACAGGAGGCAGAATCAATGGAAGGGTTCAGAAGAGTAGAGCATTAGAAATGCTATGAAGTTTAAGTTTCTCTGTCATTTGAGAGGCTGAAAAGAGATAGATGATCAGTCTACTGGGATAAATTTAACATGTGCATTGTTTGCATCTGCTTCATCTTATAAACTTAAGACCTGTGACTAGATAACTCTGGTACAAGAGACATTATTTCTAAACCTAGAGATTAAAAAAAGATGTACTCTGTTACTATATTTTAAAATTTGTCATCAGTTTGTGGCCAGGCAGCTCCTTTTAAAAATTATATCAAACAACTGAACCAGAGATCATTAAAATATCTGCAAAATGCAAATGTGCACTTTTATTTTATTTATGCAAGTGTCTAATTTAAACTGTGCTTTCAATATTTAATTTATCATATCTAAGGTAGTCCTTCCACAGATTAATCTCACCACATGTAGCCCACAGGGCTGGCTTGCCTTTATTATATTCAGCTGTAAGGAATCTACAGGCCTGTATCTTGTAAGACATTAGCTTAAACAAGTTAGCATAAGCGTGGTTAAATAGATTAATGGTTACCTTTAGATTTTGGGAACTAAGGAGAGCTTGCTCAACGGTAGAAGTTGGAACTTAACAGTAAATGGTAACCGCAAGGACCTTGGAAGTAAGAGCTGCAATTCTGCTTAAGCAAGAAGTGATGGGTATGATAATGAGCTAAAATGGTATTAACACGTATCAACATGTTAACCTATAGAATAAGTACACTTTAACACTATGTGGGTAAGGAAGTTAGATTTGGCCATAGTGGGTTCGATATTAGGTTAGGACCTATAATAGGGCAACCCACCATGTGGCATTAGTTCTTTCTTCTAGGCTTTTCTGCTTTTCCCCATTTGACCCTTCAACTCATTCAGGAACCTGGACCATTGGACTCATTGCCATGCCAGAGACAGGGCTGGTCCTTTGTCTCTTATCACCAGGTCCTCAAAGAAGGGTGCGAGTATGCAAATCTAAGAGCTTATGCAAAGAATGATACCATAGATATCCCCAATACTGTATTATCTCTATCTTTTTATATGGTTTGGATCTTTTCTGGCTTTATTCATTATTTTAATAAAGGTCTCTAAGGTTTTAATTTGCCCTCAGTGTGAGTGTCCTTGCCATCCACCCTGAGGCTCCCGACAAGATACTGGACTTATTGGTTTTAGTTCTGTGTAGCCTGATTTTGGGACAAGAATCTTATCATCGTCATATCAATTGTCATTACAATGATTATTAACCTATTAAAAGGGTCAAGCAACACATGCAACTAGTAAATAGAACTGTTGACATAACCAGTATCCCTCAACCACTGTGCAAATGCATAGGATGTCCAAAAGGCATTGGATATCAGCTATACATGGAGTACCCTGTCCAGCTCTGACTGGTAGTTACTGCCTAGAAGCAGCTTAGGCAACTGGCTAGTAATCATAGTAGGAAAATACCTATGGAGTCTACTTCAAAGAGTCATGTAGGACCAGACAAAGTCCTTGCATTTTACTTCTGCAGGCCTTCTACATGAGGAAGCTACAGATTGACTGTTGCCAACCCTGAAGAGACTGACTAAAGAAGAAATGTGATAAGACAGCAGAGGAAGACAGTGAACAGACCAAAGGAGGAAAAAAAGGTGTAGTGCAAGAAGGAGAGAGGACAAAGATAGCGAGGGAGAAGGGAAAAGCATAGTTGTGTTCCCAATGCTATAACTCAGCTTGTCTTACTAATATTGTGGAATGTAGCCAACCAAAATATGTTTACTATGCAATTACACGTGACTATCCATCCCACGTAATCTGAAGAGTTTTGGGATACATGCAAGCACTCCCTTTACTTCCCCCTGTACACTTAGGAATTTAGATATTGTCTTCCCCAGGAATAGAAATGTATCAGAGATGTATCATAGAAAATATAACTGAAGGATAAAGGTATAGCCTTACACCCCTGAGTGCTGTATAAATATTGTCTGATTAAACACCAACCTCACAAGGATTTTGAGGATTAATCAATACCAGCCTCAAAGATTTTGGGAGGATTAAATATTACTTTCACTTAATGCCTACATTGAAGCTAAGGACAGCGAAATAGCACCTCACCTACTGAACCAGGAACACTGTTCAACTCAAGTTTCTAGCACCAAACAGTTATGCTGTGTAAAAACAAAAAATTATAAATTGGAAGTAACTTACTCATTCCTGAGCATTCTCTATCGCCGTCCCACACATTAGAAACTGCATGCCCCGTCAACAAGAGGTTAATTAAGCTTTGGCTATGTAATGGAAAGATATGCCTTAGTAAAAAGTGATATGCAATTTATTTCTGCAAATCTAATTATTCCTGAATAAAGGAGAAAACTCATCTTAGCAAGCATTTGCTGTCTAAACACTTTGAAATCAGTTTAAATATATATTTCAATGACACGCAAAATAGTTTAAAACTAACATTTTTAACACAAGTTTGCCAATTTATCGCCATTTTAAGAGATTTAATACTTCCTCTGGAAATTCAGTATTAAAAAAGAGTTTGTTCCAAATCGCAGCGAACCGTGTGAACAAAGGGGTTCCAAGAATTCAAGTAGAAAGTTACTGCAATAGTTGTTGCTTTTATCTATTGTAGAATAGCAACTGAATTCTTTTCAGCAACTATTTCTAGAAGAATAATCACTCATAGAAACATGGGAAAGTGTGTTAGTCCACTCTACGAAGACTATTGAATAATCTGGCTATTCTAGTGAAAATATTAAAAAAGCTGCAAATACATCTCACTAAAATTACTATTTACAACTTACCTCCCATGGCCATAAACAGGATCTATCAATGGCTCTGTGGAATCTTCAATTTCATTTTTTATGTTTTCGATACCCTAGAGAAAAAGCAGAAGCACTCATTGGAGTATTTATAAAAAATTAATGTTGTTAAAGAATGAAGACAAGCTTAAAGCTAGCAGATACAAAATAAAACAGACAATAAAACATATCAAGGTTGGCTGCCCTAGCAACGGACAGAAGAGACACTAAGTGCAGTGTCACCTGAAAGTGAGAACAGGCAGTCTCATGACACTGTTGTAGCCGGCGTCGCAAGATATTTACGTGCCAGATGAGCAAAAGATTCATATGTCCTTTCATGCTTCAACCACTATTTCCGGGGACATGCATCCATGCTGATGATGGGTTCTGCTTGATAACAATCCAAAGCAGCGCAGACCAATGCATGTTCATTTTCATCCTCTGAGTCAGATGCCACCATCAGAAGGTTCATTTTCTTTTTTGGTGGTTTGGGTTCTGTAGTTTCCGCATCTGAGTGTTGTTCTTTTAAGACTTCTGAAAGCATGCTCCACACCCCGTCCCTCTCAGATTTGGAAAGCACTTCAGATTCTTAAACCTTGGGTCGAGTGCCGTAGCTATCTTTAGAAATCTCACATTGGTACCTTCTTTGCGTTTTGTCAAATCTGCAGTGAAAGTGTTCTTAAAATGAGTAACGTGCTGGGTCATCATCCGAGACTGCTGTAACATGAAATATGGCAGAATGTGGGTAAAACAGAACAGGGACATATAATTCTCCCCCAAGAGTTCAGTCACAAGTGTAATTAACGTGGTTTTTTGTTTTGTTTTAAATGAGTGTCATCAGCATGAAAGTATGCCCTCTGGAATGGTGGCTGAAGCACAAAGAGGCATACGAATGTTTACCATATCTGGCACATAAATACATTGCAATGCCGGCTACAAAAGTGCCTTACAAATACCTGTTCTCACTTTCTGGTGACACTTAATAAGAAGAGGGCAGCAGTACCTCCTATAAATGTAAACAAACTTGTTTGTCTTAGCGATTGGCTGAATAAGAAGTAGGACTGAGTGGTCTTGTAGGCTTTAAAGTTTTACATTGTTTTGTAGATATGTAACAAAAAAAATCTACATTTGTAAGTTGCACTTTCATGACAAAGAGATTGCACTATAGTACTTGTATGAGGTGAATTGAAAACTACTATTTCTTTTATTATTTTTACAGTGAAAATATTTATAATCAAAAATATACACTTTGATTTCAATTACAACACAGAATACAATGTATATGAAAATGTAGAAAAACATCCAAAATATTAAATAAATTTCAATTGGTATTCTATTGTTTAACAGTGCAATTAATAATGCAATTAATCGTGATTAATTTTTTTGAGTTAATCACGTGAGTTGACTGCAATTAATCAACAGCCCTAATATTGATACATAGTGAGGACCAAATAGAAGAGCTGGTTATAGAGGACAACCTTAGTTCAAGTGACCATGAGCTAATTCAGTTTAACTAAATGGAAGGATATACAAAAACATATCTGCAACTAGGGTCCTTGATTTCAAAACGGTTAACTTTAAAAAAAAATTCAGGGAATTAGTTAGGAAAGTGAACTAGACTGAAGAACTCAAAAATCTGAATGTGGAAGAGACTTGGAATTACTTTAAGTCAAAGTTGTAGAAACTATTTGAAGCCTGCATCCCAAGCAAAGGGAAAAAATTCATAAGGAAGGGCTGCAGACTAAGCTGGATGAGAAAACATCTTAGGCAGGTGACTAAGAGAAAGCAGACAGCCTACAAGGAATGGAAGAGGGAGCGATCAGCAAGGGAAGCTACCTCTTGGAGATCAAAGCGTAGGGATAAAATGAGAAATACCAAAAGGCAAGCGGAGTTGGATTTTGCAAAGGGAATTAGAACAGTAAAAGGTTCTATAGCCATGTAAATAAGAAAACAAGAAAAGAAGAAGTGGGACCGCTAAGCACTGAGGATGGGGTGGAGGTTAAAGATTATCTAGGCATGGCCCAACACCTAAACAAATACTTTGCCTCAGTTTTTAATGAGGCTAATGAAGAGCTTGGGGTAGTGACAGGGTGACTAACGGGAATGAGGATATGGAGGCAGAAATTACCACATCCAAGGTGAAATCAAACACAAATAGCTTAATGGGACTAAAAGCAGCCCAGGTAATCTCCATCCAGGAATATTAAAGGAACTGGCACATGAAATTGTAAGCCCACTAGCAAGGCTTTTTAATGAATCTGTAAACTTGGGGGGTCGCACCCTCTGACAAGAGATTTGCTAATACAGTTCCTATTTTTAACAAAGGGGGGAAAAAAGTGATCCAGAAAACTAAAGGCCTGTTAGTTTGACCTCAATTGCATGCAAGGTCTTGGAACAAATTTTGAAAGAGAAAGTAGTTAAGGACATAGAGGTTAACAATTGGGATAAAATATAATATGGTTTTAAAAAAGCTATATTGTGCCAGACCAACTTAATCTCCTTCTTTGAGAAGATAATGGATTTTTTTAGTCAAGGAAATGTAGTAGAGATCTAATCTACCTGGATTTCAGTAAAGTATTTTATACAGTTCCACATGGGAAATTATTAATTAAATTAGCGAAGGTAGGGATTAATATGAGAATTGCAAGATGGATAAGGAACTGATTAAAGGGGAGACTACACCGGGCCATACTAAAAAGGTGAAATCTAAGGCTAAAGGGAGGTTACTAGTGGAGTTCCTCAAGGACCAGTCTTGGGACCAATCTTATTTAACATTTTTATTACTGACATTGGCAAAAAAAGGAAGAGTGTGCTAACAAAATTAGTGGATGACACAATGTTGGGAGGTATTGCCAATATGGAGGAGGACCAGACAAGAAGATCTGGATGACTTTGTAAACTGGAATAGAAGAAATGGAATGAAATTTAATAGTGCAAAGTGTAAGGTCATGCATTTAGGGACTAACAAGAATTTTTGCTATAAGCTGGGGACATGTCAGTGGGAAGCGACAGAAGAGGAGAAAGACTGCGGCGTATTGGTTGATCACGGGATGACTATGAGCCGCCAATGTGATGTGATGTAGATGTGAAGAAGGCTAATGCAGTCCTAGCATTCATAAGGTACAGTATTTCCAGCAGAGAGCGGGAAGTGTTAGTACTGTTATACAAGGCACTGGTGAGACCTCATCTGGAATACTGTGCACAATTCTGGTTTCCATGTTTAAGAAATATTAATTTAAACTGGAACACGTGCAGAGAAGAGCTCCTAGGATGATTTGAGGAATGGAAAACTTACCTTATGAGAGGAGACTCAAAGAGATTGGCTTGTTTAGCCTAACCAAAATAAGGCTGAGGGGAGATATGATTGCTCTCTATATTTCATTGGGGGATAACTTAAATAACTTCTCTCCCTCCCTGGTATTTAAGTACCAATGTGGACAGAAGAACAAATGGACTTCAAAGGAGTGAAGTTCTGGAACAGCCTGCCAGGGATTGGGATGGGGAACGGATGGATGGACAAAAAACGTAACTGGCTTGGTAAGTTTACAGAAAGGGTGGTATGATGAGACTGCCTACAATGGCATGTAGTTGATCTGCGACTGCCAGCAGTAAATATCACCAACAGCTGGTGATGGAACACTAAGATGGGGTGGGCTCTGAGTTACTACAGAGAATTCTTGCCCAGGTGTCTGGCTGGTAGGTCTTGCCCATATGCTCTGCTCAGGGTCTAACTGATTGTCATTCTGATCCTAAATATAGCAGACCCCCTGGGGTTTTCTCACCTTCCTCTGCAGCATGGGGCATGGGTCACTTGCAGGTTTAAACTAGTGTAAATGGTGAATTCTCTGTAACTTGACGTCTTTAAACCATGATTTGAGGACTTCAGTAACTCAGCCAGAGATTAGGGGTCTGTTACAGGAGTGGATGGGTGAGGTTCTGTGGCCTACAATGTACAGGAGGTCAGACTAGATGATCATGATGGTCCCTTCTGACCTTAAAGTCTATGGGATAAGGAACACTCTACTCACAGTTAATCAATGGGGGAACATTGCAAGGAGATCCTCTGACTTTCCCCCTTCCTCAGGATTTCACTGCTACCAGCTGAACTAAAGACTAAAATGAAAATGGAGCTACAGTAGATTTATGGGCCTAATGTTCCTACTTAACAGGCAGGGATGGGATGGCAGTCAACACAGAAATACATTTTAACTCTATAAAAAGATTCTTTTCCACCTACTCCCCTGTAAAATACCATGTGAAGTTCACAAAGGAATTTTCTTAAAAATAAACTATTTACAAATTTATTTCTGTGCTGGATGCCCCACTACAACATGAATAAGGAGCCCATCCTACCCATAAACCTGGAATTAACTCAATTTTAATTTCTGAGCTTGCTGCTCACCTTTAAGTAAAAGGATAATGATCAAATCTTTTCTTTTAAAAACAAACCTTTGTCAATATCACAGAATACAGAAAGAGCAAAACTCCAAATTTATTTGTCCACACTGAATACTGATCCCACATGGCATCCTTTAGTTCTGGAAAGCTTTGGAATGATTGCTTGCTGAAGACACACACACAAAAAAGAGAGAGAGAAATAATTTAGATGTAGCATTAGAATAGTGTAAAAAGTAAAGAGAATCTGAGGTCCTAACATTAAGCTGTCCAAGTAAACAGAGTAACATCAGTGTTACTGCATGCTGAGACAGTTAAACAGCAATCTCTGCAATTAATATACCTGCCACAACTATTAGTATTTACTTATCAGAGGAGCAAATAAATGGTTTCTTTAGAGAAGCTGGTTACAGTATTATATTTTTACTAATATGCAAATATTTTAGTATAAATTATGTACATTTGAAATAGCGCAAAGTGGCTAGAATAAATAATTAACAAGTTTTTCAAATCTGAAGTTGCAGTAGACTGAATAGGTCTGTCGGTACAGTAATTAATAATGAAAGGAAGGAAGAGGGGAGAGTTATATCTTAAGAAAAACTCTACCCAATCAAGTGAAACTATTTTCCTTCAGTGAACAATGTGCAGGACCTATTATAAACCACTTTCCTCTCTGAGACTTCATTTTAAAGACCAGCTTGCCCCTCAAAGAATCATTAAGCCTTTGAAAGGCTGCTGTTAAAAGGACATAGCCTCAATGGGCCACCTCTTAGACAAAGCCTTAGTGAAAGCAAAAAGTCCTCAACTTGTGTGTGGATGGGTGTAATGGGAAAAACTGGTATGGAAAATAAGGTGGCTAATCTAAATGATGGGAGGCATATCTGGACAAGCAGACAGGTCTTAAATGAAAGTCAGAAGTAGAAGAAATCTCTGAATGCAGGTAAGTGACGTGATTGCTTTCTCTTGGGACAACATGGGATCACAACCATAAATTTCTTTTAAGAATACGTACGCATTGTTTCTTTTCCGTCACTTAAGCTGAGAAAGCCTTACCTAATGTATGTTATGCTAAGTGTAAATCTAAATATACTAAACAAGCCATTGTTTTTACTCCACTTTTCTCTGTTTTTAATAAAACTTATTTAATGTTAAATTTATATTGCAATGGTGCAAATTTGCTTGTGAGGGGGAAGGTTCACCCAAGCCATTCTTGGTAACAAAAGGCATCCTGCAACCTTGAAAGAGGTACAGGAGGCACAGAAAATTCAGAAACCTAACCCGCCAAATGAATTTGGTCAACAGGGCATGGGAAAGCATATCCACTCCCAGTGAGGTGTTTTGTGAGAAGCTGTGATGGGGAAACATCTGGGGACCTACGACAGGACCAAGGAAGAGACAAGAGTTGATTATAAGGTCAGGCAACATGTTATTTTTTTCCGTCCTCTTTCCACCATCACAGAAAAGGATGTTTTGAAAACTGATTGGTAGAGACTATTGTAAGTACTCTTGAAGGTGATAAAAACTTGTAGTGACCTATAGATTATTATAATGGTAACATTTATTTGATCCAAAATATTCTTAAACTTTTATTACTATTCTCGTTTTGTTCCTTACATTTTATTCCTGTAAAGATATAACTTTTTTTTTAATTTATTACCATCAGAGACATATTTTGGATAAAATAAAAGTTACCACTATAATAATCTAAAGGTCACTACACGTTATATTATATATAATATATATTATATATATATTATAATTAAACATTTATTTAAAAAGTTTCCTGGCCTGTCTAAGTTATAGAAAGATACCAGGTGAGGCAAGCTGTTTCTTGCAGTACAGGTCAAACAAGCATTTTTTTTTTTAAATCAGCATAATCTGTGAAGACTATATCACAACAAATTTAATTATTCATATCCTTTTTACTCAAATTTATTAAACATGCCTTTTAATTAACTGCAAGGAGATGCACATAATTATGTGTAAAGTGTGCTAATCTGACATTTTAGATAATTTTTAAAAATCTTGAACCAATTATTGCTTCCTTTTTGAATTATAAATACACAGCGTAAAAACAAAGTTTTAAACTCCAAGTTTGACCAACTCTTACAACACTTTGCCATATATCTGATTTTGAATATTAGTGAGATTGTAAAATAATGTATTTTAAATGTTCCAACATGTTACTTACTGAATTAATGCATGAAATCGCTCAAAGCCAAGCTCTTCGGCAGCCAAGGCAGCTATACACAAGAGACACTTTTCAGCACTACACATGGCAAAAAAATCACACAAGATACGCACAGCAAGCTAGTATACTTTCAAGCAATTATATTTTTAATTTCCCCTCCTTTTGAAATTTTCAATTTTATTTTCAATTTTTGTATCTAATTGATGTAATCTTCTTCACTGTAACAATATGGGTTATTCACCATACTTCTCTGTAATCTAAATAGTGGTGCATTCACGGATTTGTTTTTTTAAATTTTAAGATACAAAACAAAAAACAAAAGCAAAAAAAAAAAAAAAAAAATCAAGATTACACAGCCCCTAGTTGGTAGCCTTGAAAATTTGTAAATATATAAACTGTTCATTTTGCAAAAGTGATGATGATTGTTAGTCACCAAGCAGAAGCATGCTACAAATAATTTTGCAAGTCAACTGCAAGTATTATTTTCTAGAGGAAAGCAAGCATGATTATTTGAATAGTTTTAGAGCAGTGTCAATGTAAGAAAGCTGTACTTTTTTTCAAATGTTTAAGAAACATTTGTTTTTGTAAACAAATTAGAATGGTTCCAGATAGTTTTAGGCACACTGTTCCTGCAACAAGTTTTCATAACTCTAAACTAACTCTCTCCTCAGACATTCCTGAAATATATCTACAGCTAGAGGGGGAAAAAAAAAAGAATACAGCATGTAGTGTTGTCCCAGGTTCACTGTAGACCTTTTGGTCCCTCATAAAAGCTTTTGAAATGGAGAGAAAATGAGCTTTTCTTGACTTCCCCTTGCTTTTAAATAATTAGGCTCTAAAATCTTTTTGATACTTGTAAAATGTGTAAAACAAATCTAAGATTACAAGAGATACTCAAAAAGCAGCAGCATTAACAGGCTTGGACTCCACCAATATTCCTGAATGTTTTCATCTTATTCCTTGTGTATAATAGATACAACAGATGCTTCCACTTTCAATTAAAACTGAACAATGAATTTCTGAATAGCTATTTGATCCTGAAGGCACAGAAGTCAGTAGCAGTGATTCTGTTTGCTTCAATGAATGCATGATTGTGCCCTGTATCAATTACACGTGTACCTGCCATAAGCAACACTACTGATCCAGTATGAAGGTTCACAAAGCATTAAGCATTCCTCAAAGTATCTCATTTATCTGTAGAGGAATGGCTTAATTGAATATCAAAGTTGTATTTTGAAGGGCCTTTTTAGTTTGCCCGAAATACACAATATGCTTCTCTCTTCGGTGAAGAGGTGACTTTTGCAATGGCTAATGGGGGGTTTTTGGACCATGATTTCAGTATCCTCAGCACTGTCACCTACATATTAATGGTTTTAAAAATCACAAGCAGTCAGGAATTGCAAAAGGTATATTTATAAGAAGAACGTGATCTTTTTGTAAGTCTCATGTCCTACCATATGCATTCTGAAGAAATATGAAGACAAATACTTGAACTAGAACAGAAGACAAGACAAATGTGCAATGTGGCCAGATAATAGTTATAACCTTAAAATCAATCCTGAAATGGCTAAGTTACCTGTGGATCCTTGTCTTAATAGATTTCCTTTTTTAAATAAGTAAAAAAAATTCAGAGCTACACCTCTACCTCAATATAACGCTGTCCTCGGGAGCCAAAAAATCTTACCGCGTTATAGGTGAAACTGCATTATATCGAACTTCCTTTGATCCGCCGGAGTGTGCAGCCCCGCCCCCCCGGAGCACTGCTTTACTGCATTATATCAGAATGTGTGTTATATCGGGTCGCGTTATATCGGGGTAGAGGTATATTTGTTTTATGACTTACAAGCTTGTTTCTCTAGTCAGTGGACCACTCACGTATCAAGATAGAAATTGCCAAGTTAACCCCATAAAAAGTGACTGGACCAGAATATTTTTTGAAAAAGGGGAATGATCATTTAACCCTTCCAACTTAATGGCTAAAAAACTTTACACAGTCTAAAAAATTTATTTTGGGGAAGAAATCATGCATGTTACATTCCCGCAAAAAAAATGTATTTTGGAAAACACATGAACAGTAGTTCATAATGAAAATTATTGTAACTTTAAAGAAGTCGTCATAACTGCTATTGTAGCTAAAGAGACTAAGTTTAAAAAAAAAAGGAAAGGAAAAAAGTTAGAGAGAATATACATACAAATCAACATTTGAACCCGAGAGCTTGCATGATTATAATGAAGTGCATGGCCAACAAGTCATTAGTGTACACCACAAAAGCAGATGAAACAAACATGACCATTCTGTATGTGTGTTTGAATCCACTTTGTTGACAGTTCTAAGAACAGTATTTTAGACCATTTCACTCTGATACTACTTGGAGTGGAATAGCAGAAACTTAACATTTGGAACAAAAGCAGGAAACAGGCAGACAACAGATGAGGGGCCTGGAAGAGAAGGGGTAGCGCTAAAAAAAATAGTGGAGACAGGCATAATTCAGATGAGATCACACAAACAACATTTAGTTGGGAGAAAAAGAGGAGAGGAAAGAACAGATTAAATAAAAAAATATCCATATAAGAAAAAAGGTGATTAGAAAAAAGCTGAGTTTAAAAAAATACTATATTTACAATATTTAGAATTATTTTATAGTATTAATGTATTAAGACAGAGGTAGAAATGTTTACAACATTATAAATATACTTCAGCTTTTATTCCATTGGAAGTATGTAATTAGAATCCCAAAAGCAGCAGCCTGACTGTCAAGCTGACTGCCATCTCTGAAACCATCCTGTCCTCCGCAACATCAAAAGTCTTGAAAAACGAAAAGGCGAAGTTTGAATGTTCATTTGGTCACAGCAGCAAAGGCAGGAAATTTCAATCTATATCTTAACCCTGCTAGTGCTGAAACTTTGCACTGCCATCAGTTCCTTGGTACCCATCTCTCTGTCCACAGCCTAGCCAGCTAAGGACTTGGAAGCCCCCCTATAGCTAAAATGGGAGAAAATGAGGACAGGAGAAAAAAAATCTTGAGACCAGGAGGGAAGTAAAAAATCAAAATACTTCTTGAACTCCAGAGTACAAATAAGAGATGAGTTGTTCAATGCCCCAGAGCAGAGAGAGACAGACAAGGGAGGTTCACCATTAAAGTTCCCTGCTATTCCTTTAAAGTACAGGCTCTTCAGAACAGAGGGAAAATTTGACTAATGCTGGGATGTGATATCACATCCCATTTATAAAGGGCAAAGTCAACCACAACAAGGAGTCTGGTGGCACCTTAAAGACTAACAGATTTATTTGGGCATAAGCTTTCGTGAGTTAAAACCTCACTTCCCAAACTGGTACAGCAACATCAAAAAATATATAGGAATACATTGGGACAGATTAGTTCACTACAACAGTTAGCTCATACATTCCAACTAGCCTAGCTGTAGTGAGAGTGACCACACTACTGAACACTTTGAACTAGAGTGATTGGATTATCAGCGGATTAGTTGAAAGTGGAGTTGCTACATCCCCTCTACATTACTAGCTCCAGCTTTAGCAGCACTCTGCTCCAAACCACCCTCCTTTATGGGCTAGCTAGGTGGAGCTTAAAGTACTACTGAACTTGAGCTAGAGATTTGTGTGTGGGGGGACAGGAGTCTGGTTGAGCCCAAGTTGTCAATGCAGTGAAGAGAAGCCCTAAGTGGCCGGGCTGCCAATATCAAGGTTGCTGCAGGGGAAAGGGAGAGGGTTTTTTGTGGTAAGCAAGCCCACTTTCCATGTTCACATAGGGCTCAGGACAGGTCAGTATTTTAACAAGGAGAGTCGGTTTGGAAAAGCCTTGCGGCAACCAGAAACTGCTCCAATCTCTTACAAGACAAATTTCATAGCACAAAGATGATGTTCATGACAAACAGGAAACCATACAGAAAATATTTTACACAGATACTGCTATTCCCTCGTTACAATAATCTTTCAAAGAAGGAATTTACCAATCCCTAGAAATAAGTTGCCAATACAACTTTATGCACATTATGTCTTAAGTGGAAAAACATGTTTGTTGAACAAAAACGGGCAGAAATTCCATAAGTGATCCTCTCTGAGAGACTTATAATCTTTCTAATAGCCACTATATGGTGAGGTTGAACTTTGTTAATTAAGCAGCTTCTAGGAACAAGTATGTTTAACTACTATTATCTGAGCATTCCAAAGCATCCTAGGCACTTATCAGAGGTTAATAAAGACAATCCTTACCAAAAAGAGCTTATGATCCAAACTCTATCCAATACTGTCACCCGATTTATCTATTCTTAAAAACTTTCTCTTGCAATATTGCCTACAGAAAACAAGTACACTCATGTACAACAAAATTTGAAATAAATAATGTATGACTATCACCTTGATGGTGTACCCTTCCTCACACCATCTGTCTACACTAGCACTTATTGCAATATAACTTACGTCGCTCAGGGGAGTGAAAAAGCCACCCCCTTTGAGCGATGTAAGTTACACTGACCTAAGCGCTGGTGTAGATAATGCTAGGTTGGCAGGAGAACTTTGTCCACTGACATAGCTATTGAGGGTTCTCTAAAAGAATGAACTATTGCTCAGGAGACAACACAATTAATTTAGAGAGAAATACATCTTACAGGGTTGTTCCTCCTGATGACTTGACTCGACAGGACTCTCAGAAATACTAGCAGTCTCTTCAGTTGTTTTTCCTCTTATCCATGTTGCCAAAGAGTACGATTCAGAATTATCAGAGCAAGCCATCTCTAAAATGTCACATAACGTATGACAAAGAAGGTTCTTCTGTTCTTCCTCTGAAAGATCAGAATCCTGCATGAGTTCAATTACTGTTTATCACTATCTTAAGTATGCTAATAGCATTGAATGTATGCACCCACTTATTAACGTTGGCAACTGTCAGAGTACAAAAATTTACAGCCAGCCCTCCAAAGATACATCGCAATAAGATTTCTGTTACTCACTTTCAGTTTAGTTTATAAGAATTTAAACTAATCCAAGATGAATGATTGAATCAGTGATGTCCACCAATGTGATCAAAAATATTGTAGACTGGCATTGAAGTATGAAAATTAGCAAGTTAGTGCCATGTGAAGTATAAGTATCATTTTTCCCCACTATGAAGACAGCATGGCAGCACAGTTAGGCAAATGTACAAATATTTATAAACCTCTTTGTAATGCAAATTACTAGAATAAAAAAAATATGAAAACAGGTCCTAATTACCTTGACATTCTCTCCAAGCAGACTTCTCACAGGTGAAAAGCTTCTTCAAAAGGAATGCCTTTATGTAGTGAAAGAAACAAGCATTAGACTACAAGATGAAGTACTGTATATAATCGATCATAAGTCAGTTTGTTTATAAGCCGACCCCCCCCCCCAAGATGAATAAGTAAAAATGGAAATTTTTTATGACCCATTCATAAACCAACCCTATAATTCAGGGGTCAGCAAACTTTGGCTCCTGGGCCATCAGGATAAGCCACTGGCGGGACAAGATGGTTTGTTTACCTCGAGCGTCTGCAGGCACGGAGGTAAACCTAAATAAACAAAGTGTCCTGGCGTGCCAGCTGCTTACCCTGATGGACTGGGACAGCAACTGGTGGGGAAATGTTTTGGAGGGTGGGGAGAGAAGCTGGGAGTCAGGGCAGTAACCTGTGACCACCCTCCCCCTGACCCCACCCCTAGCCTGGGACCCCCACAATCTTCCCATCCCATCCCTTCTCACCTTATCTGGGGAGGTCCAGGGGAGGATGTTTCTGGCCTGGCTGGAACTGCTCTGGCAGGCTGGGCAGCATGGCCGCAGCCTGCTCTGGTGGGCCAGACCGGGCGGCGTGGCCACAGCATGTTCTAGTGGGCTGGGTGGCACGGACGCAGCAGCCACAGCCTGCTCTGGGGGGCGGGGCCAAGTGGCACGTCTGCACCTTGCCAGGCCCAGAGCTGCAGCTGCTTTGGAGGCTGGGGGGAGAGCAGCGTGGCCAGAAGCGGAGAGACTCTGGCCCCACCTCTTTCCTTTTGGGTCTGCTGGCAGTGCTGCCTCTCCTTGCTCCCTCTGTTGGGCAGAGGGACTGTGTCCCACCTCTCCCTCTCTATACCCGTTCATACGCCGACCCCCTTCTCTGGTGCTTTCCTTTTTTACTAAAAAATTCGGCTTATGAACGAGTATATACGGTAATCAATTTTTACTCTACATCAATTCAATTCTACATTTCACATTATATTTATATTAAAAAGACAGCAATAATATACAGTTAAAATGTCAGATATTTGAGCTCAAACTATGAAAGCATGCCAGAGCCTCATTTGTTCTCTGGTTTCCCTACTCAATCCTATTACATCAGTGGCTTCAGAATAGGTTTCTCTAGTTTTAAGTATAAACCTCAAGTGTGAAGTATACCCATACTGCCTACCAGAGTTCATACCTGTATGCCAAATTGTATACCGAACTAAGGACTACTACCCCATGAGACTCTTGCTTAAGTGAAGGTACACCACCACCACGTCATAATTCTACATACTAAGTTACATAGAACACTACCCTAACCTCCTTCCATGCAGAGAACAAACTAAACATTTTCAGCAGTTAACAAGCTCAGCAGCTTGCAAGATACATTTTTCTTTTAAAAGGGTGCCTGGGTAATGTTTCCCCGTATCAGTCTGAAAATATATCGCAGTTCTAGAGATCTGCTAGGTTTTCTATAAATCCCTGTGATTAAAAAAAATAATAAAAATAAAAATCAGGTCTCAAACTACCAACTTCAAAACCAAACATGCAAAATGATGTTCTTTTTGCCACTTACAATGCAAAAGTAAACACACATTTATATGCTCCTGCTCTAATTAATACTCATACCACAAAGTATTTCAGAGTGTTACAGCACTCCCATAGTCTCCCTTTCCTTGCACCAGGCTCACTTACCCAACAGATTCTCCTCTCAGGGCTCTTTAGCTAGCTTTCTTCCTTTAGCCATCCATGCTATCAGCAGCTACTCCAGGTTCTCTCCTTATTCCTCGTTTGAGCCCTTCCTTCCTGCTCCCCCAATCAAAACCCATTTAACTCACCCATGCATTTTTAAAATAATTTTTTAAAAGACAAATTGAAGGACAAGGGAATTGAATCTATATACACTGAAATGAGAACAGTCTCATAGATTTCGAACCATTGGCATACCCCTTCCATTTATTTAGATTTATAGGCAGCTGACTGACTTGTGTTCTTTTCTCCCAAATTAGGAGGACTTAATTGTATTATAATGCCTATGTCATAGAACAGTGACTCCCAAACTATGGACCACAGACTGCAATGGAAGCTACATTAGAAAGAGCTAAAAAAAACAAACTAAATACTTTCCTATTATTACTTTGCCATTTAAGCAATTGCTTAAATTATCACAGGTATGTTAATTCACTTTGGGATTGGCTACAAGATACTAACGTAACCCACACTATGAAAGTTTGAAAATCATCATCACAGGCAATCAAGGGTACTGCAATCCATATAAAGTTTCCAGTATAGGAGTCCCAAGAACGGCAATGATAAATTTAATGTCTTCATTATATTGACTTCACAGATTTCAGTCCCAGTGATCTGGGACTATGAAAGTTTATTATTTCCACTTGTTTATTCAGTAACCACTTGAAACTCAAATGCTCTAAATTTTTTGAACAGAATTACCTATTGCAGTGGTGCCTGGGACTGCTGTGGTGAAGGCAATACTTTTAAGAAAAGCATTGGTGAATTTGAGGTAAAAAGGATTATGTAATTTCGTATCAGTCTTGCTTACATCTCATCTGTGCTTTCTTTTCACTTGCTACATTTTTAATTGCTCTTTTATCCCGCTCAGCCTCTGCTCTATACCTTCTTTTAAGCCACCTAGGCTTGAATTTGTCTCTCTTATTTCCCAGAAGGAAAATACCACTTTCGCGAAGTCTCTATGTTGATAGACTATTTTTGTCCCTTCTTGTTCTTAGACTGTTGTCTCATGTGTTGTATTTATTAGATGTTGTAAATTCAACTGGCTGGGGATCCCTCTCTATCTTTGGCTTGATTTTTTTATTCAGCTATGGTACCATATAAATTATGTAAGAGCTGGTGAAATTTTGTGCCTGTTTAAACCATTTCTGTAACCAGTGCACTTTACCTGAACGGGTGCAATCACCGCACAAGGGCCACCTTCAAATTGTTCTAATGCAGTTGATTCAGATTCACTATATACAAATCCTGAAAATGAAAAAGAGCATGGTTAATGGTGTATTTAAGATTACATATATTCTCCTTGACAGGAATGCCACTCACTTTATTCACCAAGATCAAGTTAGTTTTGTAGACCAGAAAATACTATTTTTACAGAGCAAACAAGTCTAATTTATGACACATGAAAATCAAAAATGTATGGAGTACAAGGGGGCAGATTACATTCCACAATATTACTTATATCAGCAATGACACATGGCCAAAAAGTCCAAAAGGCCAAAAGCTAGTCCCTAGAGTTTTGAATTAGTAACATGTAAAGTAGTGAACAAAATTAAGATGTTCATCAGAACGTGACTTCCAACACTCTACCGTACTCATTCTGATTCAGTAAGAATATAGCTCCATATAAATCCTGTTTAGAAACTTGAGACACCATATCTTACTGTAAAAGCTGATTTTTGAGCTTCTTTTTACTGAATATTCACTCTGTAAATAATCCATTTCTGCTTCCACTGAAGTCCATGGTAAATCTCCCACTGACATCACAGGAGGCACTACTG
Organism: Chrysemys picta bellii; assembly: GCF_011386835.1. NCBI lineage: Eukaryota > Metazoa > Chordata > Testudines > Emydidae > Chrysemys > Chrysemys picta. The sequence goes on along the minus strand of NC_088792.1, from coordinate 42,958,101 downwards.
GGCCACAATTAAGGATTTTTATCTTTTTTAAGGCATGCATTATCTGCTTTCAACTACAGAAAGCCCTTTTGGAATGTTAATTGTCCATGAGCTAGACACGTTCAAGATGATCCTGGACAGGACATCTGAAACTTTTCCTCTTCCATATCCATGGCAAAATCTTAAAACGGAAACATCGAAGCCCAATTTGCCACACAAAAATTTAAGTTAGGGTGGACTAAAGTATTCCAAGCACCAAACAATATTCAGCTAATAGTCTTTACACAATGAACTACATTTATAGGCCAGTCTAAAATTATGTAATTTATGGCACCCTTCACTAAGTAAATTAGACCATTCCTTCACTAGAAATGAAAATTACATCTTCCTTAGTCTGTCAGCCAAACCCAGAGGTGATGCATAATAGTGTGTAACTGACCTGTTACTAACTGGCTGTTAGTTCAAGATGATCTGAGTCTACATTGATATAATTTACATACCAAGCGCCAGCATACACAAGTTATACCTATTTAGATTCCCTTAATTTGAACCAAAATCTCTATTACTGCATAGTGCTGCCAAACGTTTCATTGGTGTCATTTCATTCACTTGGTTTAAATGACCTAATGATATAGATTGCCACCAATGCTATGAGCTAGGAACATCCCATAGCCTACTGGCATTCACATGTACAATCTGAGATAGCTTCTGACCTGAATGAGCCAATATAGACTACAATTTTCCTTTAACTTTAAAAAAAGAGTACCATTGCAGTGTTCTCAAAAGTACAGGGTAGTATTCAGTTATTTTGATGATTCAGTAATTGCAATGAAAAAAAAAAAAAGTATAGGGTACCATCCCACCACACACAAGAAATCTTGCATTTGTTTCACATTCTTCAGGGGTTTGCTAGAGAGCTTGAATCTTTTTGTTTACTATATTATATCATTTTTCAACTGTGTGACCTAAAAATGTCAGGTCAGATTTGCCAAACTAGTTTAGTCTGCCCTAAGGAGACATGCCATACTAAAGGAATATTTGGCAAATGTTTATTTAAGTTGGTAGAGTACAATTATATCATTTAAACTAAAGTCATTGCTGCCATTTAGTTCTGTTAATATTATTATTAGAATTGCTTTGCTGGCAATCTTGAGTATTAACAGCAATATGGTGAATGGATACTGAATCAATACTGTACATGTAGTGACATATGAAAGTTATTTAACTCCTGGGGGAATTCTGCAACAACAACAACAACAAAAATCACAAATTTTGCACACAATATTTTAAAATTTTGCACATTTTATTTGTCAAAATAACACAATATAATCACACCAATTTCAATTATTTTTGGTAATTTATTTCAAAATACCTGTCAGCAAGTATGTATGCAACAATACAAACAACAACAAAAGATTAAAGAAATGTTTTGACACAAATAGATTCCTTACTAGGCATATTAATACAGAACTCTGAGTAGTTCCTCATGTGGCCCTGCACCCCCTTTCCCGTGCCCATATGTCTCTGTGCCCATACTCAACCACCCCCTCCCCCATAGGGCCTTGCACCCCCCTCCCTGCACCTCCACTCCCATTCAGCCCCTGCCCCAGTCTGTCCTTTGCCACTAGCAGCCCATCTGTGACCCCCCCAGCAGCCCCATGTTGTCTTTCTCCCCATATTCTGTCTCCTAACCTAGCCCAATAGGCGCTGTGAAGAAGGCAGGGCTCTTTGACTTCCCCAGCTGCCCGGAAGCTGCAGCTCTGGTCTATTGCCACAGCATC